>NC_056745.1:1205563558-1205896058 GCF_019279795.1 Protopterus annectens | reverse complement strand
ATCAGAGGTTGAAATTAAGAAAAAGACTAGCTGAGTATGAGACTTCTCAAGAAGAGTTGTTTCAAAAAATGGTAGATGTAGAAAACAGAGATTTTCTGCTGTACCAGGGAAACTGGAAGGAACACACTGTATTAATTTTTATGAAAGCACAAGTAAGCAGCGGGGTTTCTTAACTAAAAGGGCACATCGAGTGTTTGCTCCAGGCCTGGCTGTTACAAAGCGGGGATACTGCCACCTTGGCTATCTGGAATTTTGCAAATAATTATGTCATTTGTGAATATCAGCATGATTCATATGTTTGTGTTACAAATGTATTAGAGCTGTATGTCGTATAAGATGGTTTGTACAGATGTGCTGAAAAGGTATTTTGTGAAGTACTGAGCTTAAAGACAACCTCGAAAACTTTAAATCTCTTCTTCATTCTCACCTTTACTCAAACAGGAAATGCAACTGTACTCTTCACCCTATACCTCTCAAGATCTCCTCCGCTTTTACTCCTGGTTAACCTCTCACCTAGCTAACCTTGCTCTTTTGTATTTTGTATAAATAACTATACTGTAAAATCTAGCCACAAGGCCATTTGTCTGTCTTTTACACCTAAACAAAATTGTAATTGTTTGTTTCTTTATGAATGCTACCTGTTTATTTGTCAGTAATGCAAAGTTTCTTAGCAATTATTCATGTAACTATGTATTGTTGGAGCTTTTCTCCTCGGGCCTCCACTGAAAATGGGCTGCCCGAGCCCAGTGGACCTCCCCGGTCATCAAACTGGAATAAATAAATAAATTAAATAAATAAGTAAAGATGTATCCACAGTGTACCCTACTGGAATAGAGCAGAAATTTATATATTTTTAACAGTGGAAACTGGGATACAGAATGTTAACTTCAGAAAAATAGCTGAAATTAAGTTACTTTATGGCCGCACAATAAAAAGATGATCTGATGTTGTCAGTCTTCATTCATTCATGACAGATGGATTTCGGTTCCGTCCTCGGAATCGACTCGGCCATTGTAACAAGCTCGCTCCAGCAGGAAACTCTCAAGCTAAGGTTACCCATGGTGCCCCTCTCCTCATCTCTTCAGATCTTGTTTGCCTGGTAGAGATTCAAGACGCAGCAGGCCTGCTTCCAAGGCAAGTGTTACATTTTTCACAAAATCCTTCAAATTTTTTGCATCCATTCTTCTAAAATCTCTTTATTAATTAGTTGTTTATATATAGTCCTTTTACTGTGTGAGTGCTTTTCCTTCTTCTAATTACCTTTTTGGTACTTCTTTGTACAATTGTTGGTACAGGCCCTTCCCTTCCCCTTACCTCTTGGTAATCTCAATACCTTTGTTGGTATTTTTCCCTCCCTTCCTTTTACCCTCTTGGGTATACCTGTATTACCATTGTTGGTGTTATTACAAAAAAAAAAAAAAAAAAAAAACATTTCCTTACTGTGCACGCATGTGTGTTTTGATCGCTTGACAGAATTTTTTTATTGTTGTTGTTATTGTATTTGTTGACAATGGCTGACAAAAAAGGTATCACTGGCTTTAAACAGTGTGATAAATGTGGCAGAAAGATGCCAAATTCTGATGGGCATCACTCCTGTGTATACTCTTTAGGAGTAGCACACTTGCAAATTCAACCTCCGTGCAAGCTCTGTAAGGGCTTTAGTGCCCACACCTTAGCAGAGAGTAAAAATAAGCTAATTTTAAAGGGTCTGTTAAAAACCCATTTCTGTGAGGCTTTGTCTGAGGCAGAGGTATCAACCCCTCCTAAGAAAGAGACAAAGAAGAGGAGTCATTCGGTCCCAGCGTCTCCTCAGTCACAGGAACCGAAAACTTCTAAAACCCAGGTTCATACTGAACCGAAGACTAAACATGCCAAACTGACACCAACAGAGCCTAAAACTCCGTCCATGGTGCCATCTTCGACTACAGAACTGACTACAACAATTGCCATGGTACCGGACCCCTTCCACAGTACCGCAGACCCTCTCGACACCAACAATAGCTTCTCCCTTAAAATTCGTCACTCAACCCCCCCCCCCCTCCACTCACAACTTTCAGGTCATTCGACCACGGTGCCAAAGGTCAAGATACTAGCCAAGACCCGATAGTCCCCATCCATTGACCCCTTTGTTGGACAGAAGCTTAGTCCATTTCTAGACCAGCCAGAATCTCCATCGGGTATGTCCACTCGTTCCACCAGGAGCCTTTTGCAGCTTGATGTAATGAGACTTGTGGATCAGCTCCTAGCAGCCAGAGGCATCCCAACCCCGTCCAGGAACTCACTCCCACCTGGAGCTGAGGGTTTTTCTCCACAGACTCCAACCTATATTCCTCCTTCAACCCCCCCCCCCCCAACAGGTCTTGGAGCACTCAATGCCGACGCCATTCCTGGCACCAACTTTGATTTCGTTGGTGGATCTTACCATGGTTCCAGAACCTACTCTGTGGACCATGGCTCAGTCGGACCCTACACACCCTCGAGACCGTGAGTGGTCTGTCAGCACCGTGATCCCTAGAATGGCACCAATTTTTTCTACAACACCATCTAGAGCTCCTGTTGCTTTGACAGCTCAGAGTCCTCTTGCGGCTCCTTCCCTGGAGATGGGTTCGTTGGAGAGGGGTGTGACCCTGGTTCTGAGGTTGTCTTTCTTGGTTCCAGGCTCCCATCCCTCTTTGGGCAGGCCTGCCTTCCAGGTTATGGAGAGGGCACTCACTTCAGCAGGCTCACGGTTGGCTCCTTTGGCACCTGAATGTCATATATATATATATATATATATATATATATATGTATATATATGTATATATATGTGTGTATGTATATATATATATATATATATATATATGTGTATGTATATATATATATATATATATATATCTATGTCCTCTGGTTTGCAGCTGCCACAGTCCACTATACTGGGGCAATGGGCATGGTAGCAGCAGGATACGCTACCTCAGGGTACCTTGTTTTCGAAGTTCTCTTCAGACCTTCCCCCTGATGAGCTGAAAGAGATCGTGCAAGAGGAAGCACGTTGATTCACTTGAGGAATCTCTCACTGAAGATACTGATTACGGTGAGAGGGAAGGGTCCATACAGTCGCCCCCTGAAGATGTCTCCTTTGGAGACATACTAGAGATATTGAAACAGAGGGGTGACTGGAAGCCCACCAACCCTTCCTCGGAGGAATCTGTATTCTTGCAAACTTTCCGTGCCCGACCCTCTACTTCCTGGGTGACCCTGCCTGCAGATGAGTTGGTCAAGCTCATCGTGCAGCGTGCTTGAAAGGCCCCTGACAGCATTGAGACAATCCCCTGGGGACCGGACAAAATACTCTCCCCCCAGAGGTTCACCCCCCACTGGTCCAAAGGCTTGGCAGTAGATGCTACGGTGGTGGCGGTGGCCACAAAGAAAGAACTCGCAGAGGAGAGTCTTGCTGTCCATCCTCCAAACAGAGAGTCTCAGATGTTGGACAGATTAGGGAAGCAGGTTTATACTTCAACAACCTTTGCCATATAGTCGTTGAATTATTTGGCATATTTTACCAGTCTTCATTTGGACCTGATCACTGAACTTTCAGGAAACTTAGCAGTAGCAGTGTCTGATGAGGTAAGTGACAAAGTTGCCTCCCAGCTTGCCACCCTGCATTCAATATCTAATTCGTCCATGCGGTCGATTGGGCATACAACCAAAGGGGCAGCCAGAGCAGCGGGTTCAGGCTTTGTCTTGAGAAGTCACATCTGAATGTGCTTGTGCGTTATTTTCTGAACCACTTCAGATCTTCCTTCGTCATTGCTTCCATTGAAGCTTCCTGTCTGTGTGGTCCAAAAGTTAAAGACAAGTTAGCCAGGTGTGAATAGGACAGCAAGACCTTGTCTGCTGTGGGTATACGTTTTACCACTTCCCCAACAATCCTAAACCAGGAATCAGAGAAGTGGAAAGATGTGGTTCAGAAAATCCCAAGGGCCATTTTGCGATACATGTGATGAGTTTCTCCTGGGGAAGAGTGGGGAACTCATCAGGAAGACATGCCCCCCCCCCCATGGCAGAGGGGGCCCACATAACCAGGGCTCAAGAGATTTATTTTCCCAGCAGCCGTACCGGCACTCCTGAAGAGTGGCCCGATTGCTTGCCTGTGGAAGCAGTCGGGAGACGATTCTCTCTGCACCACTTGGCCTGGCATTCAATAACATCAGATTCCTGGGTGCAGTTGATTACCAGAGGTTACCACATTCCCGTCAATCTTTACCCGAGGCCGCAAAGGCAAATTCCCGATGTTCCACCCAGTCAGAGAGACGCAGCAGTGCAAGAAATTCAAAAGCTGCTCGAAAAAAGAGTCATCCAAACAGTCCCACCAGACCAAGTAGAATCCGGATTTTGCTCAAGGTTATTTTTAGTGCTAAAAAAGACAGGGGACTGGAGGCCAATTTTAGACCTCAGCATTCTAAACAAGTTCACCAAACAGACCAACTTCCGGATGGTCACGGTTCAGTCTATCCTGTTTCCAGAAAAAGACAATTGGATGTGCTCTATAGATCTCCAGGATGCGTATTACCATATAAAAATGGACAGACGCTCCAGGAGTTATCTCCACTTCCGGCTGGGCACCAATCATTACGATTTCCAAGTGCTGCCCTTTGGTCTCTCCACAGCTCCTAGAGTGTTCACTAAATGTATGACAGTAGTAACAGCTCACTTGAGACTGCAAGGATTCCAGGTGTTTCCATATTTAGACGATTGGCTCCTTACCACCCTCACCAAGCATCTACTACTTCTTGCCTTGCACTACACCCTACAGCTGGCACGGCTCTTAGGAATCTCAATAAACAAAGAGAAGTCGAAACTAGTACCTTCTCAAAGCTTAGAATTCATAGGAGCAACATTTGACGCGAGGTCCTGTCTTGTCACTCTTCCTCATCACAGACTACAGAGGCCAAGAGCTCAACTCCAGGTGATACTGTTTCAGGACAAGGTCCCAGCTTATTTAGTCCTTCAACTGCTAGGGTCAATGGCAGCAACAATCACCATAGTTCCCTTAGCCAGATTCCATATGAGACTGTTGCAGTGGCTCCAAGTGTTACAGTGGTCTCTATTAACACTTTATGTCCCACCCGGTCCGCATAACAAACCATTGCAAGCAGGATCTGAATTGGTGGATGAAGTCAGAAAAGGAGTTATGGAGTTGTCCTTTCTAACCCCCTCAGCCCAAGGCCGTAGTGACCACGGATGCATCCTTGATGGGGGGGGGGGGCATTTTCAGGGGAAAGACAGTCCAAGGCATTTTGTCCCCCTTAGAAGCCAATTTGCATATCAACATCTTAGAACTGAGGGCGGTGCTTCTGGCATTGCAAGCATTCCAATCTGCTGTCCCATCGGGGACAACTGCTATCCATTCGGACAACATGTCGGTCGTCTCGTATGTCAACAAACAGGGGAGAACCAGATCCTACCCATTATGTCAGGAAGTCATGAGAGTATGGCAATGGGTGGTAGCCTCCAACCGCTTTTTGGTAGCGGTGCACATTCCTGGGAATTCCAACATGATTGTGGACAAACTGAGCAGGTGCATTCTCTTGCCTCACTAGTGGTCTCTCAAGAGTCTATATTAGAAGAACAAAAACCCAAAATGCCGGTGATCAAAGTTGCTATTGTGGGGGGCTGCGCCCCCCCCCCCCACTAACTATATATTCTAACTCCGAGGTCGCACTACTGTGAGGAAAGGGAAAATATCCCACTCCTCACTGTAACATGACCCCACAATCCCACTTTTGATTCCCGGCATTTTCGCTCATGTGAGCGTTCGCGGTTTAGGGTTTTCGTTCTTCTAATATAGAACCGTCTCTCAATCCCAAGGTAGTGTTGGAGATTTTTCATCATTGTGGTCAGCCTTGCTGCAATCTATTTGCATCTCCCATGAACCACAAATGCAGCAGCAGCTACTTTGCCCTAATCCCCTCTCAAGGGGAGTCCCTGAGGGATGCTCTTGTACATGATTGGCACCCGGGAGTGCTTTATGCCTTCTCTCCCTTTCCTCTGATTCCACTATTTTTAAAGAAAGCACATTGGTTGAGAAGCAAAGTAATCCTCATTGCACGCTATTGGCTCCGCCAAGTCTGGTTTCCCTTCCTTTGCCCTCACCTAGTTCACTGCTTTTGAACTCTGGACCCGACTCCAAGATTACTGTCACATCCAGAGGGGTTGGTCCATCCCAAACCTATCGAGCCTCAGGCTGACAGCTTGGTACCTCCTCTTCCAGTAATTGCCAGGCAAAATAATCTATCTTCCACCATACAAAAAATACTTATAGCTTCCCATAAACTGTCCACCAGGAAAATTTATTATTGTAAGTGGAATAGATTTGTGTTGTGGTCTTGAGAAAAAGGACTTGACCCCTTTTCAGCTCCGATTAATACAGTGGTGGAGTACTTATCAACCTTACTCCATTCAGGAGCCTCAGCTTCTACTAATAGAGTTCATTTAGCAGCTATCTCAAATTTCCATAATGGTTTTGAAGATTTCCCTTTAATATCTCATCGCCTCTGCAAAACCTTCTTAAAAGGAGTCATGCATTTAAAACTACCCTTTAAAGAGCCCATTGAACCTTGGAATTTGACCCTAGTCTTACAAACGTTGACTCGTCAACCCTTTGAGCCAGCTGCTACTTGCTGTATAAAATTTTTGTCTTGGAAGACTTTATTCCTGCTAGCCATCACTTCCGCCAGGAGAATATCAGAATTACAGGCCCTGTGTATAAAGCACCTTTACATAGTTTTTCACAAAGGGAGTGTATCTCTTCGGACTAACCCCTCCTTTCTACCCAAGGTTGTATCAGTCATTGACCTGCCAGTTTTCTTCACAAATTTTTCTAACAAAGGAGAATATTGTTTGCATTTATTGGATGTACATAGACAATTGAATTTTTATTTGGGACTAAATCATTCGGGAACTCAGACCAATTGTTCCTGTCTTTTTCAGGGACCAAGTTAGGTAAATCAGTTTCTAAAGTCACTTTGGCAAAATGGTTGAGAGACTGCATCTCTTTTGTCTATCAACAAAACAAAGTGTGTTTAACAACTAAAGTCAAGGCACATTCAACCAGACCAGTTGCCCCTTCCATAGCCTTTTATTCGAGAGCTTCTGTGGATGACATTTGAGCAGCAGCTACTTGGGCTATGTCTCATAACTTTATCGCTCATTACAAATTGGACATGGTCTCCAGGAGGAGAGCATCCTTTGGTTCAATAGTGCTCAGGAATATCCTTCCATAGGGCCTTCCAGGATATAAAGTAGCCAGGAACTCTGTCATGAATGAATGAAGATTGACACCATCAGATAAAGCAGTTATGTTCTTACCATAAGGTTCCATCTGTGTTGTCGATCTTCATTCATTCATGACATCCCACCCTCCTACCCTCATCCAGATACTCCTGGAGGTTCAGATTTGGTCCTGGTTGCATGATAGGGCATTTGTTCAGACAAAGCCTCCGCTTTCTTATTCTTATGGGCAAACTCGATCTGAAGAAATAAGGAGGGGCACTATAGGTAATCTTAGCTTGAGAGTTTCTGGCTGGTGTGAGCTTGTTATATTGGCCCAGTCGGTTCCAATGATGGAACCAAAGCCCATCTGTCATGAATGAATGAAGATCAACAACACAGATGGAACTTATGGTAAAAACATAACTTCTTTTTATCTTTCAGTTTCACTGCAGCAACAGACACAGTGTTTATGCTGAGAAGGTTTCTATATTATTTTTGAAGTGTTTTATTATTTTATTACTTCCAGGATCTGCAAAGATCTGAGGGAAACCCTTGTGTATGTATTTTCACAGGTAGATGCTAAATACTGCTAGCTTTTCAGCAGTGGGGGTTTTTACCAGGAATAGAGTCAGATGACAAGAAATTATGTCATTCTGCAAGCTATCCTAGCAGTAATCCATATTAATTTAAGAACTCTCATCACTTACTCCATAGGCAGTCATGCATTTATGTAAGTGAAAACAAACCACACCGACACAATCCTAGTCACAAGCATTTTACATCACAAACCATACTGACATACTTCCAGTTGCAAACATTATACATCACTTATAATCAACCCAAACTTTCCGACTCAGACATTACATAGCTCATGTAAGTCCTGCTGCCTTTTAGGCCTCATTCCTCCCTTGTATGTATTGTTCTCTCACTTCCCATTTTTTCTATGTAGTTTGCTCCTTTCTGTTTCTAAAGATCTCAGTTCCAGTTGTTTTATCTGGTACTGTATTCACTACTTCCAGTATATTTAGTTTAGATTTTGATTTCCATTTTCTAGTAATTGCTTTTTTGGCAGCCAAAATTAGCAGACACAGCAAGGGCTTACAATGTCTAGGCAATTCCAGTTCTGTATCATAGCTCAGAAGAATCATCTCCTTCGTCAGACCAGTTTGCCCAACCAGCATCTACTCCAGTGCATCCCGCAGGGAATCCTTAAAGTCCGTCAACTCACCGCACTTGCAGAAAATATGTTCCCAATTACCTCTTTCTGTCCTTCACACGTCCAACATTTATTGTCTACCTGAGTAAAATTCTGTGGAGTCTACTTGGGGTATAAAAATATCTATGTATGCAAACATTTCCAGGCAAAAATCCTAAATCTTCTTGACTTTGTTGCATATTTGGGTGACATACATATATTCTCCCATAGTTTCTTTGTGAACTGCTTATCCAGTCTCTCTTTAAAATCCTTTCTAACCTCCTCTGATTGATTTTTATAGTTATTGTGCAATATGTTATATGCTGTACTAATTATTCCTTTTTTAAATGGCAGCTTCTGCTCTAGATTCTATTAAAAACTCTACCAGTGCTGGTCTTTCATTTAGGACCCCCTATTTCTTTCTCTTTGCCTATACTCTGATATCAGTCCCTGATAGGGAAGGCAATCTCTAAGTTGCATTCCAAATAAATGCTTGGCATCTTCCCATTCTTAGCATATTTCCCTCTCTACTTATTTGCTCCTGATACCTTGGCTCCTTTGCCAGTTTTCTCCAATAAATTGTGGGCCCCATTGCCTATTGCCTGTATCCCTAATTGCAGTCATCGCTATTGGCAGAATCTCCTTTCTCAATTCCCGTGTTGGTTTAGTTCTTAGAATACTTTCTGCTACTTTATAGATATAATATTCTGCATGACTTGCTATTCTTCTTAAAGGCCCGCATCCAAAATCCCAGTTTCTCCTTGTTTCTTGAGCTTCCCCGTGTATCATCATCATCCCTTTCCACTTTGAATTATAGTTTTCTGCTTGTGCTATATGTTGGAGTCTTAACTGTGTAACTCTGAAATACACCTTCATATTGGGTAATCCCAATCTGCCATGTTCTACTGGAAGAATCAGTTTATCCCACTTGACTCCCCTCCCAGATAAAGTCCTTCAGCTCTTTATTAATTGCTACCCACAACTTCTCTGGTTGATAAAATATGCCTGACCTGTGTATAAGACTAAAGGGACGAAAAATATTTTAACTCCTTGTATCTTACTATCCATATCCATATAACAAAGCTTCCATTTTCTCCGTTTTTGTATTATCTTTTGTTTAATCTCTTCTCACATATCCTTAACTGCCACACTAGAATAATTTTTAATCTATACTCCTAAATATTTCATTTTATCATGTCCCCATAAATGAATATTCCTGAACCAGTTCATGTGTGGGTACATAATTTACTGCTACTTCCTTTGTTTTAGCTTCATTAATTTTGTATCCCAAAAAAGATCTGAAACTGTCTCAAAATGTTCCACAACACTGTAATGTCTTTTTCTGGTTTTGTCAGATACAAAATAATATCATCTGCAAATAAAGCCAGCTTTTCTTGACTACCATACTAATTATATCCTTGAATTTCTTAGTCCCTTATTTTCTTTGCCAGTGGTTCTAAGTGTAATGCAAATAATAAAGGGGAAAGAGAACGCCCCTCCCTGGTTCCTCTGCTCAAGCAGAGATGATCAGAGAGGACCCCACCCACTTTAATTTTCACCTCCAATCCCTCATATATTCTCCTAATCGTCCTTATATCTTTTTTTCAGAAAATGCAAATGCTTCCATTGCCCTGCTCATAAAATCCCAGACTATTCTATCAAATGCTTTCTCTGCATCAAGACTCACCAACAGTAATGGTATTTTCTTACATTCTGCTTCACTCTGGATCATCATTGTTCTGTTCATGTTGTCGTATATTTGCCTCCCCTACACAAAACCACACTGATCCATATATATCAGTTTTGGCATTACTTTTGCCATTCTTTTAGCCATTATAGACATGAACACTTTATAATCATGGTTTAATGTTGAAATGAGGCTGTATGAAGCTGGATCTGATGGATCCTTACCCTCTTTAGGTATTACAGCTACCACTGCTTTCTTCCAGGATGGTGTATACTTCTCCTCCTCCTCTTAAGATATTGTTAAACAAAACCTTCCAGATCCTCCTAGCTTCCAAACTTCCACAACAATACCATCTTTTGCTATGGATTTTCCTGTGGATTGGTTATACATCACAATTTTTATCTCATCTCTCCAGTACCAGCTCTTAGTAACTGAGCCTCATCTACCTCTAACCATGGCATATTTAATTCTTCCATAAATATTTCCATTTGTATCTTTTCTTGATTGTTTATATTTCTCTGCTTTATGGAGACACTCATAGAATTTCCAAAATATTTATAATACCTCTACAGGATCTCTTGTTACCTTCTTTGTTATAGACTCCCTATGTCTGGTGACAGCCCTCTCTACTTTCTGTTGCCTGAGTCATTCTGCTAAAAGTTTTTGTGCTCTAATGTTATTATCAAAAAAGCCGTTGCTTAATAGCAATCTTTTTAAGCTCATGCATATTATTGAGGTAATCCCTTATTTTCTGCCTAGGATTCTGCAGTTGATCCTCTTCTTGTTCCGTGAGATTCCCCCTATTATGCAATACTTTCACATTTGTCAGTCCCTCTAAATATTTTTTGTTACTTCTTAACCATAGCTCCCTTTCTTTTATTCCCACCCTATTTTTAAACTCCATCTTAATTTTATCCCACTCCCTAGCTATAATTTCAGAAGACGTTTCTGTTCTCTGTAACAGCTCCTTAATAATCACCACTGCCCATTCCTTAAATTCCTCTCTTTTCAACAGATAGGTGGGAAAGCACCAGTGTTTCATTTTTATTTCATTGCCCTGTGTTTTTATTTTAGCTGTTATTGGCTCATGATCAGAAATAGTTATTGGGTGGGTGTCAAGACCTTCAATTAAATGCACATGTTCCTGTGAAATATAAATTCTGTCTCGCCTAACCCAGTTTTTATATCTTGGGGAATAATATGTAAATTCACTCCGAACTCCTGTTACTGAAATCACATCTTCCATATCAAATATTTTCATAATTCTTTTCAAAAATCTACCCTTCTTTATTATATTTTCCCTTCTGGCCCCGCCCCCACGACATCTTCAATCAAGTTGCAGTCCACACCTATAAGTAATATTCCTTGCTGAAAACTTATTATTTCTCCCAGAATTTTCTCAAGCTCCATTACAGTAGTTTTAGGTGGAATGTAAATGCATGCCACTGTAATCCTCCTCCCTTGCCAGTAGCACCTCAGCACTACAAATCTGCCATAGTTATCTTTTTTATCATCTTCTGTCACTTTTGGAGCTCCTCTTGCATTTAATACAAGTACTCCTTTTTTCCTTTGTATTCCAGTGAATTACCACCCAGAAAACATTTCTTTATCAAATTCACATGCTCAGGTCTTTCTAATATGTTCAGTTCTTTCTAAGTGTGTCTCTTGTAACCTAACTCTTTGAGGAACAGACATTTTTGATGCAGAACGGGCTAAAGAGGAAATGCACAATTTATCCAAAAAAAAGGGAGCCATCAAACATAAAGGGACTCTGCTTCAAATTCTGACAGTAAAGCTAGTGAAACCTTTGCCAGTGTTCCAGAAGAAAATGTTTGAGAGAAGGACAAAAGCACGGGAGTTGACTAGAAGAATCAGCGGTACAATAGACTTGAGCCAGAGTCTGGTGTTTGGGAGATGGAGATGAACAAGAAGAAGCTCAAGCAGCAGTGAAATTAGTGAATGAATGGGAGACTGTAAAACACAAGTCACATTTGTGAAATATGGCTTTTGCAAGAAAACCTGGTTGTGAAAGACTGGACTTCTGTTGACTTTGCTAAACTTGTGGATGGACTGTAAAGCATATACCCAAGTGTATATCATTAATAAATGGAAGGGCACTAAAATGGAAAAAATAACTAAGTAAAAATATATTTGTTGCTGTTAGTATCTGTGTGAAACATTTCATGGTATAAACTGCACATTATGTATAGTAAAGCAGTTTTGTGTAGTCAGGGATATTTTAAATGTTGGGAAATCATTTTAGTGACTGTTGTGTGTTAAAGATATTAAACAAGTACTTTATATTTGTAAGAAATATAGACCTTACAGTATATCAAGAGAAGAAAGGCTGGACTAGCAAGTTTACTGTTAGTATGTTCTGATCTTGGGCTGCTGGAGTGGGATGTTAAAATGCACTGATTGTATTATATTTAAACTTAAGGAATTTTCTCTTATTTTTTACAAGGGTGAATGTCTAGATTAATACCCTTTGCTTAAGCTATAAATGTTTTTTATAAGTATGTAGGTAGGCTTGAAAGACAAGGCAAAATTATGAAAGCAATGAAAATGATTTTCTTACATCTGCAAAGATATTAGCTTTCCTTTAGCATATGTTCAGTGGGAGTCATGAAGTCTGCAGCCCAAGGTAGTTGCACATTCCTGACCCGAATTAAATTTATAAAGATTTATTGCTGAATACCTTTACATGGATGCAGGTGCAAGCAATTACTCTTGATGAGTTCTGAGCCTTCTTTGCTGAGGGCAGTGCAAAATTTAAAGTTAAGTCATGCAGTTCATTGAAAAATAAAAGTTTGAAATCATGAGAAGAGAATAAGCGATAGCATCTTTATCAGCCTTTTTTTTTTAAACAAGAAACATCTTTATTGAATTATCACTTATGACATGGGCAATCATACATTTATATAAATAAAAACGAACCATATTGACAGTTGCAAACATTATACATCACTTATAATCTTCTGTGCAGTCATTGTCAGTTGAACATTACATAGCTCATTCATTTCCTGCCTTCCCTTTAACTTCATTTCTCCTCCAAAACATTATTCTGCAAGTATTGTTCCTACACTGTGTACATCAGTGGCAGTGATAAACATTGAGCAGCCTGCCTGCCCCTGTGGGAGTGGTTACTGCCTTGAAACTGTAGTTTTATTGGCCATTTTGGGTCAATTCCAAACTCCTTGATCGCCCTCTCTTAAAACCAGATTGCCTCGTGGTTTTGGAGTCTTTTCAGACTTGTTGGCTGTTGGTGAAGCACCCACCAAGAGGAGAAAACGCTGAGAGAAGAAAGGAGCCACTTTTGAGATTTTAAGTATTTTGCTTCAGATTATTTGTTAAGTTTTTCTGCATTGCCGCCTACTTTTGAGCATTTTCTGGCTTGTTAAACTTGATTTCTGTGTTGGTAACACACCTGATACTCTTGTAATAGGTGACTCTATTGTCAGACACACTGACGTCCCGCTCACCAGGCTGAATAAAGAGAAGGTCACAGTGAGCTGCCTGTCGGGCGCTAGGATCCACCATATAACGCAAGCACTCAGGTCACTCGAAAGCAAATACAAATATGACTCCGTCATTGTACATGCTGGCATGAATGACCTGAGACGTACCTCCCTCAGCTACATAAAAAGAGACATAGAGGAGCTCTCTGATCATGTAGCCCAGGCCGGTATGACCCTGACCTTGAGCAGCATCTTACCCTCACCTAGAATGATGCCACAGTATAAAGACAAAATGATCGATTTTAACAATTGTCTAAAATTTTGGTGTCATTCAAAGGGGATCCAGTATCTGTCAGCCTGGGATGACATGCTCGACAAGCCACGTTGCTTCGCTGGGGACGGCTTGCACCTGTCACCCCTGGGCTTTTGGATATTGGCAAAGGCTCTTGCCACCCCCATAGTGCCTTTTTTAGGCAAGGCTCAAAAGTCAAACCCACCTCCATAGACAGCACAAGGAACAAGAAACTAAGGGTAATGCTGCTAAACGCCAGAAGTCTTAACCTCAAGATGCATGCACTCAAAGCTCTCCTCAGTATGGAGAACATCGAAATCTGTGCAGTGACAGAAACCTGGTTCAAGGTTCCAGAGAGCACCCCAGCACTACCAGGTTATACCTCATATCATGCTTTTCGGCCCCAAAACCCGGACCGAACCACAAAAGGAGGGGGAGTTTCCATATTTATCAAGGATATCCACACCTCCAGGTTAGTGGCATTGCACGTATCGGAGACCATCCATGTGCAACTGACAGTGGGCAAGACTGCTTTTCAGTTTATAGCATCCTACAGACCACCCTCTCAAAGTCAGGAATCCCGCTCGGCTTTCCTGAAAACATTGGAGAACATGAAGATCTCTCCGAACACCATTATATTGGGCGACTTCAACTACCCAAACATAGACTGGGAGCATTACTCAAGCCCCAGCACCTTAGCCCAAAGGTTCCTGGAATTTATAAACTCAAATGCTATGGAACAACTTGTCACCACTCCCACAAGAGGGGAAAACATACTGGACCTGATCATTACCAACATGGGGACTCTATGCTTCATACCAGAAGTATATCCCTCATGGGTAAGATCAGACCATAAATTAATTTCACTGGATATCCACATCCCGACCCCACCCCCAGCCCAGAAAACCACAGTGAAAAACCTCTCAAAAGCGAACTTCACACTTCTCAAAACCAAAGTGGAATCCTTCAAGGCCCCAGGGCCAGTGGAAACTATGGCCCAAACTGCAGAATCCTATATAAACGCATTCTACGGACATCTCCAGGAATGCATGGATCATGCTATCCCAAACAAAATCAAGACCCAATCATCCAAAGGCACGCGTCCAGTTTGGTGGACCCCAGCCATAAATAAACTGTGCAACAGAAGGAGGAAGCTACTACATGATAGAGCAAAATCCCTAAAAGGCAAGGCATCTCTGATCAGTACTAGCAAAAAATTACGATCCCTCATAAAATCCTCCAAGGCCAGCTTCGAGAGAAAAATTGCACAGGACACTAAAGACAATCATAAGGCTTTTTTCAGTTATGTTAGGAACCTGGGATGCAACTCCCAGACTTGTTCTGAGTTGATTCTAAATGACAAAAAATACACTGAACCCACAGACATCGCCAATATCCTGGCAGACAGGTTCAGTGCAAACTTCTCCACCCCAAAAGAGCAAGTATCTATCCCGGCAGAGTGCAGCCTCCCAAACATCTCTGATGCTCAGGTGAAGGCCGCCCTCTCCAAAGCAAAAAACACTGCTTCCATGGGACCAGATGGCGTCCCGGGTTGCGTCCTACATGAACTCCAAGAAGAACTAATCCCTCAAGTAAAACTGCTGTACAATCTCAGCCTCACTACAGGATATGTGCCCAAAGAATGGCGTACAGCAACAGTGGTCCCACCCCACAAAGGTGGCACCTCTACGGACCCTGGAAACTATCGCCCCAGAAGCCTGACTAGCCTAGTCTGCAAGGCTATGTAGAGGATCATCATGGAACTCATAAACAAG
This sequence comes from Protopterus annectens, assembly GCF_019279795.1. Taxonomy (NCBI): domain Eukaryota; kingdom Metazoa; phylum Chordata; order Ceratodontiformes; family Protopteridae; genus Protopterus; species Protopterus annectens. The sequence continues at coordinate 1,205,880,400 of NC_056745.1, read as the reverse complement.
GACATTGGGGACCTACAGACACTAGATCCTACCCAGTTTGGCTTCGTCAAGGGCAGATCCTGCCTTTTGAACCTGGTCGACTTCTTCAAAACAGTCACCAAGGCCATGGATGAAGGGAAGGTAGTCCACACAGCCTATCTGGACCTCGCAAAGGCATTTGACACAATACCCCACTTGGGCATCATAGATAAGCTATCCAGCCTAAATATAAACCCCTATGTCACAAGATGGGTCGCAAACTGGCTCAAAGACAGAACCCACAGAGTCAGAGTTGCTGGAGCCATGTCAGACTCGAAACCGGTCACAAGTGGCGTCCCACAAGGTTCTGTCCTGGGACCTCTCTTGTTTGGTATTTACTTTTCTGAGGTACAGGCCAATGTGGGAGGACTATGGCTCACCAAGTTCGCAGATGACTGCAAACTGGGCGCCATAATCGTCTCTCCAGCTGACACAAACATCCTTCAAAAAGGTCTCGCAGAGACGGATAACTGGTGCCAGAGCCATGGTCTAAAGCTAAATGCCAAAAAGTGTATAGTCATACCCTTTGGCAAAAACAGTGTGCCCACAAATTACCACATAGGTAGTAACCCATTAAGTACAGAGAAAGTAATTAGGGATCTGGGGACCCAAGTTGATAGCAATCTCTCCTTTGACAACCACATTGCCAAAGTGGTTAGAAAGACCTTCTACATAGCCCACCTCATCATGAAAGGATTCACATCTAGATCAAGAGAGGTAATCGTGCCCCTTTATTCATCCCTCATCAGGCCCATCATAGAATACAATGCCTTCTTTGAGTTGTACCTTACCCGACACCTGCGGCAATTAGAAAGACCCCAAAAGTACCTCACCAGGAGGATCAAGGGACTCAAACAGATGCCATATGCTGCTCGGTTAAAAAAACTCCAGCTCTACTCAGTTGCATACCATCTACTTCGAGGCGATCTATGCCTGACATATAAAGCTATGTCCAACCCAGAATTAATGGACATGCTCCACCTCAGTAAATCTAAATCCCTTAGAGCCACGCGCTCGAGGGACTTGAACCTCAGCACAGAAATAAATAGAACATGCTGGAGGGACAGATTCATAACCCAGAGGTTCCCTTCGCTCTGGAATAGAATTCCAATTCATGTTAGGCAGAGCACCTCACTGACTGTCTTCAAGAAGAATCTTGATGAGTGGATGGGGTATTGTAGGTTTGTCCCGGGGATTACTTCCGTGTCACTATTAGACAGAGGCACAGTAAACTAAACTTTAAAAAGGGCACAGTATACTCAAATGAAAGGGTGGCGTAAGCCAAACACAATCGGGCTAGGCTTATAAATGCCCCAGGGCAGATAGCCTAGTATGAACCTATGAACAATTCCCATTTTTTCTATGCGATTTGCTCCTAACCTTTTCTAAATATCTGACTTCCAGTTCTTTTATCTGTGTTACCATATTCACTACTTCTAGTGCGATTAGTTTAGACTTAGATTTCCATTTTTCAGTAATTGTTTTTTTGTTTTTGTTTTTTTGGCAGCTAGCACAGTTAAACTCAGCAAGACCTTACTGTGTCTAGGCAATTCTGATTCTGTATCACAGCTAAAAAAAAAAATGTCCATAGTTGCATAAATTTGATTTCCCAGCATGTCTGACAGAGTAGGCTGTAGGGAAATTTTAAAGTTTGCCAAATCATTACACTCCCAAAAATATGTTCTCAGGTACCTTTTTCCTCCCCATCAGACTGTAACATTTGTAATCTACCTGAGGAAAAATGCTTTGGGAGTGTGCTTTCGGTATAAAAATACATATGCAAACACTTTCAAGCAAAAATCCTAAATCTTTAGATGCCATACATATATACTCCCATTGCTTCTTTGAAATTTGCTTATCCAGTTTCTCTTCCCAATCATTTCTGATCTCATCTGATTGATTCCTGTAGTTATCATGGAATGCAGTTTCATATGCCATATACTAATTATCACTTTTTTAACAGTAGCTTCTGTTCTAGAGTCTACCAAAACTGTACAAGTGCTGATTTTTCACGTAGGATCCCCTTATTCCTTTCTCTTTGCCTATATTCCTGTATCAATCCTTGACAGGGAAGGCAATCTCTAGCCTGCAGTCCAAATGAATTATTGGCCTCTTCCCATTCCTTTACCTTTCTCTTATTCTTTGCTCCCAAAAATTGGTTTCTTTGCCAATTTTCTGTAGTAAATTCCAGCCCTTATTCCTTTCTATTTGCCTATATTTTTATATCAATCTTTGGCAGGGAAGGCAGTCTCTATCCTGCAGTCCAAATGAATTATTGGCCTCTTCCCATTCCTTTACCTTTCTCTAATTCTTTGCTCCCAATAATCGGTTCCTTTGCCAATTTTCTCTAGTAAATTCCAGCCCCCTTTTGCCTATTTTCTGTACCCCTAATTGCAGTCACCCCTACTGGCAGAATCTCCTTTCTGTATTCCCTTGTTGGCTTAGTTCTTACAGTAGTTTCTGCTACTTTATGAACAGTAGTTTCTGCTACTTTATGAATGTAATCTGCATGGTTATTGTTATTCTTCTTAAGGATCTGCATCCAAAATTCCAGTCTGGCCTCTTTTCTTGAGTTCTTCCGTTTCATCATCATCCCTTTCCACTTTGAATTATAGCTTTCTGCTTGTCTATGTGTAGGAGTCTTAACTGTGTAGCTGTGACATACCCCTTCAAATCATGTAACCCCAATCTGCCTTGTTCTTCTGGAAGAATCAGCTTTTCCCACTTGACTCATGCCCTCTTCCCCTCCCAGATAAAATTCTTCAGATCTTATTTTCCCTTTATCACTCTGCAGTTGCCCCCTCAAGGTTCTTTGAGATTCCCCCTATTCTGCAGTACTTTAACCTTTGTCAGTCCCTCTTTATAGTTATTGTTACTTCTTAACCACATCTATTTTCTTTTATTTCCACCATACCTCACTCCTTAGCTATATTTTCTGAAGCAATTTCTATCTTCTCTAATAACTCCCAAATAATTTCCACTACCCATTCCTTACATTCCTCTCTGTTTAGCAGATAGATGGAGAAGTGCCAGTGTCTCATTTTGTTTCATTACCCTGTATTTTTACTCTGTTTGTTATTGGCATGTGATCTGAAATAGTTATTGGATATTTAGCAAAACTTTTAATTAAACACACATATTCCTGTGAAATATAATTTCTGTGTAACTTAGTCCAGCTTTTGTACCCAGGAGAATAAAAGGTAAATGTTCTCCCTGCAACTACCACTGGATTCACTTCTTTCATACCAAGTATTTTCATAAATTTCTTCAAAAAAAACTTTTTGTTATATTTCCCCTTGTAGTCCCCCTAGATGCATCCCACTGTTATAAATAAAATTCCAATCCCTACCTATAAGTATTATTCCCTGAAAGTATTTTCTTACGCTTCATTGTAGCAGTTGTGTGTGGAATCTAAATGCATGCCAATGTAATCCTCCTCCCTGTTCCTTCTCCCCTGCCAATGTCCCATTACTACTACAAATCTACCATTATTACCTTATTTTCCTCTTCTATCTCTTTTGGAGCTCCTCTAGCCATTAGTGTAATTTTTCCCTTTTTCCTTTGTCCTATATATTCTGCTGAATAGCCATCCTAAAATCATTTTGGTTATCAAATGTACACTTCCATTTCTTTCCAAATGTGCCTCCTGTAGCACTGCTATTTGCACACTGCATTTTTTTACAGTGCATCCCTCTTCTTGAGGTTACAAGCCCGATGTATGCTCAGCATGAAGCCTGTGTTATTACCTGCTTTGACATCTTTTGAAGTGTATTACTTTCTCACATAAGTCTGACTGATGCGTTATTAAAACAGTACAAATATAACGGATGTTTTAATTAAAAACATTTACATAAACCACTTAGCAGAAATTGTTACTTCACTCTGCATTTTTTAATATAGTTTACTACTCTTTCTTTGTTGTTTATATCTGTGAAGCCATTCATATTTAAAGATAATATGGAAAGTGTTGTCATTATAAGAAGTTATTATTCCCACCTGTTATGTATAACAGTTTTTATAAATATCTAGTTTCAGCTTTTGTATGACATGCACATACCAATGTTTGGCTGGTTGATCTTTTATAGAGTTGTTTCTTGTCATATCCATTAGGACATACGTCACATCTTATGAGACTTTTTGTTTTAATAACGATCCTCAAAAAAAAAACATCCCCAGAACACTCCCATAACCTACCAACTTAATACAAATACACAGAACTAAGTCTATCTTCAAATGATGAAGTTAAATCATCCTGATAGGAACAATTGTCTCAGATTGACAGCCATATTCACAGGTTTAAATTTGACCTATAATGAAGGTTATTTATGCTAAGATGAATAGTATAGCATGTGCTTCTACTTACACCAGGTGCTACCTGTTATTGTCTTATCTTTATTCCTCTCCCAGATGTAGAAAACAACTTGAATGCTTTTAGAAAACATTCTCTCCTAGCCATTGAAAGAAAAAGGTGTTCTGTTTTAGTACCCTTATCAGCTTGTCTCTGTAGAAACATAAGAACCAGATACACAGTTGCCTTCAGCTACAAGCTTCTCGTGTTGCACTGATCATTTATTTGCTAGAGAAAAACTTTTCATTACATTCACTTTTATTTACTTGCTTTCCCTTAAAACTTGATTATTAGATCAAGCCAATGACCTTAATCCAGTCATTCCCCTATGCAAAAGTAAGAAAAAGCATATCAGTTTTAATTAAATCATGCTCTTTTGTCTAGGCTTTCTTCCCTTTTTACATTGCAGTGCCTACATTTCTTAACTCGTTAACACGTGGTGTGGAATGTTGTACCTCTTACAGCCTACACACTTCCTTGCATTCCACAGCATTTTCTAAAAATCAACTTAAAAGCAGAAGATAATCAAGGCCTTTCTACTGTGGGACATCCTAGATTAACAGTTATAATGTCATTTTATTAATAATTCCTTGCCTTTTCTAATCTTGCCTATTATAAGATGGTAAATTACATAGTTAAAGAAGTCAAACCCAAGAAAATGGTTGCCATCAGGAGCTATGGGTGTTAACTGGGAGTATACACAAAGGTGCTATAGGCTTGAATGAGTTAAAACTGAACAAAAAGAAAGAATCGGTTTACTCTAATATCCCTATTACACAGAAAAATAACTGAAACAGATTTACCTTATAACATGCATTATAAGTCATGTTTTGTACAAATATTGTTAAGAATAAAAACTGTTTTACCTATTTCCTCCTCCTTTATCTCTCCTTAATGTTCTGTCAGCCATTAATGACATGAAGTAGGGCATATGCTTTTGAGTCCCCTGCAAATTTAGCAAAGTAAAAAAAGTTAAATATTTCAGGTTTGCTTGTTGCACAATATTTCACAACTGTAATCCATGCTTTGTAATCCCCATATTTATTCATTAATTTCCAAATTGCTGTTTTTTTTTTTGTGTTGATTTCCAACTACCAAATGCAGTCTCCCGAGTCTTTTCCATTATCCTCCAGGTTCTTCTAGTCAACTCTTGTGCATTTTTCTGCCTCTCAAGCATTTTCCTTTTTGAATATCGGAAAAAAGGTTTCACTGGCAATAGTATCTCTATGAGATTTATTATCAGAAGAACACGAAGTGGAATCCAGTTATGTTTGATAGCTCACTTTTTGTTGGATAAACTTTTGTTTTTCTTCCTTAGCATGTGCGGCATCAAAAAATGGCTTTGACTCCCTACCCCCACCCCCAGGAAAAAAATATATATTTTGAAGACATCTGGATATACCAGCTTGAATCTTACACCTGCTACTCAGCATTCCCTGATTACTGGAATAAATTTACTTATCTGCCTGTGTACAGTGAGTAATCATTTTCTTCAACTCTTAGTACTTTGTCCTTCTGTCACAGTTTTGTCATAATTAACTTTCTCTGCTGGTAGGATTACATCTTTAGTATTATATGTTGTTGCTACTTTCTCATGGCCAGGTTTGAAGCATGCACACAATGTGCCCTTTCAGTTTACAACTCCTGCTTTGGAATATCACTTCATTTGCACATTCATAAAATTAATACAGTCTGTTCCTTCCAGTTTCTCTGGTACAGCAGAAAATCTCAGGTTTTCCCTGCATGTTTTGCCCACTAATTCTACCATTTTTGAAACATCTCTTCTTGAGCAGTCTCATACTCAGCTAGCCTTTTCTTAATTTCAGCCGCTGATTTTTGCAGTTTTATCAGCTCTTCTGAATATCTGTTTAAAGCTTCTTTCATTTTCCAGCCTTATGTTGTTTGAGTTGATATACTTCTTCAGTGATTTTTTTTTATCCGCTCTGAGTATGTTTAACGTATTTTTTCATGTAGATTACTGGAAGTCATATTTTACACCAAAAACTGCAGCTTGAACTGCTTTGTGCTGAACAGCTACATGATTTTTCCCAGCCAGTGTTTTCTTTTTTTCTTTTTATTTTTTTCAGGTTCTCTAATTTTTCTTTGCTGGCATCCAGGCAGTGCACTTAATCAGTAACTGAAATTTACTCCAAAAGACAAATTCACTGGCTGCCTTTTCTGAGTTTCTGTTTTCACACTGAAAGAGTTGAATTTAAGCTGTTACACAATGTGCTGCCATCTTGGAAGTGCATCTGTAGCACCCTTAATACTTTAATGCATTTAGTAGAAGTGTACAATTTTAAAAACTAGTGCACTTTTTCTTAGATTTAAAAGTTAATGTCTTCTGAAAGCATACAAGCTGTTTTTCACATCTGGGATGGGAATGGAGATACAAAAAGAGAAGAGAGCAATCATTATAAGTGGAAACATAGGCTGTAGCCTGTGTAACCCTAATTTTAGGTTAGGTAATAAGCTTGTGCTGTCAATTTAGGGCAGTTGTTCCTATCTGGGGGTTACATTTCTTTTTGAAGATGTACTTAATTTTGTGTGTTTGTTCAAAGTTAATAGGGTATGTTTTTTTTGAGGGTTTTCATTAAAACAAAAAGTCTTGAAAAATGTGACGCAGGTTCAAATGGAGATGAAAAGAAACAACTGTATGTAACATCAGCCTGCAAATGTTAGTTGGTTCATGTAACATTAAAGTTGGAAATACATTTGTATAATAGGTTGATACAAAAGCTTTTTGTCTACACTATACAAATTGTCTTGGAACATAAATGACCTTACAGCTGTAGACCGAAAGGAAGTTGTATTGAATTGTATTAAAAAATACAGAGCATAAATAGCAGTGCTACACGAGACACATTTGGAAAAAATGAGCATGTAAAATTGACAAAGAAAGGATTTCAGGATGGACATTCAGCAGAATATCAGGGACAGAGGAAAAGGGAAATAATTCTACTACTTGCTAGAGCGGGCACCAATATTAATAGAAGAGGGAAAAAAAGATGATAATGGTAGATTTCTATTAGTAAAGGGCTGTTGGCAAGGGAGGAGGATTATGCTGGCATTTATATTCCATTAAAACTGCTGTTATGGAGATTAGGAAAGTTTTGGGAGAGATTATCAGATTTCGGCAGGAATATAACAACAACAACATTACTTATAGGTGGGGACTGGAACTTGATTTGCACTAGGAAGGATATACGTATAAGAGAAAATATAATAAAAGAGGATAGATGGCTGGAGAAATTTTAGTAAAGTATTTGGTACGGAAGATGTGAATTCAGTAGCAGGATCTCTGACAGATTTTACATATTATTGCCCAAGGTGCAACAATTTAACTAGACTACATAGAGATTATATTTCACAGGAACATGTGCATTTAATTGAAAGCTTTGTCATGCATGCAATAACTACTTTAGATTGTTTAGCAATAAAAATTGAAATTAAAAAAATGTAGAGTAACGAAGTTACAAATGAATAACTTCTGCTTCCTTCCCTACCTGTTAAAGGGAAAGGAATTTAAGGAAATTATTTGAGAGTTGTTAAAGAAATATATTTAGAAGTTATAGCTAATGAGTGGGGTAAAATGAAAATGGAGTTTAAAAATAAGGTAGAAATAAAAGTGAGATGTGGTTTAGAAGTTATAAGAATTACTTAGAGGGGCTGACAAAGGTTAACATATTGCAGTAACATATTGCAGAGTAATGAGAATCTCACAGAACAAGAAGGGGGGCAATATGCATGAGTCTGGAAAGATTTCTGTTAAGCATCTATTTTATGGTAATACCTTTAGAGCACTAAAACCTTTAGCACAGCAACTTGGGCAACAGAAAATAGGCAGAGTTGTCACTAGATTTAGGGAGCCTATAACAAAAAAAAAATAAATAACTGCAGATCCTGTAGAGGTATTAGCGATATATTGTAAGATTTCTGAAAATTTGAAAAATGTGGAAATGAAGAGAGACCACATATGGAAATTTTTATGGAAGGCTTAATAATTAACTGTTAAGGCAGGAGGAGATGAGATAAAAATGGTGATGTGTAATCAATATTCAGGAAAATTTCTAGGAACAGATGATATTCCTCTGGAAGTTTGGAAATTACAAGGGAAGAGAGTGATAAAGATATGGAAAGTTTTATGTAACAGTATTTTAGGAAGCACCAATATCCTATAAGAAAGCTGTGGTGGCTGTATTACCTAAAACAATAAAGACCCATCTTCATATATACCCATTTCATTTTTAAACAATGATTATCAAGTGTTTATGTTCATACTACCTAAAAGAATGGCATAGGTGCTGTGTGCTGCATGACAGTTGAGCCACTTAGTCAAGAGTTTGCACATGAGGCAGAAGTGTGCCTGTACGTCCCCTGGTTAGCATTATTGAGCTGCCTGGGCTGCTGCATGGTGGCTGGAGTTAGGACACACTCCCCAACAGCAGTATGATTCTGCACCAGTGTCCTCAATTTCCTCGCAGTCCCGGGGCTTGGGTTGGTTTGTTGCTGGAAGAGGCTAAAGTGGGTCTGGTAGTCCTGATGACTAAAAGAGGAGCTGCTGGCAGCTGATGGTCAGCTGCAGGGAATGGAAAAAATAAGGGACGGCTCACACCTATATCTTCATGGCTTTTGCATGCTGGCTTAGATTTTCTGTACCTCCTTAGTACCTTTTCAGGCATTTTCAATCTACTTAGGCTACCAACCTTGTAAATGCAGATTCCGGTGGGCAAATATCAGTCCAGCATTGCTCAATGCTAGAAGCTTAAATGTATTCATCTAAGGTTTCACCTTGTACAAAGGGACGTATGACCTGCATCACTGAGATTCCAAAGTGCCTTTCCTTTCATTGTGCATGCATCAAATGCATGCTGCTGTACATCTGCGTAACGAAAGCTGCCACTACTTGGCAGGTTGCAGGACACAGGCACATCCTTAGTTTACAGATTGTTAAAGTTCAGAAATAAATAACAGAGTTTTACCTGTTAGTCTTGAGTCAAGAATAACACTTCAGGATGTGCAGAGTACTTGTTTATCCCATAAACAGTGCTGGAAGACTGCCTACTTAAATTTTCAGATCTTTCTCCAAGAAAAATGAAAATCTTTCATTTTTATACCTTTTCTTATCATTTTCATGTATGCAGAACTCAGACGTTACATAGTTTCTGACTACGTGTGATACTTACTTGGAGCTTCACGTCAGCACTTGGCAATATGCCTTTTAAAACATAAACCACCTGTGATTTATCGGCTTGCAACTTTTTAACATTTGGTACCAGTACATACTACCTCACAGACATCCTTGCAAAGACTCATCCCGCAGCCATAAAAGGCCAGAGCATACTGTTGATTAAATCGGTTTCCACAGATACTTGACACTTTTAAAAATAACATCCCTTAACTCTTTCAGCACTTACTTTGCCTTTAACTGTCTGTCTGTCTGTACAGAGAGAATACAATTGTAAGACACTTGAAATATAAACCTACTTCTTTTTCTTCTTTCGGCTTTTCCTAGTTAAGGGTTGCCACAGCGGATCACCTGTCCGCTCATGATTGGCAGTGGAGTTTTTACGGTGTTGCGTTGCCAGCCCAGTGTGCAACCTTCCACAGAAGGCACACATACGCACGCACTCATGCCTAAGGCCAATTTAGAGTGTCCAATCCACCTACAGCATGTCTTTGGAATGTGGGAGGAAACTGGAGCACCCGGAGGAAACCCACGCGACCACAGGGAGGACATGCAGACTCTGCACAGAAGGCACCCCAGTCAAGGATCGAACTGGAGAACCTCTTGCTATGATGCAGCAACGCTAACCGCTGCACCACCACAGCTGCCCTTGAAAGATAAAGCTACTACTTATGTGAATCTATATCTTGCATAATCATGCATTTTTCATTTTGCTTTTGGCATAAATGTATTATAAACATTTTGATTCATTTGTGAAGAAACTACAGGTTAATATGCATTTTGTGAAGAATAAGCATGAGACTTATTAACCTTCCATAACATTCCATCCGCTGACACACTGAGTGTCATCCACAATTATATTTTGTTTTTTCTTAATTTGATAAGATACATTTCGGCATTGTAATATTCATCATCTTCAGTATTTTTTTTCATCATTTGCTATCTTTAAAAGTATCATTGTTTATGCAGGTGAGATTAAACATTTTGTAATCACAGCCTTTGGAAGAGAAAATACTAAAATAACTAAAAGAATAATACAAATTATTGTAATGATACCTTGTAATATATTAGTTCCCAGGTTAACAAATGCACTGCCCAACCATCAAAAAAGTGTCCACTGTTTAGCTGCACTGTCCAGATCCTTGGCTCTCTGCTCCATGAAACTGGCTAACTTTTCTTGTTCATCATGATAGTCACTGATATAGGAAAAACAGCAACTTCCTATTAGGGCACATGACCCCCCCCCTTAGCAGCTAGCATTATGTTGAGCGCCAGCCAATTTTGTAATACCACAGTTCGAATTTCAGTCATTTCTCGATTTGCCATCCTCATGTGATCTGAAGTATGGTTTGCAGGCTCTTGAATTTTAGCAGGCACGTGATTTCGATCATTGTCCTTTGCACTCCATACCCAGGAGTAAAAACTGAAAATATGTGCTCTGCTCACTGAATTCCTTGTTTATTTCTCAGTCTGCCTGCTGGAGAGTTCTCAAAATGTTGAGTAACAGGAATGATATAACCTACAAAATAACATCCAGAGCAGTTTGTAGGCAACCATGGGTAGGCACGATCACCGCAAATGTAGTAACGATCATCTATCATGCCCATGCCATGCCACCAGCCACAGTTTTTTAAGTATAGCGTTCATCACACTTTCATGTCTAGCATCTTTGCATCTGCTGGTTCTCACTGTTACAGTCCCATTTCTGGCATAACATATGTCTCCACGATTTTTGGTTGCAAGGTGAAGAGACACAACTTTTAAAAGGTTAGTCGCATTACGCTAAGTTAGATTAATGTCACTAAGTTCCTTTTCAAATGTCACTTGAGATGCAGGGATTGGAATCATGGGAATCCCTGCCTTAGAATGATGCGGTATATGCAAACACACCCAACAATTTGTCACATTTAATTCCACTGTATACTGTCAAACAACCAAGAGGAAACTATTTTCTCTTGACCAGTTTATAAAAGGAAACTACAAAAAAAACAAAGTAACAGTACTTATTGCCACTGGATTCATAATGGACTGTCATCTGAGTTGATTTTCTCCTTTAATCTTTTACTGGGACTGATGGTTCATCATTCGTGCTTCAGTCTTCCTTTGTTGACAAAGATGATTTGTCTGGGGCCCCCACACGACAAGTTTTCCTGCAATGTGACGACTGTATCCAAGTTGAGAGCTCTGCATAGCAGATGGCAGTAAAAGTGTAAAGAGCCTTTCCACTTTGGACTCAAACAGTTCTTTTTCTGGAAGGTTTTAACACAAACCCAATCACTGGGCCACAGTTGGTGTCAGTGCTGGTCAGGAGGTTTAGGAAGAGCTTCTCATACAGTTCTGTGGTACTGCAGCAAGAAATGAATAGGTTTTGTGCAGTAAGACAATATAACATCATCATTTAGAGTTAATTCTTCATTTGACACGGGAGAGTAGCTGGAAGAGCCATGGGTCTCCCCATTAATATCTCATGGGGGCTCAATCTCCTTGTAGTATTTACTATACTCCTCATATTCATCAGTGCTAAAGGAAGTCCCTCTGGCTATTTAAGGTTTGTTTCAGCACAAATCTTTGAAATCTTATTTTTAAGGGTCCTGTTGACCATCTCTACTAATTCAGATGGCTGTGGATGGTTGGGACAGTGAAGACTCAACTTAGTATTAAAAATCTTGCATAGATCTCTGGTCAGGGAATTATTAAAATATGTTCTCTGATCACTATTGTGATAGTACAAGGTATTCCAAATCAAGGTGTAAATTCAAAACGTAATTTCTTAAGAACTGTCACAAAATCTGCCTTTTGACATGGGTAAGCTTCCACCCATGCAGAAAACATGCAAACCACCACCAATATAAATTGTAAATTACGGACCTTTGGCATCTGGACAAAGTCCAGCTACACATTAACAAAAGGTCTCCAAGGTGATGGAAACCATGCAGCTTTAACATTTGAGTTTTTGCTAATACTATATGTTAAACATACTGTAAAATTATTAACATACTGAAGTATCAAAGAGGAGACATGAGGGGCATACCAACTTCGGCTAATTTGATAAAATAATGCTGTCTTACCTGCATGGGCTGGTAAATGATATGCCCTTACCTGCTAAGGTAGCAAGGAGGCAGGTGCCACCAGTCGGCCATCTGAATGTCTTCATAACCAATTGGATGATTTACTGCATCAGTCTTTAAGCCACCTCTGAACTTCTCTCTCTAATGCTTCAGCTTGGAAAGCTGATACTGTGTTAAAATCAAGCACATTGTCACTGTTAGCTTCTTGGCATAACATCACGTGTAAATTTGCACAAAGTCCTTCTACAACTTGCTTAGCAGCTTGATCTGCCAAATTATTTCCTTTTGAAACAGAATCTATGCCCTTTTAATGGGCACTACATTTAACTACTGCTAATTCTTTAGGTAACAAAAGAGAATTTAAGAGAGTATTCACAAAAAAAAGAATTTTTAATCTTGAGTTCTTGCTGAACTTAAAAATCCTCTGTATTTCCAAAGTTGCCCAAAATCATGTACTATACCAAAAGCATAGCTACTGTCAGTGTAGACATTGGCAACCTTGTCTTTGGCTAAATCACAAGCCCTTTGTAGAGCCACTAATTCAGCTTATCTGGGCAGAATATAAGCCCTCTAGTCTTTGTTGAAGCAAAACATTATAATTGGTGCAGACAGATATTCCTGTGACCAGGTTTTCATTTTAGACCTCTTTCACAGGAACCATCCACAAATAGGTCTAGTTCAGCATTGGGTATAGGAGTATCCTTTAAGTCATTCCTAGGAGATATAGGTAAATTGTCACACACGCACACACAAAAAGTCATACTCTTCACCATCCTCAGCAATAAGTAACAAAGCAGAATTTAGGACAGGACAGCGTATGAGAGAAATAGATGGATCAGAGAGAAAAGTAAGTTCCTGTGTAGTTAGATGTGCAGTCGAGATGGGTTGAGTTTTCATTTTAAGTAAGAACAATAATACAGAATCGGGGATGGCTACTGTAAGATCATGCCTGAGCACCAGTAATTGCACAAGATTGACTAGAATGGTGGCAGTGGCCATCACTCTTAAACATAGTGGGAATCCTTTTTCAACAGAATAAAGTGCTGTACTGTAGTAAGCTTATGAATGATAATTGTCCCCATGTTTCTTTGCAAGCACTCCCTGAGTAAATCCATTTCTTTTATGACAAAATAAAATGAAAGTCTTAACATAATCTGGTAATACTAAAGCTGGGGCAGTAGCTAAACTTGCTTTAAATTCTGAAATTAATTTTCCTCTTCACTATCCCAAAGGAAGGGGCTCTGGTGTATCCTGTTTGAAATAAATTGTCAAAGGTTTAGCAATTTCTGCATAGTTAGAAAGCCACTGCCTGCAATATCCTGCCCATACCTAAGAAAGATCTAAGCTGAGAGTGAGTAGTTGGACGTGGGGCTTTAGCTACTACCTCACTACGAGATGGTAACATCTGCCTGCTACCCTGAGATATCAGATGACCAAGATAACATACCTGAGGTGACCATAGCTGTAACCTTTCTGTCGATACCTTATGTACCTTTTCTGCAAGGATAGTTTAAGTATGTATCTTGCCGACACTGCTGAAAGTAATCAGATGCCATTAGTAAATCATCTATATGTTGCACTAACACAGATGTACCTGGAAATGTCACATATTCCAGATCTTTTTTTTTTTTAGAATTTGAGAATATGTGGTAACCGTGTCCATGTATACTGCTGTCCCTTATAAGTAATGGCAAACAGAAACTGACTTTCAGGGTGGATAGATATAGAAAAGAGTGCTGGGCACAGATCTGACACAGAAAAATATTTTGCTGTAGGTGGTATGCAACTCAGTATTTTTGCTGGATTTGAAACCACAGAAAAAGTTTGTAATACTGCATTGTTTACAGCTCTCAAATCTTGCACAAACCCATAAGTACCCTTTCATGGCTTTCTTCACAGGGAGAATAGAACTATTACAAGGGATTTTAGCTTCCACTGTTATTCCTTGTCGTATCAAGGGCTGAATTACTGGTTTGATTCCCTGCTCTGCTTCTGGTTTCAGTGGTTACTGTGGAACTCTAGGGAGAGGTTTAAATGGATTCAGTTTTATTTTTACTGGTTCTGCAAATTTTAATATACCTACTTCATTAACATGTTTAGCCCATAAGTTAACAGGTACCTGCTGCAGCAGTTTTTCAGCTAACCTGTATGTCTTCAACAGGCTATTCTTCAGCTTCTACTCTAAGACTAATACTTCCCTCTCTGGTTCTGTTGTAACATCCAAATACACCCCTTCTGGTGTACAGTAAATAGTACAACACTGTTAGCAAAATGTACCTCTGCAGTAGTACTCTAAAGAATGCCTTTTTTCAGTTCATCCTAAAGAAATGGGTATAGTTTCTGAAACAGGATGCACAGTAACATTTTGTTACTCCAACTGCCTTTACTTTGTTTTGATACTGGTATCTGAATGCCTGAGGTAATTTTCAATACAGACCTAGTGGCTCCAGTGTCCACCAGGAAAGGAATTTTCTTTAAATGTATTTTTGCCTTAACATAGGGGTCCCTTTTGATCTGTTGGGTGCAGAGAATTAAGATTTATTTTTATTTTATTATTCTGATATAGTCAGTATGGTGATTTCTGACTCCTTCCAGTTTGAAGAGGTGGTGAAAGAAATGCAGCATTGTTATAGTTTGGCTGCCATTTCTTTCCAGGTATCTTGGACTGTCTGCATTCGCTTGTGTGGGCATTCTGCTTTCCAGTGTCCTGCTTCACCACAGTTGAAGCAAGATACATCAGATGTGGCAGGAGGGAACTGCCAGCTTGTTGTTGCCAACCAGCTGCACCTTGTACCCCTCGACCACTCTTACTAAATTCTCTAACAATCCCCCCCTTCCCCTGCCTCTGCTTTGTCCCCTTGGGGCTTTTAACTGTATTATTTGCAAAGTTAACAGCTTATCCTCAGTATCCTTTCTCTGGTTTTCTTGATACTCAGTACAGCGATTTGCATCACTTAGTGAGGACTCCATGTCCTTTCCCTGGCAGTTGTTGCATTTGATTTTGTATAGGCAGGGCCGGTGTTAGCATTTTGGGGGCCCCCAGCAAATGTCAAGTTGGGGGCCCCTTGGACACATCCAGTCTAAGTATCACCCTGTTACTACCACCCCTCCTATACAACCTACACAGTTAACTTCTCCTGATTTTTCTTCCAAACAATTTGAACATTCAAAAATGTATGCAAAATAATCTCTGCTTTCAACTTATACTAATGCGTATAATTTCTACTTTACACATTACCAAAAGACAACACTGCTTTAGTTGGTAAAAGGTCATCTGACAGTCTGCAGGTACAACTGCCAACTATTATTTACAGACCAAAAAAAAAAAAAAGTGTTGGTACTGCCAAACAAAACTGTAATGTAATTTGATTCTGCAGAATTATACTGTTGCTTACCCAATTACAGTCTGCTGCCAAACTCCACTTCAACTTAACGTAAAAAACACGCAATATGTAAATTGAAATTATTCTTCACAAGAGATGTAATGTTTTCTATACTGTTAACTTGACATAGTTATTTATTATCTACTACCCTTCATAATCAACTTAGCAAACAAAAAGATAAAACTATTAAATTGTTTAGTTTAAAATAAGATCGAAATGCATCCCTGTCCCACCACAAACATCTTATTTGAAACAACCACTTTCTATAAAGTTTTCATCAACCTCTAACACACTCTTAAGACATTACTAAACAAAGATACTTGAGATAAACTACATAATCTAGGACAAAGATATCTCAGTACTGATCTTTTACTGAAGTGCCCCAATCCCACTGCCACCTAAATCAGTTAACTCATTACAATGGTTCCCTCAGGACTACCATACGATGTTAACAGCTTCAGACTGCTATTTATTCCACATAATAGCCACCCCCCCTACCCCCCGTTTTCTCCTCTAAGCAATGGAATACTTATCTACAGTAATGTTTATTTAAGACAGCTGCCTTACAACGACCCTACTCTGGAATTCTAATGTGTAAAAAAAAAAAAAAAAAAAAAAAGTACTTTCCTGGGTACTGCAGCCAATCAGGTCGCTCGCTTCACCGAAATGGACCTGATTGAGAGCAGTTTGCTGACAAATGAAGGGGAAAAAATCAAAACAAACAAAAAAAAAGTTTGCGATCGCGCGGTGACGTCACACAGCTGTGTGGATGTCCACCGTGAGCTGCCGAGGAAGTAAAGGAGGAAATGGAAAAACCTGCGGCTGCTGCATGGGGGCCATCATTTGCTGGGAAAATAATTGGAGGCTCCCCGCGGTCGCGGGTTCCGCGGGTGCCTAACGCCGGCTATTTGTACAGGGGCTTGCAGACTCTGCACAAAAGTAGTTGCAATAGCTGGCTTAGCTTGTTCTTCTGGATATGGTATTCCTGAATGTCTAGCAAACACTGCTTTAAGATGACTCGGATAGTCTTCAGGGGCTTCCCCTTTATTTGCTTTCATGCCTATATCTTAGACCAATTTGTCCTAACTTGACACACTTTTGTAATTTGATTTAACAATGCTGTCCTTTTTCTATTAGTGTATTCCCTGTGAGAGTAAAATCTGTTATTTCAGCCTTTTCAAGTAACTGTTTTCTTATTTCATCTGAAGTGACTATCCTAAGCAGCTGGTTTAAATCTGTCAAAGTAGGGTTATAACATTCTGTTATAGTTTTCAATTCCTCCTTAAGCCTTAACAGATCTTCTCAAATATTTGGAAAACGTTTGGACATAGTGTGCAAATCAGCAGGGGTCCAAGGATGATGAACATGCTCTCTATTATTAGCCCCCAATATTTCTCTTAAGAGGTGCCAAATGATCCTCTCCAAAGGCAGCATCCTCTTGCCTTACCCTGTTGTGTGAGCACATGTGGTAGGCTATGGGTGTATCAAATACTAGTGCTCCTGTTGGAGAGGTAGAGGCTTGTTGTAAATAAGAAGCAGAAGAAGAAACCTCCCCGACTGCAGATGCGTGTTCTGAAGATGAGGGTTGAATAGGGGAACTAGGTTGCGATGTAACAGTACCACACTGACCTAGTGTCCACTGGACAGTTGTCTGAAATGCAGGGGTCTGACAAACAGCAGAATCTTAAACAAGAGCCATTCGTACAGGTAAATATGGGGGTGGGGTTGTAGTAGCTGCTGGGGGATTACTCTTCTGAAGTCTCTGCTTTTTGGCTTTCCCCAGTTTCTTCCAAACCTGCCAAGACAGGAAAAAGGGATCCTTTTTTTACTGGTCTGTACTGCCTCCTTAACCTCTTTCATCTGTTGTAGCAACTTCTTGTTGGTATCCTGTAATCCCCTTAGTCAGATTTCTTTTCCCTTTTATGAGTTTCAGTATACCAAGAATAAAATACTGCTTATTGTTCCCCACATACCTTGTTTTCCTTTTCTTCCAAAATATTCTTCATATTCTTTAATTTATTCTTATTGTAAGTTCATTTAATGGAAGTACTTTACCAGAGCAATTTTTAGCAAACTGAAACCAATCATCCAAATACTTAAAACTTTCTTTTCCATAATTGTGATACATAAAATATACAGGTGTTCCCTTTACAGGGATTTGATCCTGCCTGCTTAACGTTGTTCCCTTGTAGACCTGGATCCTGGCTGGTAATTCAGAAAAGAAAAATGACTGCATCAATTCTCACACCACTCAGGGAGGAACGAGTAGGGATTCTGTTGTTCTGCAGTGACAGAGGAAAGGTTTTGATTAGCTTTTTCCCACAGTACCCCCTTGCTTTTTTTCCGTCATGATCTAAACTTTTACAGCTCCAGCATTGCAGTCAGGATAGTGGAGCAGACAGGTACTGTGTCCACAACTGACCACTGTTTTAGACCCTCTGAGGGTAGTTTCACACAGTCACACCTACATCCCAACATGATATGGACTTATAAACTTGATTACCAACACACACATGCACACACACCTATGTCCCAACATGTTATATGCTCATAAACTTGATTTATCCACACACACACACACACACACACACACACATACACACACACACACACACACACACACACACACACACACACACACACACACACACACACACACACACACACACACCTACCTATGTTCCAGCATGCTGTAGGCTCATGAACATGATTTGACTTTAACCCCTCTTTTTTTTTTCTCTCTCTTTTTCTCTCTTTCTCTCTCTCTGTCTCTTTTCACTCCTACATTAAACAACGCAAAACATCTCTCATGCCTATTACCTTTTTGTCTTGAGGATACCTCCTTTGACACAAGGGACCTGATTGTGTTAATTTTCTCTCTTGTGTGTGCGGCACATTAATAAACTTTCTCTTATTTCCTGTGGAGTCCTCCCACTATTACTTTACATATACCTAACAAGCAAACTCATTAATTCAACAAAACAGTTATTCACTCATTCCACTTTTTTAACTACAATTATCTAAGAGAGAAAAAAAACATATTCCACAAATCCATTTTCCCTGTTTTTAGTCTAGCTTGTTTGTACAGCCTAAATAGTTAGGTATCCTAATCTCTGACTGTTCCACACAAAGCAGCTTGGAATTCACAGGACAATATTCTGTGCTGGACCTTTGTGATTTATTCCACACTGCCCTGCAGCAATACCAAAGTTCGGAGTCCGTGTCTTAAGGCACCAAATGTTAAAGTTCAGATATAAATAACAAAAGAGTTTTATCTTTTAGTCTTGAGTCAAGAATGACGCTTCATAAACAGCACTGGGAGAATGCCTACTTAAATCTTCGGATCAGTCTCCAAGAATAATGAAAACCTTTAATTTTTATACCTTTTCTTATGAATTTCATGCATGCAAAACTCTGACGATACATAGCTTTTAACAAATAATAACATTTTTAAATATTTTATGTCTTCATGATCCTTGCTTAGACCATCATGAGAGCACTTCACGATATGCCTTTTAAAACACAGACCACCACTGCTTAAGACTTATTGGCTTGCAACTTTCTAACATTTGGTACCAGTACACACTATCTCTCACACATCCTTGCAAAGACTCATCCCCCAGACTGAGAAGGCCAGAGTGTACTGTTTATTAATTTGGTTTCCATGGATACCTGCTGCCTAAAAGTAACATCCCTTAACTCAGCGGTCCCCAACCACCAGGCCGTGAATCATTTGGTACCGGGCCACACAGAAACCTTTAGGCAGGGAGCAAAACAAAACAGTGAATGTGTGTGTGTGTGTGTGTGTGTGTGTGTGTGTGTGTGTGTGTGTGTGTGTGTGTGTGTGTGTGTGTGTGTGAAAGCAGAAGAGACTTGTATGTGTGCATGAGAGAGTGTGAACAGTGAGATCAATTGAGCTGTTATATTACACTCACTAAGCAGTGCTTTTGCTGCTTAGCAAGTGTAAAATAAAAATAAATGAAATGGAGAAAAAGTGTGTATGTATGTATATATTTCTGTCTGCATGTGTGTGTGTGTGTGTGTGTGTGTGTAAGATCAGGGAGAAAGAGAGTAGAGTGAGAGTGGTCCCTGGCAGCTTCAGTTAAGAGATTTGCTTACCTCTTGAACATACCTCTAAACCTGTTGCACAGTAAATCTTGAAAGACAGGCTGCCAACATCTGGGCACAAATAAATCTGGACAAACCCAAAAATAATAGGGAGACAAAGTCCCAGAAATAAGGACAAATTTTAAATATTGCTCTTATAAACTTAGAAAGGTGATAGAATGTAAAGTCTTGTGTTACCATGCATTTCTGAAGTATATGAAGTCTGAAACTCAAATGCCTGTCAGTGACTTCAGTCCTCACTTATTTACCACAAAAATCCAGAAAACCTACAAATTTTATGAGGAACAGACCAAAACTATGATGCAAAAATGTGAACAGTTGAGAGATATGAGAGCCACAAATTATAGGGACAGATTTTAAATATTGCTCGTATAAACTTAGAAAGTTGCTAGATTCAGAAAAAGGTTTCCATTAGATATGTTACCTCCCGACCATCCCTCTCAACCTCTTGCACAGTAAATCTGGACAGAGCCACAAATAATAGGGACAGATTTTATATATGGCTGATGTTCTTCATGTTTCACTGTTGCAGTCATCATCTGTGGGCCATCCCCCTTATCTTAGAGGTGGTTGATGATGTCTTCCAGGAATCCATCTTAACTGCTGACGCCCTCCCACCTGCTCCCAGAAAACCTAACAGGTATTACAGAGTACTGGAGTCTCACGAATACCTGTACAGAAATCCTGCTGCAGACTACTCTATTACTCCCAGGGTATTCACCAAATGCTTAGCCCCAGCCATAGCTTTTTGCAGACAAAAATATATACAAATTTACCCTTATTTGGATGACTGCCTCATTTAGGCAGACTGCAAAAAAAGCTCAAGGACCTCCTCTTTATCAAACCACTCCTAACCTCCTTAGAGTACACCATCAACAAGAAGAAATCAAGGCAAACAACCTCCAGGAAGATCATTTTCTTGAAGGCACTGCTGGACATAGCATCCCAAATGGCCTTCCTGTCCCCAGAAAAACAGAGCTTCCTGCCTCTCTATTTTACCCATCTGGCTTCCAGAAGTCACCTCACTGCGAGGACATTCCTGCAAGCCTTGGGGTACATGGAATCTTGAATCCTTCTAATTCCTCTGGCCAGGCTTCACATGAGAAAACTTCAGTGGTACCTAAAGGGATCTTTGGTGTCAGCACTCTCAACCTCTAGAGACCTCTCTACCACTGATCCTCTGTATAAGGGCTGAGTTTCTCTGGTGGGTAGGGGCCTGTGCCCAGAACAAGGGTCTTCCCTTCACCCTCTGCCCAACCGGGCAGACCATTATCACCGACGCCTCAGACATAGCTTGGGGCACTAACCTAGAAGGTAGGTGCACCCAAGGTCTTTGGGATGCTCAGCACCTTCCCTTACGCATCAACCAGAAAGAAATTATGGCAGTATAAAAGGCTCTGACATCCTTCAGACCCCCATCTCAAGCCAGCGGTTCTCCTTATCAAAACAGACAACACCACAGTAATGTGGTACATCAACAAACAGGGAGGGACCCAATCTTACCCTCTGTGCAGGCTAGCCATGAACCTCTCCCTGGCAGCCTCTTCCATGGAACTACACCCGATAGCACAATACCTACTAGGGATCAACAACACCCTGGCAGACCACTTAAGCAGAAACCTACTGGACCCCCATGAATGGCAGCTCCACAGAAAAATCTTTTTACAAATCACTCCAGCGTGGGGGACTCTGGAGGTGGATCTCTTTGCATCGCATCCCAACCATCAGATGAAAAAATTCTGTACCAGGGACTATCACCACCTAGTGTGGAAGGTGGATGCCTTGACCTTCCCCTGAAACACCCTCCTTGTGTACGCATTCCCTCCTCTGTCTCTTAAGGTACTTATCAAAATAAGGGAGGAGAGACCAAAGGCCATCCTCATTGCTCCAGATTGGCCCAGACAACATTGGTACCCCTTACTGAGCAGCCTGACCTTACAGCCTCCCAGGCAGCTTCCCTGATCTCAGACCTCTTAATTCGGAGGGGGGGGATGCTGCACCCAGACTTGCAGACTCTCATACTATCAGCATGCCTAATACTCGAAAGACAAACAAGGGGCCCCTGTTAAGCAAACAGGTCCTAGACATTATCACAGAGGCCAGAAGGCCCAGCACTGGAAAATCTTATGCAGGAAAACGGAAAAAATTCTGCTTCTGGAGCCAGTCCAGAGAGGGACAATGCCATACAACCTTCCATCGCTCTTATCCTGGACTACCTAGCAGAGCTACTTAATAGTGACTTCTCCTTCTCCTCTGTTAAAATCCACGCCTCAGCCATTTCAGCTCATTTTGATAGAGAGCAGCCCCTGTTTTCCCATGCTTTGATTAAACAATTCCTCAGAGGGGCTTCTAATATCTGACCTCCCAGAAGGTCACCCACTCCAGCCTGGGACCTGAATTATGTTTTGGAAAAACTAACTTTGCCACCGTTCGAACATGCTGCTTCAGCAGAACTAAGATACCTTTCCTGGAAGACTGCTTTTCTCCTAGCTGTCACCTCAGCCAGAAGGGTTTCAGAAATTCAGGCACTGATGCCCATTGAGCCCTTCATCATCTTCCATGCAGACAGGGTCTTCCTGAGGACTAATCCCTCCTTTATGCCCATGGTGGTATCTAATGTAACTCTCAACCAGGCCATACATCGTCCCACCTTCGTTCCTAACCCTCAAAATAAGGGGGGGGGGAATTCTGCACTCACTGGACATGCACAGACAACTCAGATACTATCTGGACCGTACTAATCCCTTCAGGAAAACAGACCAACTACTTGTCAGCTTTGCCCCAGGGGCAGAGGGGAAGCCCATTTCCAAACAAACCATTTCAAAATGGATATCACACTGTGTCCATTTCTGCTACAGTTTGCATGGAACCCCCCCACTCAAGTCTATTCAAACCCATTCCACTAGGGCAGCCTCCACTTCCACAGCATTCCTCAGACGAGTTCCCACCAGGGACATCCTGGAAGCTGCCACCTGGACTTCTGTCCATACCTTTGCCAAGCATTACCACCTACCTCTGTTTTCTAAGGCTAGGGCAGGGTTTGCCTCTGCAGTTCTCCAGGGCATGCGGACCCATTCCTAGGTTTGTTACTAATCCTACCACCCCTCTCCTCAGCTTTGGGAATCCTCCCACAGGTGATGATTGCAACAGTGAAACGTGAAGAACATAGTACAGTTGTGTACACCTACCCTAAATGTAGATGTTCGAGTGTATTCACTGTTGCAGTCCTGATTTCCCACCCTCCTTCCCCTTATGTCTTCTTTCTTTAGGGAGACATAAGTTTCTAATGGTGGCTTTTAGCCACCAGGACCACTTTACTATATCTACTTGGGCCTCTGACTAGTTAGGGCAAGAAAAACTGATGTAATGGCATCAGCTGCCTTCCTTTGTAGCACTGACGTCCTGACGTTAGCCAGCAAGTGACAGCTGCCGACACAGAAAAACATTGACTATGGTATTCTGGCTGGCTGAGGGCTACCAGAATGGAAGACATCATCAACCACCTCTAAGATAGGGGGGATTGCTCACAGGTGATGACTGCAACAGTGAATACACTCGAACATCTATATTTATGGTAGGTGTACACAACTGTACTTTATAAGCTTAGAAAGTTGCTAGATTCAAAATAAGGTTTGCATTAAGTTTGTGTACCTGTCAACCATATCTCTCAACCTCGTGCACAGTAAATCTGGACAGACCCACAAATAATAGAGACAGATTTTAAATATTGCTGTTAAAACAAAACCCTGCTTCCATTTCCAGCATCCTCTCTTTGTGAAATGGGATTTTCTGCAGTGACAGCAACCAAAATTAAATTAAGGAGTAGACTGGACATAAAAAACACACTTTGGCTGTCATTGTCTGCAGAGAAACAAGCTCAGGGCTCCCATTGATTCAGGGTTATGGTCAGTTATATTTATTATGTACTTTATTTTGCTTTATTTTTATGCGTGCAATGGTCAGTCTGTGGAAAATTGTCTTACATGAAACCGGTCCTTGGTGCAATAAAGGTGTGGTGACCACTGCCTTAACTCCTTCAGCACTTACTTTGCCTTTAACTGTCTACAGAGAGAATACAATTGTAAGACACTTGAAATATAACGCTGCTTATGTGAAACTATATCTTGCATAATCATGCTTCAGTTTTTTCATTTTGCTTTTACATAAACATATAGTAAACATTTTATTTGACTCATTTGTGAAGAAACTGCAACTTAATAAGCATTTTGTGAAGAATAAATGTGAGACTTGACTTTCCATAACAAGATCTAGCCCCCTTCCTCCAAAGGGCTGCTATGACCCACAGTTGGCTTTGCTTCCCAAACTCTATCAAGCTGCTGAGATGTTAGTCGAACTCTGATCACTGGGGCCATAGTCAAGACTTTATTCCTTTGCATCACTGGCCAGCTTTGAAGATGCACCTTTTTCTAACTTCTTTAATTTTGTTAAAGATGGCCTTGCTGTGACTAATCAAGCATTATACTTTTCATCCCTGTTCATATAGTTTGCTAACCGCACCTTTTTTAATGGTTGATCTTCCAACTAGCCCGTGGCCAGTGAGTCAAAGGCAAACCGCTAGGAATAATGCTTTCAGTCTTTGTTTCAGGATTGCAGATTTGTGCGTCATGGACAATTATCATTTATTTTGTACCTTTATTAAACACTGATTTTCTTCGTGTTTCATTGTTGCAGCCATCACACTTGGGTTATCTGCCTGCAGGTAGCCCTCAGTCGGCCCAAATGCCAGAGTCTTGGGATTTCTGTGTCAGATGCTGTCGCTTCTTCCATGATGTCAGGTCATCAGAGGTATAAAACAGGCAGCCGATGCCATTACATCAGTCTTTCTTGCCGAGAAGGAGCCTGAAGCAGAAGCAGTTTGCAAGTGCCGGTCGGCTGCTACCTGAAATGTTCATTTTTCGAGTTTCAAACCTGAAGTCTTCTAAAGCTAAGTACCCCGTTGGGGATTCTTTTTTCTTGCTCTAACCGATGTCAGAAAAAGTTAACAAGTGTCTTGCCTGTGGAAAGCAAATACCTCACAGAGATTTTCATTCTTACTGCGTCACCTGTTTAGGCCCAGACCATGATGTCCCTCGCTGTCGGTTTTGTGCCTTGTTTAACGCACGACCCATCCGTCGTCAGGCTATTTTTGTTGCTAAATTCTTTCGCTCTTGTTCTCTGTATTCTGAAATGGCTTCGATAAGCCATCTGACTACCGATCTTCCGAAAAAGCGTAAAAAGGTAAAGACAGAAACAGACTGCATAGGTCCAAAACTGCCAATGACGCTTCCGTTAAGCTAGTCACCAGTCCGCCGGTACTCAGTGAGGCGCTTTTGCAGCCTCAGATGCCCGCTTCTACAGATTTGCAGACCTCTGTTGAAACCCATTTGGAGTCCAGTATGCCGTGAGATGCTTCTTCGATTATGGAACCTGCGGATGTTTCTACCTTGGATGGGTCCAGAGCCGTTGTGCAGGCACCGGCTTCTGAGGGTGTATTCTGACCTGCAGATCTTTGCATTAAACTGACAACTTCATTTTCAGCTAAAACTACCGAGTTTCTCAGGCCCAGGGTGCACACTACGCCTAGAAAACCAACGACCAAAGCGCATGCTCAAGCTCCCATGCCACTAAAACAAATGCTTAGAATGGCTGAAGACCTTATCAACCTAATTAGGGGAAGCCAGCCTTCCCCTGCTAAGAGACAAAGGATTGAGTTTCTTTCTGATTCTACAGACCAGGAGTTCGATGACTCTGACCCTTCTGATTACCAGGACATACCCTTATCAACCTTTGAGGATTCAGATGCAGAGGAATCCATTCCCTCTGCCTCCCCTCCAGAGGATTTTTCTTTTGGGGAAATCTTGCATACTTTGAGACCATTTCCACTGGGAATGCCAGGACTATCCTCAGTCCAAAAAGAGACTCAGAGAATTTTTAGAGTTGCCTCAGCACAGGCCTCTAGCTATACCCCCTGTCTCGGATGATGTAGATGATGTCTTCATGGAATCCAGTTTTACTGCAGACACTTTACCACCAGCCCCTAGAAAACCTGAAAGGTACTACAGAGTACCTGATTCTCACAAATTTCTCTTTAAGAATCCTACTGCGGATCCAGAGACCATTTCCCAGGGACCTAAAGGTATTAAGGCTACTACAGCCAAAAAGCCTACTTTTTCAGACAGGGATTCCAGAGCTTCAGACAGATGGGGTAAGAAGGTATATACCTCTGCAACTGTTGCCATCTGGGCAGTGAATTGCCAGTTTCACATGCTGAAGTCCCAGCAGCATATTATGGAACTAATTAAACAAAAACAATTGTGTTATTTCCAGATTGTGCAGAAACTAAAGATTTACAAGAGTTAATGCATTCTGCAAACCAAGTTAGTAAGCATACTTTGCAGTGTGGCTTTGATGCCCTAGAAGCATCTTGCAGGGCTGCAGTCACTCGGTCTGTACTGAGAAGGCATGCTTGGCTGAAGGAACAAACCTTGCCAGACCATGTCAAATCAAAATTACTAGACGCTCCTTTAAATCAGGACCGTTTGTTTGGCACCAGAGCAGAAGAGGTTCTTAAAAAGCCACCTAGATTCAGTAGGCATTGGCCTTCTAAAAACTGGTCCTTTCCAGCCCCTTCCAGGCCTTCACAGCCCAAAAACAGGGAAACCAGACCACCAAGACTACAGTCTCAGGGTATGCAGAGATCTAAACAATGGAGTGTTCCCACCTCAAAAACAGGGGGAGGTAAGCCACCCCCTTATGGAAAAAGTTCACAATGGCTTTTCAATTATCCTTCCCAGCCCTGCCTAACTACTTGCGCCCTTAGGAGGAAAACTTGCCCTTCATGCCAAAAACTGGATATACATTACTCAGGACTGATGTATCCCAGGCGTCCAGATTCTACTTCCATTCACTGCCAACCCCAAGCAGGTTTCCAGACCTTCCTCCAAATTAGTGGGCAGAGGCTCAAAAGCAAGTACTTTCCCTGCTCAATATCAAGACCATTCAACCTGTTCCACTAAAACAAAGGGGACAGGGTTTCTACTCCAGACTGTTCCTGGTGCCCAGCAGAGAGGGCTCTTGGTGCCCTATTCTGGATCTGTCATTTCTCACCACGTTTCTGGTAGTCCTAAAATTCAAAATGCTTACCCTGCAACAGAGTCTCCCTATGTGCTAGCCAAGGATGCCTGGTTAGTCACCCTAGACTTAAAAGAAGCTTATCTGGACATCCCCATAAGGGTGTCTTGCAGGAAATATCTACGCTTCAGGGCAGGCTCTATGCACTTCCCTTTGACTTATGTACTGCGCCCAGAGTATTCACAAAGTACTTGGCTCCAGCCATTGCATACTGCAGGCAGAGAAATATCCAAATTTCCCCATACATGGACTATTGCCTGATTCAGGCGGACAGTCAGGAATTGCTATTTCAGCACCTGGCATTTGTAAAAAGACTCCTATCTTCATTGGGGTACACCATCAACTAAAATAAATCACAATTGGTGCCCAGTGAAAAAATTGTATTCCTGGGAGCAAGCTTGAACACAACTTCCCAGAAAGCATTTCTCACTCCAGAAAAAAAAAACAGGTCTGTTTGAACAATTACTTCATACAAATGGCCACCAAAACCCAGCTATCTGCAAGGAAAATACTGCAAGTCTTAGGTTTCATGGCCTCATGCATTCTGCTAATTCCATATGCAAGACTGCATATGAGGAAACTTCAGTGGTAGTTAAAAAGTCTCTGGTGCCAACATTCTCAGGACCTGGAAACAGTCATTCCTATCATTCCTTTTCTAAGGGCAGAGTTCCTTTGGTGGCAGAAGCATGCAACCGCAGCAAAGGACTGCCTTTCACTCAATCCCCCGCCATCCAAATCCTGACTACAGATGCATCAGACTGTGCATGGGGGGCTCGCATGGCAGGCAAATGCATTCAGGGCAAATGGAGCCCAGGACAAATCCTCCTGCACATCAATCAAAAAGAGATGTTAGCTGTACAGTATACTGTGACAGCCTTCAAATACCTAATTCTTCCAGGACAGCTGCTGATAAAAACAGACACCACCACAGTTATGTGGTACATAAACAAGCAGGGGGGAATCCATTCTTACCTGCTTTGCAGGTTAGCCATGGCCCTGTGGAACTCATCCTTGAGCAACCAAGTGCATCTACAAGCTCAGTTCCTAGCAGGCAAACAGAATTCACTGGCAGACGACTTAAGCAGAAATCTTTTAGACCCACACGAGTGGAAATTGGAGCCCAACACCTTCAACCTTCTAATCCAGAGGTGAGGGACACCAGAGGTGGACCTCTTTGCCTCCCCTGAGAACCACCAGTCGAGCAAATTTTGCACCAGGAACCCTCACAGCAGGGCCTGGAGGGTGGATACCTTATCCTTCAAATGGGAAAACCTCTCAATTTATGCCTTTCCACCTCTGCCTCTCCTCTCAAAGGTACTACTCAAGATCAGACAGGACAGCTCAAGGGCAATTCTTATTGCCCCAGACTGGCCACGCCAGCAATGGTACTCACTCTTACGCAGTCTGACAACAGTGCCACCCTGGCACCTTTATCAGATACCTTCCCTGCTGTCTAAGCAGGAGGCACAGATTTTGCATCCACAGCTGCAAACCCTAAGCCTTGCAGCCTGGCTTATCCCCTGAATACTCCACCAGCAACCCTCAGCAAACAGGTGCTGGACGTCATTCTTGAGGCCAGAAGGCCTAGTACTAGGAAATCCTTGCTGAAAAGTGGAAAAGATATTGTTCTTGGAATCAGTCTCAAGGAAAGGACACAGCTGTGCCCTCCATACTTCAAATCCTTGATTACCTAGCAGAGCTACTCCACAGAGGCCTATCCTTTTCCTCCATTAAGATTCATGCCTCTGCCATCTCAGCTCATTATAATACTGAGCCACCTCTGTTCTCTCACCCTCTGATCAAACAATTCCTGAGAGGGGCTAACAACTTAAGTCCCCCTAGGAGAGCACTCACCCCTGCCTGGGACCTTAACTTTGTACTGGAAAAGCTCACACTTCCCCCTTTTGAACCTGTTGCTTCAGCAGAGTTAACATTCCTTTCTTGGAAAACAGCCTTGCTTTTAGCCATAACCTCAGCTAGAAGAGTGTTTGAGTTGCAGGCACTAATGGCTGTGAAACCCTTCATTATTTTCCATGTTGACAGGGTTTCCTTCAGGACTAACCCATCCTTTATGCCTAAGGAGGTCTCCAGTGTGGCTCTAAACCAAGCCATCCATTTGCCAACCTTCTTCCCTAATCCTCAGAATAAAGGGGAAAGGATCCTGCACTCCTTCGACGTGCACAGACAGCACAGGTTCTACCTTGACAGGACTAAACTTTTCAGAAAATCTGATCAGCTGCTAGTCAGCTTTGCTACAGGGGCAGAGGGCTTGGCCATTTCAAAGCAAGCCATTTCCAAATGGATAGCACATTGCATCCATTTCTGCTACAAGCACCATGAAAATCCTACCCCACAGGGGATGAGAACACATTCCACTAGGGCTACTTCCACCTCTACAGCATTTCTCAGGGGAATCCCTACCAGGGACATTTTGGAAGCTGCAACCTGGAGTTCTGTTCACACCTTCACCAAGCACTACCACTTACCTATTTTTTTCTAAATCCAGAGCAGGATTTGCTACAGCAGTCTTACAGGGCCTGCTAGCCAGCCCTAACTCCTCTTGACTGCCTCCATCCTTTCTCAGCTTTGGGAATCAACCCAAGTGTGATGACTGCAACAGTGAAACACGAAGAACATAGTACAGTTGTGTACATTTACCATAAATGTAGATGTTTGAGTGTATCCACTGTTGCAGTCCTGGTTTCCCTCTCTCCAGCCCCCTCTTTTTCTCTATTCTTTCTACCTATCCTCTATATGGCCATTTTTTTATGGCAGTGGTATTTACTTTTTATTGGTGGTGTTCCATACCATATACTAGCTTCCTATTTGGGGGGTTCCTGACATCTGGGGCAAGAAAAACTGATGTAATGGCGTCGCCTGCCTGTTTTATACCCCTAATGACCTGACATCATGGAAGAAGCGACAGCATGCGACGCAGAAATCCCAAGACTCTGGTATTCAGGCTGACTGAGGGCTACCTGCAGGCAGATAACCCAAGTGTGATGACTGCAACAGTGAATACACTTGAACATCTACATTTATGGTAAGTGTACAAAACTGTACTTTGTTTGCATCTTGATTCTAGGAGACTTTTTTTCAAGTTACTTTGGTTATTGTCTCTCAAGACGTTTTTGTCCTACTTGTGATTCTTGTTAGCTTAATCATTACCAAGTACTGTTGGATAGCATGAGTAAAATAGATGCCTTAAGTCAACATGCATATTTTATTTGATCAATGTAAATGTGAGACATGACATTTTTGCTGTTTTGTGTCTCTTTGCTGTATATGTAAAACAATAGTTGATAGTGAAGACATGAGATATGACATTGAGCTGATTTGCTGTAATGGAGAACAGCACATAAATAAGGAGCTTGTCTGACCTGTATTTATTAGTATAGTAGAGTGATATTGGCCGCACAAGCATATTACTTTGAAAGTGAGACATTTTGATTTTTGCAAATCTGCTGTTTTTAAAAATAACAAATAATTGCTTGTGAATAATGCTCTTCCACATCAACAAAGAAATAATGGTCTTAGGGTGCAGTGAGAACATACTGATGTTCTTCATGTTTCACTGTTGCAGTCATCACATTTGGGTTATCTGGTTGCAGTAGCCCTCAGTCAGCCTGATTAACAAAGTCTCGGGTCCTGCGTCAGTTGCTGTCGCTTTTTCCGTGACGTCAGGTTGTCAGGGGTATAAAACATGCAGCCGATGCCATTACATCAGTCTTTCTTGCCTGCAGTGCCTGAAGCAGAAGCAGTTCGCAAGTGCCAGTTGGCCGACTCCTGAAATTTTTGTTTTTGAGTTTCAGAACCGAAGTCTTCAACTAAAAGCTAAGTACCCCTTTGTGGAAACTTTTTCTTGCTCTAAACCGATGTCAGTAAAAGTAAATAATTGCATTTCTTGTGGAAAGCAAATACCTCAGAAAGCGTTTCATTCGTACTGCATTCTTTGCCTAGGCCCTGACCACGACGTGCCTTGCTGTTGGTTTTGTGCCTTATTTAAACCACAAACTATCCATCGTTGGTATATTTTCGCCTCTAAATATTTTGGTGCTCGGTTCAATTATCCTGATATGCCTTCGGTAAGCCATCCGACTACCTACATTCCAAAAAAACACAAAGATAAAGACAAGAGACAGGCCGCCTAGGTCCAAAGCTACTGATGACGCTTCTCCTAAGCCAGTCGCCAGTTCACCGGTACTCAGTGAGGTGCTTTCGCAATCCCTGATAGCCGCTACTTCAGATTCACAGGCCTCTACAGAGACTCATTCGGAGTCTGTTGTGCCACGAGGTGTTTCAACTGTGGAACCTGCAGATGTCTCTACCTTGGATGGGTCTGGAGCCGCTGTGCAGGCACTGGCTTCTGAGGGTGTATAAAGGCCTACTGACTTGCATATTAAACTGACGCCATCTTCTTCATCAAGGCCTAAAACTCGAACCATGCCTAGAAAATTGATGCCCAGACTGCATGGTCAGGCCCCTATGCCTAAAAAACAAATGATAAGAATGGCTGAAGACCTTATTACTTTAATTAGGGGAAGCCAACCTTCCCCCTCTAAGAGTCCTAGGACTGAGTTTGCTTATGATACTTCTGACCAGAATTCTGAATGTTCTGTTTCCTCTGATGATCAGGATTTGCCCTTATCTACCTGTGAGGATTCTGATGCTGTGGACTCTATTCCCTCTGCTTCCCTCCCAGAGGATTTCTCTTTTGGTGAAACTTTGCAAACCCTCAGGGAGCATTTTCATTGGGAAAGTCAGGATTTCTCTGATTCTAAAAAGAGGCTTAGGGATTTCTTACTCCTGCCCCAGCGTAGGCCTTTAGCCATACCTCCTGTACTAGACATTGTTGATGATGCCTTTTCGGAATCTAGCTTGGCCCCTGACTCTTTACCTCCTGCTCCCAGAAAACCTGATAGATATTACAGGATCCCTGACTCTCACAAGTTCCTTTTCAAAAATCCTACTGCGGATCCTGAGACCATTTCTCAGAGACCCAAGGGCATTAAAGCTACTACTGCCAAAAATCCTTCCCCCTCTGATAGAGACTCCAGGGCGCTGGATAGATGGGGTAAGAAGGTATACACTTCTGCAGCTTTGGCCATTAGGGCCTTAAACTGCCAGTTTCATATGTTAAAGTATCAGCAGCATATTATTGGATTGCTTAAACAGAAAATGATGTTGATTCCTGATTGTGTTGAAAATAAGGATTTACAGGATTTACTGCATTCAGCTGAACAAGTTGGAAAACATACTTTGCAATGTGGTTTTGATTCACTAGAGGCATACCTCAGGGCTGCTCTAACTGGGTCTGTACTTAGAAGGCATGCTTGACTTAAGGAGCAATCCTTGTCAGATCATGTTAAAGCAAAATTACTGGCTGCTCCCTTAAATTAGGACCACCTGTTTGGCAACAAGGCAGAAGAAGTTCTTAAAAAGATGGAGGAAAAAGCTAAATCTATGCAAGTACAACCTCCAAGGTTTAGTAGGCATTGACCTTCCAAGAATTGGACCTTTCCTGCCTCTTCCAGACCTTCTCAGTCCAAACCCAAATCCAGCAGTGCACCCAGGCTTCAGTCCCAGGGTACGCACAGGACTAAGCAGTGGGGGGCCTCCACTTCCACATCTGGAAGTAATAAAACTCCCTCTATGGTAAACTGTCTCAGTGACTTCCTTTTAAAACTTCCAAGCACTTCTCAACTGACCGCCCCCTTGGGGGGAAAGATTGCTCTTCATGCAAAGAACTGGGAACTCATTACCCAGGACAAATGGGTTTTAAATATAATGTCCCAAGTATACAGATTTCACTTCCACACGTTGCCAGCACCAAGCGGGTGACCAGATCTACCCCCAAATTAGTGGGCAGAGGCCCAAAAGTAAGCACTTTCTCTCTTAAGCATAGGGGCTATTCATTTGGTACCAGAAGAGGAAAGGGGAAAAGGTTTCTACTCGAGACTTTCCTGGTACCCAGAAAAGACAATTCAAGGTGTCCTATCCAGGACCTGTCTACTCTAAACACCTTTTTGGTGATTCCAGAATTCAAGATACTGACTCTTCACCAGTTGCTTTCTATGCTAGGCAAAGATGCCTGGTCAGCAACACTAGATTTAAAGGAAGCATACCTGCACATCCCAGTCAGGGAATCTTGCAGAAGATACCTATGCTTCAAAGCAGGCTACAAGCACTGTCAGTTCTCTGCACTGCCCTTTGGCTTATCTACTGCGCCTAGGGTATTCACAAACTGCCTTACTCCAGTCATTGCATTCTGCGGGCAAAGAAATAGTCAAATGTACCCATATCCGGACGATTGTCTAATTCAGGCAGGAAGCCAGAACATACTTTTGAATCATCTGGCCTTTGTACAAAGAGTGTTAACTTGTCTGAGATGCACCATAAATGAAAAGAAATCACACCTGGTACCATGTCAACAAATTATATTCCTGGGAGCAAGCTTGAATACAACTTCCCAGATGGCTTTCCTCACGCCAGAGAAACAAATTCATTTGACAACCTACTTCAAACAAGTGGCCACAAAAACCCTGCTATCTGCAAAGCAAATACTACAAGCCTTGGGGTTCATGGCCTCCTGCATTCTTCTAATTCCATATGCAAGACTGCATATGAGGAAACTACAATGGTATCTAAAAAGCCTATGGTGTCAACATTCTCAGGATGTAGAAGCAATGATTCCTATCATACCTTGCCTATGCCTAGAGT
Organism: Protopterus annectens; assembly: GCF_019279795.1. NCBI lineage: Eukaryota > Metazoa > Chordata > Ceratodontiformes > Protopteridae > Protopterus > Protopterus annectens. Next base: position 1,205,846,416 of record NC_056745.1, on the reverse strand, counting down.
TTCTGGGCAGAGGCCTACCACCAAAACAAGGAACTACCATTCACACAACCCCCTGCCACCCCAACCCTAACAACCAACGCATCAGACTATGCATGGGGGGGCTCACCTGGCAGGGAAGTGCATTCAGGGCAAATGGAACCCAAGTCAAATGCACCTGCATATCAATCAAAAAGAAATGTTAGCTGTACAGAATGCTCTGACAGCCTTCAAGGACCACATTCTTCCAGGACAGTTATTGGTAAAGACGGACAACACCACTGTTATGTGGTACTTAGACAAGCAGGGGGGGTACACATTCTTACCCCCTCTACAGACTAGCCATGGCATTGTGGAACACAGCCTTGAGCTACAAAAAGTGCATCTACAAGCTCAGTTCCTGGCAGGAAAATTAAATACACTGGCAGACGGACTAAGCAGAAACCTCATAGTCCCACACGAGTGGAAACTGGAACCAAGGATTTTCAACATGTTGACAAGCAAATGGGGGAGCCCAGATATATATCTGTTTGTCTCCCCCCCCAGAATTACCAGTTGGTCAAATTTTGCACAAGGACTTCCCACAAACAAGCTTGGAAAGTGGATGCTCTGTCCTTCAGCTGAAAAAACCTATCAGTTTATGCCTTTTCTCCTCTGTCTCTGCTCTCCAAAGTACTACTAAAGATCAAACAAGACAGACCAAGGATGATTCTGATTGCACCAAACTGGCCACACCTGGTTTCATGAGATTGCATGAGTACAAAATATTATTAATGTATATTAGATAAATTCATCATTAATAATGGTTCCTTATATGTATTTGTAAGAACAAGTACCTGTATAAAACTTACAAATAGATCATTTGGATACCTTATAAGTAATTTTTAAGTATATTAATGTATAATTAATTTAGTAAAGGTATACATGAGGTAGAGATGCATGAATATGTTTTGTATTTAAACAAGATGATTTTTTTAAAACAATGCCATTTCCTTTTTAAGAATTTATGGCGGGAAATTAGGTTATTAATTGAATGATTATTGAATAATCAACAATGTATAAAAGAGTGAGGTAGAATGATAGAATGTATTCTGAAGAAGTTCGTAAGGACGAAACCTAGGTCAACAATAAAGCAGTGTTCGTTACAAAGTTCGTTACAGAGTTTTTCTTGTGGCTATTTGGAGTTGGTTAATACCTGGAAGTTTTGTTTTGGAGTCTGTTTCATCTCCTTATTGGCATCGGCCTCACCTTGCTTTTTACAACAAGTTGCAGTTTAGTTTTGGTTCCTGGTTTATGGCGAGCGAGAGTGGTCCGGTAGATGTCGGGGGTATGTTACAGCATATTCATGAAACATTACAAGAACATTCGGTTCTTATACAGCAATTGCTTACTAGAGATACGGTGAATTCCACGCAAACAGGGAACAGTTTGGGGTTCCCATTGACACAACCAACGCCACCTAATTCTAACACTCAAGGTAATTTTGAACGTGGTGATAAAGAACAAATGGTTAAAGATGTAAGCAGCTGGAAAAATAATAAGTATAATTTTTTAAATGGTTCTACTAAACAAACTACTACAGTGGAAACCATACACAATACACAACCTATGCAAGATATGCTCAAAATATTTGAGAAAAAACTGTTTAAATTAAAACGTCTACAATTAGAAAACAGTTATCTATTGCGGAACATCGAATTGGGAATTATTCCCAAAGGTTTACGGCTCTGGAGGTATCCAAACGGCTGTGCAAATAACAAGAACATGCTCAATGATTTACATGCTTTATTTGATAACTGCGGCACTCGACTGATGGAAATTATAGTTAAATACAATGACATTCACATTTCAGAATTGTTTACTCAGCTAGAAGAACTCAATGGTAATATATCTAAAGATCTTTTATTTGAACATGTTTACGAACAGTATACATTCATTATAACAGATGTAACTACATGCTGTGATAATATTTTCCGGAAGAAATGCAATAAAATCCAACGGGACCTTCAAAAATATGCAAAACACCAAGCATATCCTAAATCGGGGAATCCAGATAGTAGCAACCATAACAACGGTCAAATAAAACAACATTTGGCCATTATCGATGACGTCAATCCGCCGTTTGAGGGTGATGACGACAACATCCGTACAGAAGGCGAGGAAAGCACGGAAGAAGGCGGAAGATGGTCGGATCGTTTAAGGAATCATAATGAAGTGAACAACCAGCAAGAATTCCAAAAAACAGGCACTAGACCCAAACAGACTTTTTTGGGACTTACTGCGGGCAAAAAACGGAGAATGTAAATTGTATTACTGGTGAAAAAGCGGGAGTACAGACAGCAACGGTTTTTATCCAAGAAGCTCATGTACTTTCTCCAATGGTATGTTTGGAACACCATCACCATACCGTGAGTAAGTCCCGCATAAACTTTAAAGATAAGTCTGCCTGTATACAGGACAACTGCATTATTACAACGTCTTCTTCTGATGTTTATGTACCTGATATGAATGTGATATATGATAATAGTAGTATACAAGATTATGATAATGACTGTTGTTTAAATACTCAATTGCTTCAAGAACAAAATGACAATGAGCATGACAATATACTATTAGAATTAAGTACATATCAGTACAATGAAGATGGGATAAGCAATGATGGGTATAATGGAAGAGATAAAAATGGAGATGTGTATGTAACAGAATGTCTAGATGATCAAAATTACTTAGTTAACTTTTATATAAATCAAAATCCAGACAATTATATTATTCAGAGTGACAATAGTATGCAACTACATGATGTAGATATAGCAGTATGTTCGAATATGAATTTAACAACAGAATATAATGAGCATTTTTTAAGTAATCCAAGTGTTATAATGAATACAAAGAAAGATTATAAAATATATAATTATTCTTCCAGGGATATAACAGCAGAACATGCTGACTTATTTTCAAAAGGACTCAATTATGTCCCATGTATTAAAGGCAATATGGTACAATCTATATTAGATTTAAAGTTATTTTCCAGAAAATTAAATTTAAAGGTATACTTTAATAACAACACTGAATGTCAAACTGGGGTAAATAAGATGTTCACGAAACCAAGTCTATTCAATCCACCCATGAATGATGAAATCATGTATTTTGAAAGGAGAAGTGAATATGATATGAGAAAATTTTATAAGAAATACAAATATAACAAACATGCTAACATTACAACAACTGAAAAACAGCTTCTTAAAGATATACAAAATGATCCAAAATTAAGAATCATGAGGCCTGATAAAGGTAATGGTATAGTTATATTGGATTATAATGATTACAGCCTATACATGACTAACATGTTAATGAGCAATACATATGTAGAAATAAGTAGAAATCAAGTACATATAGCATATAAAAGAATTGAAACAATGTTAGAAGACATGTTATACCAAGGGGGTATCACTGAAAAAGAATATGATTTTCTGAGAAATGAACATCCAGTAATCAGTGGTATCTTCGGAATACCAAAAATACACAAAGGCCTTGACAATTTGGATTTTAGGCCTATAGTAGATGGAAATAGAAGTGTCACATGTAATATAAGTAAATATTTGGATCATTTCTTTAAGGAAAGTATGAAATCTTTCAGTTATATAACTAAAGACTCATGGGATTTCTTGAGTAGACTTAATAAAATAACTATGAAAAAAGAATATGTCTTCATTACAATAGATGTAGTAAATTTATTTACTACAATACCCCATGATGTAGGCCTATTATGGCTGGAAGAACAACTTTTTTTGACAAAACTATATGAACAAGATCAAATTAATATATTAATAAATTTAATGGAAATAGTACTTAATAATAACTACATATTTTTTGAAGGTAGTTATTTTCAACAAATCAGTGGGGTAGCCATGGGGGCACCTTGCGCCCCCATGTATGCAAATTTAATAATGAGTTATTGGGAACAAAACTATTTATTTACAACAGAGTTTCGTGAACATCTTATAATGTATACCAGATATTTGGATGATATTTTTATCATATGGAATCTAGATAAAAATACAAACATATTGGAAAAATTTTTACAATATATCAATAATACAGTAAAATTTTTGAAATTTACTTATAATGTCCAAGAAAATAATATTAACTATCTGGATGTAGATATAACACATGACAAAAAAACAAATATTTTGAAAACAAAAATACATAGAAAACCTACTTTTTCAAATGCGTATTTGCATTTTGATAGCTGGCACCCTGGCCATCAGAAAAAAGCCATAGTTAAGGGGCAGATGGTCAGGGCAGCCAGGATGGTCAGCGAAGAAGTAGATTTCTTAGAAGAAATGAAATACATCATGCAATTATTCATGAATAGGGGATATCCAGAACAATTTTGTGTTCAAATATTTAATGAAGTAATAAAAGAAAAAATGGAACATATACGGCAATTTTAAAAACTGGTGCAATATCAATTAATAATGAAGATATAATGGATCAACAATCTTATAACAACATCCCACTATACATTATTAAATTTGATGATTGTTCCAAAGATATAGAACACATTATTAAGAGAAACTGGGATTCTTTGTTAATGATAAAATTGGGAGACAAATATTTAATGGAATAATAAAATTCGTATACAAGAAGAGTCCTTCCTTCAAAAATATATTAGAAAACAAAAGAAATACTGAAAAATATACAAGTGTAAGAGAAGGAAATTTCAGATGTGGGACATGTAGTACATGTAGTTATATTCATGAAACCGGTACTAATATTAGGATCAATGAATGTAATATAAAAAAACATGGGCATTATAATTGTTATACAATCAATTTAGTATATATAGCTTTGTGTCAACAATGTAAGGCCTTTTACGTGGGAAAAACGAAGAGAAAATTTAGAGAACGAATTAGAGAGCATTTATTAGATATTCAGCATCAGAAAAATAGTAATGCTTTAGCAAGACATATTATGGAATACAATGATCATAAATTTAAATTTATGGTTGTAAATCAAATAAAACAGGATTTACAAGGAAGGATAACCATGTATCACTTGGATATGGAAGAACTAAAATGGCAAATATTACTTAATTCATGTATACCTCCGGGTATAAATGAATACATGACCATCATGCCATTATTAAAATTGAATAGAATATATAATAAATGATATATAATATCAACTATATACATTATATTATGATTAATTCTATTAAATACATTAGTAATAATATAATATGATCAATTTATTGGAACAATTTATGGAAATATATTAACATAATTGATTTAGTAACTAATAGGTTGCATACTATATGTATAAAATAACATACACACATTAATTGTATCAAATAAGCAATATATATACCATATATCCCATCAGAATATGGTTAAGTCAATTGATAGTAATCATGTACACTAGTAGTATACTCTTTTATCATATTTTATACATAGATATAATGGTACACAAAATATTCATACAGGAACATTTAACAACAAATAGGTCCCAATCGAGTATATTCATGATTGCATGAGTACAAAATATTATTAATGTATATTAGATAAATTCATCATTAATAATGGTTCCTTATATGTATTTGTAAGAACAAGTACCTGTATAAAACTTACAAATAGATCATTTGGATACCTTATAAGTAATTTTTAAGTATATTAATGTATAATTAATTTAGTAAAGGTATACATGAGGTAGAGATGCATGAATATGTTTTGTATTTAAACAAGATGATTTTTTTAAAACAATGCCATTTCCTTTTTAAGAATTTATGGCGGGAAATTAGGTTATTAATTGAATGATTATTGAATAATCAACAATGTATAAAAGAGTGAGGTAGAATGATAGAATGTATTCTGAAGAAGTTCGTAAGGACGAAACCTAGGTCAACAATAAAGCAGTGTTCGTTACAAAGTTCGTTACAGAGTTTTTCTTGTGGCTATTTGGAGTTGGTTAATACCTGGAAGTTTTGTTTTGGAGTCTGTTTCATCTCCTTATTGGCATCGGCTTCACCTTGCTTTTTACAACGAGATGGCAGCTTTCATTCCCTGTCAGAAGACAAAAGACCTCACCCATTACCTCAAAATCTTCTTACTCTTCAACCATTATCAGCCAGAGAATTCCTCAGAGCCCTGGGCCACATGGCATCCTTGATACCCATGCTCCCTCTGGCATGGCTGCATATGAGAAAGTTCCAGTGAGTACTGAAGACTCATTGAAACCAACATTCTCACCCTCTGGATATCTCTCTCCCTATTCTTCCATGCCTGAAAAAAGAACTGGAATGGTGGATTGCAGCCATCAGTCTCAACCAGGGCATGCTCTTGCAGATACCACCACCCTTACAGCAAATCTTCACAGATGCTTCAGACCTGGGTTGGGGGCAGTTCTACAACACCACCACAAACTAAGCAAAGTTCAGGGAAAGTGTCTCCACTCAGGCAAAGGGACCACATCAATATCAAAGAGATGAGGGCCCTTTACCTAGCTTTACAGATCTTTCAATAAGTCCTCCTACCAGGCAGCTTGAAAATAGTCATAGACAATATGACTGTCTTGTGGTACATAAACAAGTAGGGGGGACAAGGTCTTACCCTCTTTGCAACCGGGCCATACAGATTTGGTCCCTTGCATCAACATTCCGTATCCACCTGCAAGCATTGTACATTACCTCAGCAGAGAATGCAATGGCAGATACTCTCAGCAGAATCTCTGCACCCTCTCACGAAGGGGATGTATCTTTATGCCTTCCCCCTTCACACTGATTCAGAAGCTCCTTTTGAAGATCCATAGGGGCAAACCAAAAATCCTACTGGTGACTCCCTTTTGGCCAAGAGAGCATTGGTTTCCCCTTCTTCACCTTTTAGCCAAACTCAATCACCGCAGGTTCCTGACCATTTCGATCTACTCACACAATAAAGGCATTCCCTAATACACCCTCAGGTGACCAATCTCAGACTCACTTTATAGGTGATAGGGTTCTGATCCCCTTCAGACAGCTGTACTCTGAGGACGTACTTAATGTCCTGCAGGAGGCCAGGAAACCTAGTACCAGGAGAAATTATGTGGCAAAATGGAAAAGATTCTCCAGGTGATGTCGAAAGGAAAACCAGGACCCTTTACTCATTCCTGTACCCATGGTCCTTTCTTACTTGTGTGAGCTTCTACATTCAAGACTGGCATACTCTTCTGGTAAGGTCCAGTTGACTGCCATTTCCACTTGTCTTTCTTTGGTACCTCCTTTGACATCCAGGTTAGAGGTTAAGTTCTTTTTGAAAGGGGTCCTTCACATCAGATCCCCTCGTGAGCCAGTTCCTCCTACATGGGACTTAATTTTATTCCTTGAAAAACTCACCTTACCTCCATTTGAACAGGCTCATTCAGCATCCCTAAAGCTATGTACCTGGAAAACAGTACTGCTGGTGGCCCTCACATCTACCAGGAGGGCATCAGAAATTCAAGTCCTGATGGCCATCCCTCCTTACCTTATCTTTCATAAAGGCAGGGTCTCCCTCAGGACTTAACCCTTCCTTCATGCCTAAGGTAGTTAATGAGCTATCCTTGAATCAGACCATTAACCTTCCTGTTTAATTCCCTCAACCTCAAAATTCCTCTGAAGGAACTCTACATTCCTTAGATGTCCACAGACAACTTAGGTATTACCTGGACAAAACCAAACCCATTAGAATGTCTGACCAGCTGTTTGTCTCCTTTCACCCAAGGGCCTTGTGGAAGGCAGTCTCAAAACAGACTATTTCTTCGTGGATTTCAAAGCCTATCTCTGCATGTTACTCCCTTCATGGGAAAGTTCTAACTGAAAATGTGAGAGCTCATTCCACCAAGGCAGCTGCTTCTTTAGCGGCTTTCTTCAGGGGGGGGTAGACTATGCTTATATCCTAGAAGTGGCTATCTGGTTATCAGTCCGTACATTTACCAGGCAGTATAAACTAGATTTGGTTTCTCGAGCCAGAACTGGATTTGCTAGATCTATCCTACATGGGCTTATAGACCAGGAACCTCAACCTTCCTCCCAGGCTCATACCTAAAAGCTTTGGTACTCTCCCTACAGTTATGAGTACTGCAACATGAGAATAGAAGGACATAGAATAGTTTAAGAACTTACCATAACCTTAGATGTCCTTCTCTTCCATGTTGCGATATTCATTCCCACCCTCCTACCTCCTCTTTACCTGTTGGTCTACCAGATGGGAAATCTCTCTCTCCCTCTATCAATAAAACCTCAGCAGCAGGTACATGCCTCCATGAGGCACCCTCTAGCCTGGTCTCACATGTGGGTCTGAAAAGCTTCCCCCTTTTCCACTTCCTTGCTTACCAGGGGTATTACAGTATGTGGCAGTCCATTCTGAAGTGAGTACGTGCAGACGTCACTTTTATAGCCAGTGTCTGTTTATGGCTCTGACTTCAAATGTCACACGTACCCCTGCTCCTAAGACTTTGGTATACTGGCCGGATGTCCAGTGCTGCAGGCAGCAACCTCCCTACAGTTATGAATACTGCAACATGCAAGAGAAGGACATCTAAGGTTATGGTAAGTTCTTACACAACTATTCTTTTTAATCCATTGTGTGTTCAAAATCGTTTTAAGCAGAAGATGCAGTACTAAGGAATGCTGGAAATGAGGATATTGTTAAGGAAGCACTGCTTATATATTTAAGTATCAAAAGTAGACAGAATGAGTTTTTAAACCATAAAACACATTTTATATTAAGTAATGTTAGATTGAATCCAAAAAGCTATAAATGTATAATGACTTATTGAAAGTGACAGATGTGCTAATCACAATAATAGGTTATGGATGTAAATGTGTTATTTTGTAGTAATAGATAGTGGTTAAACATTTAAAAATTAGTTTCATGCAAAGAGAGGCATTTAAGTTTTTAAAAGGTTGTAACTAGAAAAGTTGCTATCATTTTTGTTTCAAGTCTTTAAGCTTGATGAAATGAAGGTCTGCACTGTTACTGCAGTGTAAAGGTGAGCTTTGCTGGCCAAACCACTGGGGACTTTAGCTGGATTTATTTCTGCACCATTACCAGGATTTGTAAACAGACTTTAGTTAACAAGGAGGACAGCTGTGGAATGAAAAAAAAATAGTGCCTGTAATAGCTGACTTATTTTTCTTTTGCAGAGAATTGCATTGATTTATGGCACAAGAGCGACTTCTTGGTAGATGTTGAATTTTTTTGTGCTCACCACTTTTTGTATGCATTTCAGGGACATATGCATGCAAGTATTAGTGTTTGTTTTGTGCCCCTTCCTAAATGGGATTAAAAAGTATTGTGACTTTTGGCTGCTGGTTTTGACTTCCTGCAGACCTTAAGTACCCCATAGAATTTGTAGTATAACATAATTCTGGGCAATACCCATCTGAAGTGGTTAGCATCAGGTTGGCCTGTCAGTTTTTGGACACATGGAGCAACTCATTATAGCTTATGTGGATACAAAGGCAAAGAGAAAAAAAAGACAGTCTTTAGTTATATTCGGGAGCCTCAGTACTGTGTTAACTTGCAGAGTTGCTTTTGAAAGAGATTAGGCAGTCTGGTTGCACTTTTATTTACAGGAATTTCAGTTACCATCCTATTCCACTTAAATTCAGTCTGTTGTTTCTAGATATTTGACTCTGAAGGTATAAATGTGTTTTATAATCTTTTTTCTTTTTTTTCCAGTCAAGAAGAGGTGATACTGTCCAGTGAAGCAACATTAAACGGCCCAGCTTGATGATGACCTGTGGTTTTTGGTTCTCTACAGTTTGGCCAGTTGAAGCAAATTAAAGCTAACTTTGTGATGCAATTAGTGTTTTTATAAGTGCAGCATTCACATGGAAACTGGAACTTGGACCAGTTCATATAGACACAAAATGTGATCCGAAAACTATTTTTTAGCAAATGTGTAAAAATGGATTGTATTGTCTCTAATGTAGCATTGGACATCCATCTCTCAGGATTGGCCATTTCTCCTTCATCTAGAGAGGATTCAACGTTTGTCTCTGGCCAGTCATTGTCTTAGTATCTTCCACATGATGCCCTGCAGTATTCATTTACCTGGATGGTAACAAGCCCAATGATGGAACCCTGGACATTGGGTAGCAAGAAGCCCTGTCATACTGTGGTATCCAGTGGATGTCTGTGTGTCCTAGCACTTGCACCGCTTCTGATAGCAATAAGCCTTATTGTTGGGTGGGGTGGTCTGGTTATATAATAGCTGCAAGCGGATGAACTTGCATTAACTGTTTTGTGTGATCAGTGCTGTCCTGCTGTAATATTTGTTTTGGCAGAACAGCCAGTTACTGGATTTGTGCTGCCAAGTAAGCCTGCAGTAAGGAGTCACTTGTTAGTTAATCAGAATAGCTGCTTACTCCCAAGTTGATTAACTGACAGTTAAATCTCTTAGCCCATTTCAGTATAGAGAGAGGACAGAGTGTGTGTGCGTGCTCATGGCTGTTTTCATATTTTACGACTTGTCTTCATTAGTACCAGAACGTCAAATTATATGTTATTGCTGGTATTACACACACTGGCCCTGCTAGAACTGATTAGATCTTCCTACTTATTCTTATACTTTTAATTGCTGACCTGAAACTTCATTATTGGAACATTTCTGCAGCTCAGGCTGTAGGATTTTCCTTGACTCTGTGAGGCCCATCATCGCATCTGATTTTGTGAAGGCCAGAATTGCTGTATGATGTCATTAACTATCTGAATATCACAAGGCTGTTTTGTTTGCATGGCTTCTGTTACGCTTACTGTAGCCAACATGAGTACTTTGTCAGTACAGGTGCTGCAGTGAAGATAACAGCTAGCATGGTGACAAAAATCATTATTGTGAGTTGCAGAAACACTTTCAGGACCATACAGACTTTGGAAAGAAGTTGTTAAATTGAAATTATCTGGGAACTCTATGCCAATTCCATGCTTTTGCCATCAAGAAATGTAACATTCATTGAAATGTAGGAGCAAATATTTTTTCTGTGTGCTAGATCCTGATATTCATTTAAATTATGTATCTCTCTATTCATTTTAACTGTTTGGGCAAGCTTTTACCTGCACTACTAATCATTTGAGTTTGGAAGGGAGGCAAGACTGGTTTTGTATGTGGATAGTTCTCTGTACTGGCATAGGGTTGCATTCCCCAAAGCAGTACTGACCAAGCTGGCCTTGTTGGTACAGTGTGCAGTGAATTATGTGAAGATGGGACTTGTACAGACCTGAAATCTTTGCTTTAACTTTTTCTGTACTAGATGTTTGTGAGTTGAAAAGACTGCATAACATTGTACAATGCCCCCAGCAGTTTCCATTATCATTGTTGTCCGTGTTGCATCCTGGTACCATAAATATTGTTTTTAATGAATCACTGTGTTTTGAAATGCAGTGGTTGTTTATCAAGAAAAGTTTTGTTTCCTTCCAGATGCAGATAGCGGTATCATCTTTTATTTATTCAGTTAACATAGTGGAAAATACCACAGCAGTTATGGACATGGGAATCCTCTTTTGTTGAGATGTGCTTATCTTTCTCTTGCAAATGGTTGTGGGTGCTTAGTTTAAACTGCCTTGCTTTAAATTTAAGTAATGATGCTTGTGTAAGGAATCAGTGAAAGTTTACCATGCTGTAAAATATCTGATCTTCAGGGCTGTCTGCAGGTTGTTCATTGTGTAGTCCTCTTTATTCAGAATTCTTCAGCATTTCCCTTTGGGTCTGTTGATTTTTCCTTGGCAGTCCTTCATTGTTAATACCATTAGAGGAGCACCCTGTTAAATGGGCAGTGATGGTCTTCTCTCATTTTTATTTTTCTGCTGTTTCAAGGGTTTAAACTTTGTTTTTTTTTTCAGTTTTTAAGTTTTCTTAGTGTGTGTTATGCATATACATATACATATATATGTATGTGTGTGTCTGTGTATGTATGTATATATATATATGTATGTGATCCAGGGCTATATATATATATATATATATATATATATATATGTATAATCCAGGGCATTGTTCTTGAAAACAAAAGATTGTGGCCTGAGACTGTCCTACTGTTTACAGAATTTTACTTGGTACCAAAAATAATGTATTGGGCACAATTATTACCCTTTCAACTTTGGGCCAGAACTGGCTTGGGAATATCTGTATGTGGAGAAGAATCAAAAAGACCATTCTTCTGCAGAAAAAAAATACTTAAACTCATCATTTAAGTTTCATCAAAAGTACAAAAAGAGTCTTTGAGATGTAGAAGTAGGTTGTCATCATTGACTCATAGGGTCTTGTGCACCAGCCTTTATAAACAGTATTTTGGCAAGTGAATACAAGTGTTGACAAGATAACAGTAAGACTTTCTCTGGACCAATGAGCTTCCTTTAACCTAAAGGATTGCTACCTTGGATGAGATGAAACACTTGGGTGGAGGATTTAGCAGTCTTGCTGGAAAGATCTGTGGTTGACATTGAAGTACAAAAGGCCAGACTGTCTTCTGCCTGTTTCTTAGATGAAGGATTCAAAAACAAAAAGCTTTTAAGATGTCATCATCACTCATTGTAAAGCACATTGATATCTCAAGTGAATTCTAGAAACCTGCCAAGACTGGTGGCTTATGTAACTAAAAAGTTAGTTTGTGACATAGAGCTGTGTGAGGATTATTCAGTGATCCTCTCTGAGGTCAAGACTAAAGCTGGAAAAAAAAAAAAAACGGTGGCCCACCTCTCTAAATCCCTATTTTCCTCATGGTTCTTTCCTGGACAGGGCAAACTTGACCCCATCTTAAGAATGAGCTGTGGCTTGATAAGATGTTTTTTATAGCTTGCTTGGCAGTGGGGTTTCAGAATGTAATGGTAGACTCCCAATGGATAGAGGCGTAGAGACTTTTCAATCAATTTTTCTACTTTTATTGTGTATGAAGTCTATCATGAAGTCGCCCTATATATGCAGATCATGGCTTACTGGTCAGGTAAAAAGTACCTCTTGTCAGCAAATTAATTTATTTTTTAATCACCATAAGTGGCAGCATATCCTACGTGACCTCTGTGAACTGTCAGTTGATAATGACTGTTGAGCTCCTTGGTTTGCAGTGCCTCTGGACCCAGCCTTCACATTACTTAGCATAATATGTACCTCACCAGCTGCAGAACAGAAATTGATAGTTTTGCATTCGTATTCTAAAACCTAGACCCATGACTGTAAGGAATGTTGTTCCCAGTTCCTCTAAGCATTGTTTTACATGGCAAACATTCAGGTCAGGGCATCTGTGCACTTAGGGCCGTGCTGAGAGAATACATTTGATCACAAATCTCTGGATTACCTGCAGTGGGATCTGTGTTTAACCATCAAATGGCACATTATAATTTCTGGCTTCATTGACTAATAGACTTCAGTGATTTACCAGAAAATCAAACATTTTCAAGGGACAGGGCAAAATTATAAACAGTTGAGAGATTTGGGGGGGTTCTGATTCCATCTACTGTAAACATTTTTTTTTTCATTTGTTTGATCACAGTGACATTTAAAGCGTACTCGATCAAGAAATTTGCTATAATTGCCAGGCAATTTTGTGTGTGTGGGTGGGTGGATGTGTCTGTTTCTCTGCAGTTAAGCCTCTGTGTGTGTGTGTGTGTGTGTGTGTGTGTGTGTGTGTGTGTGTGTGTGTGTGTGTGTGTGTGTGTGTTTGTCTGTCTCTATATGCCTCTGTGTGTACTTGCATAACTTATATTTTGGATATAAAATTCTTCCAACAGATTGATTACATATGCTACAGCAAGTTTGGAACACTAGCAAGCATATTATTTTACTTTAAAAATATAAAAAGTGTCTATACAAATAAAAATACAGAACAATTTAACAGTCCATTATCCAAGTAATCAATAATGCCTGACATGGTGGACATTGTCAGGAAAAATGTTTTTTCAAGGGTGGTGAGGCTTGATGCTGCGCCTCATAACCTTTGATGGTCCATTATGTACCTGATAATGGCCACTCTGTCGAGTTATTTCTTGCTAAGTCCCTTTATGGGAATAGTCTGACAGAGCTATTCAGGCCTTATTTTATCAACAGTTGCTTGTTCAGCGTTTTGTTTCAGAAGCTCCTCCATTTTGGATGCCTGAAATACTATATTGTGCTCTGCTGTTTGGATGTTACCTTTTAAACTGGCTTGGTGTTTGGAAGAGCAGTTCTAAATGCAGTGCTTCAGTAAGAGTCCTACTTTATTTCTTCCTATACAAGCAAACACACCAATTGGTACTCATTTATTACAAAGCACTGCTGGTAGCCTTAAAAAAGATCATTTATTTGAATAGACACCTACTGTATAGCTCCACTTTTTTTAAGGATGCCATTCATCCAGATGGTGGTTCATTTAGCACCATGTGCTTTTTCAGTCGTATTTATTTTTCAGGTGATTCTTGAATTGTGTGGAGAAGGCAGTTTCTCCCTTCTTTCTCATTAGTTTTATGAGAGTAAAATTGTCGGCTCACCCTACCTATTTATGACCATTGCTCAGACGACATTGAAACCATTAGATGGAGAGAAGATTTCCAGGTGCTGCTGACTAAATTCTATGTTGAAGGAGGACTGTTCATTAAAAAAAATTGCAACTGAAGACCACAGATTCAAGAAGTTACAACAGCATTTCCACATCAGTAACCATTTTGACCATGTTATTACAGATAGATTTGTGTTTGCCTTTGTTCCATATAAAGTTTGGTCTGTCTTACCATCTTCCAGATTTTGGATGCCAGTAGGGGCTGTCTGTCCATCATACTTAGCCATTTTCTACATCATGAGTGCTGTTTAGAAATTGGTGCTTGCATGATCCTTTCCAGTTTAATGTGCACCTGCTCTAAAAGCCAGGAATAATAGATGCACGTAAGGATAGAAACCAGAACTGTTCCCATAACAATTATACCAAAAAAATTGCTTCCCATGCAGCTGTTCTGAAATGTATAGAAGCTGCAATTAAATGTGTTCATCATATTGATCACTGCTGTGGTAGCCATAACTATATGGGCTATATCTTGTCTACCAAGGATATAACAGCTGGCCAGCTTTCAGAACTTCATGGCACCTTAGATGCACCCATAGTCCCAGGCAGCTCGAGCTGAGCTAACTAAAAAGTAGGTTTGGTTGCCAAGTCTTTTAGAGCTTTAGTGCTGCCAAAGGAATATACTCCATTGAGGCTTTTGAGGGTCAACTGTCTGCTTGGGTTGCTCTTTTGGTGGGCAGATAAGTTTCCTTTGTGGGAAATAACTTCCATTTAAATTTTTGTTTATTATTGATATTTTCCTCTTCAGGAAAGTTATTTTATAACTAGAAATGTGTGTTTTGATGAATTGTCATGAGACTGTACTATACTTTTAAATGGGAGGGCTCTTTTTCTGTCCGTTTAAAATTTATTAAATGTAACTGAAAACCATTTTTTCTGTGGAGAAACTCTGTTTATCTTACTTTGTGGGGCTGGCAGAGTGTTTTAAAGTCAGTTTTACTGTGTTTAACTGTCTGTGAAAAAAAGTGACTTTTAAAGACTTTTTATTTTTACCAGCATTTGTGTTTGTTTTCCTCAAGAAAAGGGGACCATTTTCATCTTGGCCATGGAACAGTCTGTCAGTCTCACAGTCAGTTCTTCTTCCAGCAGCAAAATGAAAAAGTTAAGCAAACAGCTTTTGCCATTATTGCAGGCTAGCAGTTTGCCTCAGCCGCTGGTGGGCAACTATACTGTGGCCAGTAGGTGTACTTCAGAAAACTCATATTTTACCCAGATCCCTCTTGTGTAGCACCTGCAGCCACCATGAACCGGGGGTTACCAACTTCCTCTGCAGTGATTAGGGTCCCGCAGTGGGCAAGGAGAGGGAACAGGAAAAGCTTCCCTGTATTTTCATAATGTTGTGCCCATTCCTGGGGAAGATGCTGCTACCATTAATAACACTGCAAATCCCTTTTTTCTGTCAGAAAACAAACCAAAAACTAAAGATGTATCTACTCCTCAAATTTCCTTAGACAGGAATAGTGTAGTCGCTCTGACTCAAGGTTTAATTCAGGTTATTAATCTTTCTTGTAAAGGAGTTCCTGGTAAAAGACAGGGATGCCATTTTTCCTGAAGAGATTCAAGATTCAGAATTTGGGCAAGAGATTGAAGGAAAAGATAGTGTTTTTTCCTCAGAATTATGATTCAGACTCATGGGAGAGCTGAGTTTCTGCTGGAGTGGGGGTCTCTTTCTCTTGAGACTGTTTCTAGAATGTTCCATTGTTTTAGTGGGAAGACACTGAAGTTTCTCTGTTCTTAAGAAAATGCTTTGAACTGTTACAGAAGGAGTATCCTGGACCTTCACCCTTACTTCTGGTTCTGTCACCTTTGGAGAGTGTGTGTGTGTGTGTGTGTCTTTGTGTGTCTGTGTGTGTGAAGATTATTGATAAGTATGAGGGCAAAGTATATGCTTCTGTAAAGATTTTCAGAATTTTGAATAGCCAGGTTCACGTGTTAAGGTTTGTCCTGACTAATTGTTGAAGTATGAGGAATGTTTTGTCTGCAATTTATTTTTGTGAGGAAAAACCTGCTTTAATTAATTTAATTTATTGTATTGTTTAAATTACTACTCATTGTATACAGTGTGCATATGATTATTCATTTCTCTTGAATGTATGAAGAAGGAGCAACCTGTCTCAAAACAGACTATTTCCAAATGTTTGTCTAAGGCTGTTATACTCACCACAGCAAAACTGTCCCAGGAATGGTCAAGACCCCACTCTACTAGGGCCTTGGTTTCACCTTTGACCTTTTGGAAAGGGTTGGATTCTACAAGTATTCTAGAACCTGCAACTTGGTCCTCTCCACATACTTTTACAAAGCACTATAAGCTTGATTCCTTCTCTAGGTCTACATCAGACTTTGCAAGGACCATTCTGCAGGGACTCCTGGACTCGTCTGCTTCCACCTCCCAAATGTAGAACTACAGTAGTGATCAGTATAATGAACATACAACAGTTGTGCAAGTAATCTTACCGTAACAGTAGATGTTCAAATCACTCCTGCATTAGCTGCTCGCTCCCTCCCTCCACCCCTCTTGTTTTTTGGTATGTTGATGCCATGGTGTGGTTATTTTTTTGTTCTTCCTAGCATTGCCCTTTCAGGGATTAGTATCCCTCTTTTTTTCTTGGTAGGAAAGCTGTGAAAGTTTTGGTGCCCAGACTTGTCTTTTAGTCAGCTCATCTTGAGCTGCTTGATAGTTTGGGTTTGTGGAAAGTGTCCTGAAACTTTGAAAGCTAGCGGGCTGTTTATCTGTGGCAGGATGTAACCCTTATTTGTATATAGCTAAGGCAATTGCAGCAGTGATCTTGAAAACATCTACTTTTACTTTTACAACTATACTTTCTTTGGTTTTCCATGTTGCTTTGCTGATTTGTATTAGTTATACAGGGTCTAGACAGAAAATTTATTCAGAAAAACTGGGCTTGAGATGATGTGCATCTGCATTTTACTGCATCTGAACTTTTAGTCAAAGCTAAAAAAAGAGAGCCACTGTGGCAAAAATTTGGAGGACGGGTTCCTCTCTGCGTATCCTTCCATTTAAGATTTGGAATGTAATGTTTTTTATAAATGTTTCTGCCTGAAAATCTTTGAGATCATAACAGCAGTATACAGTGAGCTTCTAGCTTGGAAGAATGCAGGTGAGCTATATCTGCTTGCATTTTGCCTCTGCATCATCACTTGTATTAATAGTCTGGGAGTGAGAATCGAAATGTAAGTGAGTAGCTATTTGAAAAAGGTGGATTTCATCATCAGAGGCAGTCACAGCTGAGGGCATGGCCGCATGTGTTTGGGATGATAGATGCCTGCATTAGAAACCAGCATTGTCCTAAAGTCTTCAACCCAGGAAAAATCATGGTGGGAGATGGTTTGGAGTTGTTCACAGTGGCAGTTGTCTTTATAATGATCTACAGTACAATATATAGAAGCATGATATTTTGTGTAGGAGGAGGAATGTAAATTACTTCATTGTACCTAGCAAGGCAAATAGATGTGAGATATCTAGAGTGGTTCCAACAGAGCTGTACTGTAAACAGAAAAATGCATCAAGGCCATTAAAATCCTCTGCAGGGACCCAGACATGAGTATTAGAACCCAGATGGCTAAGACGGTGGAGAAAGATCTATGATGACACAGACCTGATTGTATTTAGAGAGTTGCTAAATACTTTAATAGTGTTGGTTATCCAACTCTGCTTTTAATGTTTTATTTTTTTAATTTGAAAATCGAAATGAAATTAAACACAGAACACACAATGTTCAGGTTTATTTTCAATTTTTTGGTGATTTAATAATTTTAGATTGTTTTTTTTTTCTCAGTTGGTGTTTCTTTTCATTCTTATGCTCTCTGGTCTTAAAATTGGTGCTGTTATTCTAATATAAAAATCTCACTTTGTAGACCCACTCTTTGAAGAAACTTGTGAAGCACATTATTCAGTTCTTGAGTGTTATATTCCTGTGTTGTGTCAGGGAACGACATTGTGTAGAATGGTCCAAGTATAACAGAGCTTTCTTTTCTGCCTGTAATGTTTCATTCGAGAATGTTAAAAGACATTACTTGAGTGTCAAATCAAGTAGTGTTCAACTGGACACAAAAGGAAGCTTTGCTAATTTCTGTGAGAAAAATTCCCATGGTCTTTCCCTGTATTTGTTTGGGCAGCAGAGTGGCTTACTGGTTAAAGTTTCTGCTTCACAACTTCTTGGTTTGGTGTTTTATTCTGACCTTGTTTTCTGTCTGTGTGGAGGTTGCTTGTTCTCTTTATGTTTGCCTGGGTTTTCTTACTGTACTGTTTTTCCTGTCACCTCATAAAAGTTGTTCATTGACTGACTGCTGTAATGCCCGTGTATACCTGTGGCATTTACCATTGTTACCTAAATTATATGTCCTATCTAACAAGTGTCTGAGGTGGTCCAGTTCACTTATTCAGTTAGCAAAAAACATTTTCATTTGGGATGTAGTAGAAATTGAAGGAGTGTTGTCAGGCTAAAATATTTCTGTGTAGAAACTGATTTTGCAGATCTATGCAAAGGTAGGGTATACTCTGTCACTCTCCTTACTGCAAGAACAGTTATTTAAGTAGTGACTACATCCCGGTCCATATTTTCAGCTTTTATTATAAAACAGCAACTTGCTTAGCAAACATTCTGCAGCTGAAATGCAGAGTGCTACAAAGGAGAGTTGTGCTTTAATAAAAGAGGTGAACAGACTGAATGCCTTGAGAGTTGAAGTAGATAAATCTGTTATTTTCTGGTTGTTTGACTTGCACATTCATCATTGGGAAATGCATGGTCAATGTACATGGTACTAGGCCTCTTCAGTGAGGAGTTTACAAACATGGGGAATAGTTAAGCATATCATTACTCATACTAAATTACAAAGACTCCATCTGATAACAGTCTGCATTTATGCAAAAAGAGTGAAGTCCCATGTGTTCAGGAAGTGAAAAATTTTTTTTTTTTGGTGGTGGTGGTGGGGGGGGGGTCCTTTTAAAACTTCAGTTTATTTTATCTATTTAAAGTCCTTCCTGTCTTAACTTTTACATATGTGTGTTTATGTATGTATGTTTGTATATTCATGTCAGTGTTCTTATTTGGTGAAACATTTTGTTTTGTTTGCATGTAATTCAGTATTATTATCGGACTGTCTTCAAAGACCTAATGTATTGAGCAGCAGTTAGGATTTCAGTTTCTGATGTCCCCAGCCCAGCGCATTTCTTAATTCTCTTAAATTCTGACGTGCTTCTAGCTTTCATGCATCATGAGGGCACACTCAGCCCCAGTATTTGTATTTTGTTATCTGTCATTTACACAGTTCAGCTTTTAATTGTAATTACATTGATGGAAAGTTCTGCGTTCAAAGCGTGAACTGTATAAAATTTCAAAATCTTTCTTTTGACAGATGAAAAGCTGGTACCAACATTGTCACTGTTATGCTGTTTGAGAGAGGAGCAAGTCATGAAGCATTGCCGGAAATGTTAGCATTTCAGCATAGCCACCCACAGGAAATGAGAAGCATGAGGTTTGTCTCACCAGTCGGTGAATGATAGTTATGAAGGTTGGTCATCACAGGAACGGGAGGCATGGCACATGTGACCCTTCATCAGTATCAGACAGGTGACTCTAAGGGGTCTACTTGCCAAGAAATGTCAAAGCCTTCTCTTAAAAAGTTTACCAATGAGGCGTTCTTGCATTCTTTGTAAGTCATGAGAGCTTTTTTGTGTAGAAAATCATCTGATGGGAATAATGCATTAAATGCACCCTGGCAACCTTATTGGATGCATTCTGAGATTTTTTTTTTTTTGATTGTCCCATGTTGGAGCATTGAGCATGACTATTCCTCTCTAGCTTAGGCAGCATGATCCCTGGAAACCTTATTTAAGGCCACATCCTCCCCAAGTCAAAGAAGGGTTATCGGCATAGGTTTGAGATTTTGTGGCTCTCTTCAGATTGCTTGGCTCCACAGGGAAGACTGCAAGGCAGGTTTGCTCTGGTCAACTTGTAGTGGGACTTATCCTCTTGAGTGCTGTTGCACACCATTATAAGGTATTATTTGACACCTGTATTAGGCTCTCTGCTGGCACTGCTTTGAATATTTTTTGCTGTGAGCATTGGGCCTCAACTCCCAGAAGCTTGGTTGCCATTCACTTATCACCTTGTACTTATCTCTGTCTCCCCACCGTTTGTTCTGTCCATGTCTGTGTGATAAATTAAGATAATGAAGTCTCCCCCATTTTTATCTGCCTTTCAGATAATGTATCCTTGCTGAGAATATGCAATGGCCTTTTGCCTCTCAGTTTTCTTCCAAGAAGTGGCTAAACTAGTATATGAGGAAAACTGAATAACTTTGGGTCATACCCAAATTAAACTTCTCCTCAGGTGTCTCTTTACTGTGGAAAGTGTTCAAATTCAGCACCCTCTGCACTTAAAAAAGATGCTTTCTGTAAACTTCTGGTGAGTGCAGTGACTGACTAAGCATCCAAAGGTAATTGTGACATGATATTTCAGTTCAACATAGGTCCTGAAGATCACATCACATTCACAACTGATAAGGAGTTAAATGCTTTGAACAGAGTGTACAAGTGAGCTTTTTCTCAACCACTTTGGAACTTAAGTCACTTAAATATCTCACCTGGTCTAGTTCCATTCTTTCTTTGTAGAACAAACCTCCGTGATGACTTTGGAAAGTACACAGCTTCCATAGTGAACTTTCATGGTGTCTGCTGTAATTTTGACTGTAGTGATGCTTTTGTCAGGGCAGCAGACTGTGTCAGATGGCACTGGTTTGGCTGTCCTCTTTAAGGGACAAGCTTAGTGAGGTGTTCCTGGATGCCAGTTTACAGAATAATGGTCTTTTTTGAACAGAATTGTCTGGGCCTGATCAGACATCCATAAGGGGGGAAATAAGCATTGATTTCACAATGGGAGGGTCCTGGTCATTCACAACTTCCATTCTTCCTTCTAGGCCTGTCCAGTTTTTTAGAGAAGATCCTCTTCTCTTAGGTTGAGACGGTCTCTCAAGCATCAGGTAGTGTTGCTTTGCAGGGTTTCACTTGCTACATTTCCTATGACTCTATTGATTTATCAGCTGTATTCCTGAATAGCTCATAAGACTGGCCATGGTTGACTGGTTCTCTTGAGTGTTTCCCATTTTAGAGAGCCATCAGCATAGACAGGTGTGTTCTCAATATGGTCACAAATGACTGTGTTGTATTTGTGATGTCCACACCTAGAAGTAGTTCTGCTCGGAAGCCAGATAGTGTGATGGGCTGTTAAAGTAGACCCAGACTGTGCTGTACAAAACTAGTCAAGATAGGCTACTCTTCCAGGGGAGAAGGGCAAGAGGGTTCTACTACCATGTTTTCTTGGTACAGAGGGACTGTGGAATGACCTTCCCATCCTGAATCTCAGTAATGTCAGCAAACGCATCAGGTATGTCAAATAATAAATGGCAATTCTCCTGGGAGGGTCATGCTATTGCTGATGCCAGGTGCTTGAGTTGTGTCACTGGAAATAATGGACACTATTTATCACATCATTATCTGAGATTCATCCTGGGGTTTCTTAATTTTGTTCTGAATGGGCTTTAACTTTCAGTACAATATGCTGTCATTTAGCATCTTTTCTGCAGGTGTAGTATTGCAAAATTGCTGGCAATTGTGACCAGAGACAATACTGAAGAAGCAGCTTACTGCAGTCCTTTACGTGGATAACTCCTTTCTGGTAGCTCCACATAATGGTCCTCACTTGGGTCCACCCTTATTTGCAAGACCTGGACATCTCAATAAACTGGGATAAGTTTACTCCAGTTCCATCTCAGAGCATTGCCTTAATTTAGCTAGAGTTGGGCACACTTCATTATTTTCATTCTTCCTGCAGAGAGTGTTAGCCTTAACATCCTAATGAGGTCAAAACAAAGGTTCTTGGACCTCACATAAACTGTAATGAGGTTGCATTAGACAATGAGGTGTCAGTATCTGTAGAGCCATTATTCCCTCATATATTTTGTTTATATAATACCCATCATAGGGCTTAAGAGTTGCCCACCTCAACTGTAAGGTGAGCTTCACTTAAGCTATTGTAACTAAGGGCAGTCTTCCTCACCTTAAAAGCTGTAGAAGGGTAGTTGAGGCCACAGTCACCTACCTACTCTTCTTATATAACACGTAGTGTGTGGTGCAGTATATGTGAACTGACAGTGTGGCACATGATTGTACTCCTTGTTTTTGTGGAGTGCATGCTGGCTTGGTATTTGGCAGATGAACCAGGCCATTGGTCTATCAGACGTTGATGCTAGACCTCTGAGTATTAAAAATTATACTGGCCTTTAAAAATCATAGTAGATTGTCAGTAAGAAGACCACTTTCTTATTTTTCATAACGCAAGGTCTTTATACACTAGACCCTGTATAGTTAGTGATAGGGAATCTTTGTATATAGTCTGTTTAATAAGTTATATACCCATAAACAAGGCTGACTTTAAGAAACATCATTAAGTCTAGGAGGAGCATAGCATAAATCTGAAGACCAGAATCATAGCAGTATGTCTGAATCATAGCAGTTGATTTCTATGCATTACAGAGGAAATTAATGTATTGACAGTCTCTCTCATTTACAGTTCCTCATTGGAGCCAAAGATAAGAGGCTCCTGTCTGTTACTCTTTTCCATGCTAAGATCACCTTGGACGTCATCCTGTTCACCACTTTGTCTTGTTCAGAAGTGCAAGGGGGAGTCAGTGATTTATGTGTCCCCTCCTGTGGCACAAAAGATTACTCTGTACCTTCTCAAGTGTTCATCTTATTCCACACCTAACTGCAAATATCGACGTTTTTTTACAATACCTACCGCCTGAAACTGTGTAACTTAAGAAATCATTAACACAGCCATATTTGCAAACTGTATTTTCCATTATTTCCATTGATGGTGGGGCTGGTGTTACCCTTAATCCTCTCCTTCTTTAGAACTGCCTAGGTTTAAAGACCTCTTGCAAATGGATATTAATGGAAAATATAGTTGGCAAATATAGCTGATCCCAGATACACATCCTAAAGCATGAAAACTTACCTTTTTTCTCAAAAGAATTTAGATAGGATAGTTAATATAAAATGTTATCACAGAATTTAGGAAAAAAAGATGGAAACTCATCCTGTTACATCGGGGATGAGAAGATGGTTTCAGGCTTTCAGTGGTCTTGAGTGACTACAGGAAGCTATCCCAGTGCAAGTGAAGGAAGTCCTGTTGGGTTGTGTCAGCAGTTAACATCTCAGGTCATGTTCTTTTGCTTCTGCTAGATCTCCTGCTAGGAGTCTTAGAAAATAATTAACACTGCTTAGGAAGCCTCCTTCTAACAGTGGGCTTCCAGTGAAATGTTATTTGTACTGTTTGGAATTCTTCCCAGTAGTTACCCATACCACAGGGGTTTCATGAACAGATGTAACAGAGATGTTCTCACTGTGTCATTCGTTCTGCAAGTAGGTTTTTTTGTAGTGGATGTTTATTAACCTGTTGCTGACCCCATTTTCTCTGGAAACCCTTTAGATCCAGCATCAACTCTTTTTTTATATATATATATATATATTCTTTTTTTTTTTTTTTTTTTTTTGGAAATCAGGCAAGTGTATGATTTGTATTTATGTTTCCCTTTTATTCTTACATGGTACAAAGGAGGGAAAGCTAGGGAGTTCAAGGCTTTGAATGTCTGGTGTGTGCATTTGTGTGTGTCATTATTCACCATATGGACCTCTGCACCAAGTGTCGAACCTGAAGAGATTTCAGAAATGTTCCAAGTTAGGGATCTCGGAAGAGCACAGGCTACAGTTATCAACTACAGAAAGCCTTCTCAGAAGTCAGTCTCTATGTGATTTTTATGTATACTGTAGATATTAAGTCAGTCAAACTTATCAGGTGCAGTCGACTCAGTTATTACCATGAGTCTCACTGTGGAAAAGAAAAAAACAAAGTGGCAGTATGCATAGTTTCTTTGTAAAAATCTCTGCAGACATTTTAAATATTTATGTAGTACGTACAGTATTTGTGTTGCAAGGCATGCAAATTAAGTTGTAGTTTTTCTGTTTTGTTAGTATTATTGTTATGCAGATAAACAGAAATTAACTTTTACTTGTAAAACCTCAGATTTTTTTTTTTATGTTCTTGGGGAGGTGGGTGTTGTATTGTGTCATACATATTTCATAGTTAGCATCATTGCATACCTTTTTAAGTGCCAATTAGATATGAGTAAATTTAATGGAGTTCCCTGCTTTTGGAGAAAAGGGGACATGAGACAGAAGTACCATGAATTTAACAGAAACTGTTTTATTTAGGAGCTGGTGGTGTTACATGTTGTGCCAACACCAGCATGCCTAATATTCATAAAAGTAAATCAGATTTTATATAAATGTTTTAACTTTTTATCAAAGTGCATATTACCTGATGATTGTTCATTTTGCTTAGAAGTGAAAAATGTGTGTCAGTGGAGTTTTAAAGAGACTGCTTTAACTTAAATTGTTTTAAAATAGGAATAAGAATTTTATCACATTAAATTTGCAAAATAACCCCCTCCAACACAGCATGAGGTTTATAACGGGTTAGTTTGCTCCATGTGTCAATATTTGTTTATACTGTCTTTGAGAAGGCAAAAAATTTAATTAAAAAAGGGTAAATTACTTTGCATGGTGCACGGCACCCCACCCCGCCCCCGTTTTTGATGAAGTACAGATTTTGAAATACATATACTTAATTTTAATTCAGTACTATTTTAGTTAATTGTGAGTATGGTTATGAACCTATGAAAATGTTTCACTTGCAAACATAAATTCACTACCTGAATCTGTTCACTTTTTGTGGTATATACTTGAACATGCAGACATTTACAGTATTTTCCCCATGTGATTTCTCCCCAGCTAACTGTGGCAGCTGACTGTCAAGCCCCATTTCCACCAATCACCCATTCACTTCCAGTTATGTTCCAACTGCTCGAGTGAGAACTGATCAATGATTGTGCCATCGTACAGCCAGCCATGAATGTAGAATTCTTTTCTCCTGGTTCCCAGCCTCACTGGTAGCTTGATGCCACCTTTTCACAGCTGCATTTCTAACATGTCACATTGCTGACTACTTGGATGTCACCACATATGCTTGTTGGGCAATTGTAGCCCATGACTTTCTGCTGCTATTTTTGCACCTTCAAGCCTTTACTTGCGGACACAACAGACTCTGGAACTGCTATCGGCTCCCATCAGGATTGATGAGCTGATTATTGGCTGCTCATTCCCACCCTCCCGAAGTCCGTTCCTTGAGCTCCTCTGCCCAGTAATTGAACCCAGGTTGTGTGGGTCGCAGTTAGGGCTTTATTCCTCTGTGGCTGTAGGCTGGCACTGCCTTGATCACCCATAGCTGCTGTTTGTGTTTCAGTCATCAGGACCTTGTCTGCCATTTGAATATCCCTCCTTGTCCTGGGCAGGTGAACAGGTTGGAGTATCATTCTCAATCAGGAGTGCAGCTTCATACCTTTCCAGAGTCACTCATAAATTTCTTCTCAATTGTTTATTTTCCAGTGTTTTGTCATCCTAAGCTATATGAGCAGAGTATTAGTCTTCCAACTTAAAGGCTAGATCTTGTTCTGATGAGTCTTGCATGCAGTGTCATTTAGAGTTTTATACATAACAATCACAAAGGTAATAGATCCATCTTTTCTTCCTTACAACCCAGTATCTGTTGTTGAGCCTATATTACCAGTGCAGATGAAGTTTTAATTGCATGCTTATGTGAGTTAGGTGCAGATCTGTGTAGAAGGAAAACATGCAAGATTCGAATTTGTAAAAGTACAAGTAGTCCAAAAAATTTGAATTTGTAAAAGTACAAGTAGTCCATTGAGTTCCAGTCTGTCAATGGACAATCTCCTAAGGTTGTACAGCTTCAGGGATGCTATAATGCAACACTAAATTAGGGGGAGCAGGGGCCAAGCCTCCCCTACTTGACAGGTGTTTGGGGGGGGGGGGGCTAAGTCTATCACTGTACCCAGGGCTGCTATTTTTAAATGGCCAGTTTTGATGAAAGAGACTTGAGACTGACCCCCCCCCCCCAAAAAAAAAACCTGCCTGCCAGGCATTCATTGAGCTTAAGTTATTTTCCAAGATAGCATGCAGTTTGCTGTGTTAGATAAGGCATACTATTATACATTTAAAGAGGAGGAAGAGTTACTTTCGTATGCGCTGCAAAAAAGATTTTGGTAGAGGAATACCATTATACCAATTTAAAGGGAGGGGTGGTTACCATTGCTAAAAAGTTCATAACTTCACATTTATCTTTCTATTCAATTGAACTCTGGTGTAACTTTTTTCAACTTTTACATTTTTAGTGGAAAATATCCACAACTTCAGAACCCTGTTCGCACTTTTTTAAAAGCAGAAGGTGATGTGTCAGAACTAGCCTGAAGTGTTTCTGCAGTCATTGCCCCAGTAGCAAGAAGTAGACCTGGAAAACACTGTATCCGTTTTAACCACCTCTTTGTCTTTGCTGAAAGACTACCTTTGGACCATTTAAAAGTAAATATGTAAGAACACTGAAGAAGAACATTGTAGTTTATTTTTATTGTCCTCAGTCATAAGACTGCAAGCAGTAGAATTACTTAACCTGTTAAACACAAACATTTGCTGCCTTCTTACTTTGACCTTTCCAATTACCATTGTGATCTGTCAGCAATTTTCAACAGTCTTGCATTGAAGTCATTTGGTGTCATTCAGTGCTGCTCATTTTTCCTTTCAAGGTAGGCAGCACTTTTATTTTAATGTATCTACTGTATTAAATCACATGATTCACATTTAATGTAATCCTGATACATGGTGCACTACTTGTTTGTCTTGAATACATATCTTGACTTATTAACCATTTACATGTCATATCATTTACTTCACTTTAGTCTTTACAACTTTCTAGATAACATATAAAGTCTTCTTTCTTGTAAGATACTGTGTTCCTTGAATACTGCTGCATAATATTGATCAATCCCATCTTCATGGCTGTTGGGATGTTATTGGTCCAGTTGATGTAGCTCCAGTTAGAGCTCAACCTTGTCGCCCTCTGTATAGGTTCATAGGTGTGTACTAGGCTAATGACCACTAGGGACTTTTTTAGCCTAGCTTTGCATCCCGAATCTCTGACAAGTTCTGGTACCTTTGATAAGTGTAATTAGAGGCTTGAGAGATTATACAGTTTACAAGCAGTTGCCAGGGAGATGCACCATTTACAGGCTGCCCATGTCCATTAGAGACATAGGTGCCACACCAAGGATGAACTTCCTGTACCCCATCCAGTTGTCCAAGTTGCAGTGAGTTAGGGAAGAACTCTGCTTCACATGGATGGGGGGCCTGTTCCGGAGAAGGGGTAGTCACTGGGATGCATACATGTTTCTCTAGTAGGTCCTATTTATAACACAGGCAAGGTTTAAGTCTCTAGAATGGGTAAATCTGGTGCTGTCTGTTTTGCAGATATGCAGGAAGTCAATCAAGGTGGCATCTGACAATGCCTTGCATGCCAGGTGTAGATCTCCCCTTAACATCTTGTAGGAGACAGAATACAGGGATAGGGCTTTCAGGCAGTATGCGTTATGTCTTGTATTCTTTTAGTGAGAAGCTGTGTGGATGTTCTAATTGTTGGATGTACCTGGTTAGGCACATACCAAAGGGGCCATTGTACTCAACAATAGTTCTGATGAATGCTGAATATAGTGGAACAGTGACCTTCTTGGTCCTAGATACCATACCTTTGTTTATAAGTTGCAGAACATAGACTGATTTTCTCATTACTGTAGACACTTGATGGTCAAAGGCTGGATTACTGTCTGCATATGTCCCCAAATCCCTGACTACTGGGTTGACTCTCAGGGTGTGTTGTCAGTATGATAGTTGCCAGGGTGACTGACTTCCCAAAGGATACTACTCTGCATTTCTTGGCAATTACTTTTAGCCAATGGCTCTGACACAAGTTATTTGTCTGTGTCAGACCTTCTTGGAGAACATTAATGTCAGTGGGAGAGTCTGTAAATGCTCCTAATTTTCAGTTATCTGCAAATCTGGCCAGCCAGAGGCCCTTGACATTAGCCTTGACATCAGAGAAGTAAATGCTAAAAAGGAGTGGTCCCAGGACTGATCCCTGAGGGACTCTGTTTGTAACTGACATCTTTGTAGTGGGTGACTCCCCAGTTTTAACTTCCTGGGTCCTGTCTGTGAGCAAGGTGGCTTTACACCAGGTGACATGAAGGTTTATGCGTCATCTCGAGTTTATCAACAATGCCCGAGTTATTCTGCCAAATACTTTGCCCAGGTCAAGTCAGGCAGTATGATCCATGTTGCTTGCCCTCATCCATTGCTTTGGGAATATATTCTTATGTTCCCTTAAAATAGGGTGTATAAAAATATTTGTGCAAATTCTTCCACTCAAAAATTCTGAAGTTCCTTAATCTTGTTGCTCTTTTAGGATAATTACAAATATCAATCCATTGTGCTTCAGAAAATGCCCTCTCTACCTGTTTCTTCCAGCTCCCTAATATTACCTTTTCCAACCTTTCAGTTAGGGTCCTATTTTAGCCTGCTGGCAGATTTTTGTTATCTGCTTAGTTTCTACTCAGATGTCAAGCAAATCTTGTCTATACAGCTGCTATCTCACTCTCTCTCTGTCTTTTTTCTTAAGTGTGGTACAAATTGATCAGAACTTCTTATCCTCCTTTGGCCCTTAATTCATAGTTTCCACTTTGATCCAGTCCATAAGTTTGCTGCATTTTCTTACTTGTTCACAGTACATCAGTTTGCCCCTTGTCATGTACCAACGTAACATATTACCTTGCCATTGTAATCGCATCAACCCTGTGGGCCAGAGTTCAAATTTCAAGGTTGCCATTCATTTCATATTGGAGATGGTCTTCACTGTACTATAAACTTTAGTACTATGCATATTTACATTAGTGCTTAATGCTAAAAAAAATCACGCATTTTTTTTTTCATGTCCAAATTCATTCCCCTCTGAGCATCTAAGCTTCCGTGTTGAGTTAGAAGTATCTGCTCTGAATTAAGACGACGCAACTAAGACTACCTTATTAATGAAACCTCACCAAGTCCATCAGGGATAAGCCCCCTTATGCAAGTGGTAGTAACATTTTTCCCCACTTCACTCAAGGCCTTTTCCCCTTTCAAAAATGTTTTCCTAATTCTTTCTAAAGAGTTTTACAGTAGTTTTTTTTTTTTTTTTTTACAAACTTGAAACTAAAAACGTGGCTCACATGTAGTATTTGAGAAACAGTAAACATTTTATGGTTTGAATCTTTTCATCCATAAGGGATAAGGTGGTTCATTTCCTTATTGTCATCCTTCTGCACTACCCACCCACTAGGTGTAGCACAGTCTTCTTTCATTGACACAACCATACAGCAATTGTAAACATATAGTAACAGTGACAGCAGCATTAAGTTTCTTCATATTGTTATTACCCTTTAGCTTTTATAACCATGTAGTAACCATTGAATTGTTTTACTAGTGGGCTCGAAGGCTGCCAAACCCTCTCTGATATCCACATTTGCCATTTGTAAGTTATGCTGTTTTATTTTGAGTTCCAGTTATTTACTTAACTGTGTAAAATTCTTTGGATTCTTCCATTATGTGTTCTGTTGTGTTAGGTAATGTTATTTCTATAGTGTCTCATATTTCTTTTTATTTTAGTGGCTGTCTGCAGCTCTTGATGTTTTGCCACCATATTCCTTCTAAAGACTGAGAAAGGCCTTACTGACAAGGTTTCTGGTTTTCTGCCCCTCTGCTGTTAGGCTCTCAAATCAGATGCTTGTTGCTGTTGCTGACCAGTCAAGATTCTCCAACAGGCTTTGCTGCAACTCTGTGCTGGCTCTTTCAGGGTCTGTATATGCCCTTGTGCCAGTCAGAAGGAAAACTTTTAATACTGCTAGATATAGCAGTTTTGCCCTGATGTTTGCTTTTGTATAGATGCAAATGGCTAGGTGGCATTTACTTGTCTGCCTTGTTAGCGCTGAGTAATCATTACATAAATCCTGCTGTCACTGATTTTAACTGCTTGCTCTTAACCCAGAGATTAGTGAGTATTCTTTCTTTTAAGTGAAAGTTTTCCACTTTGTCACAATTAATTTAGGATACTTTAAGACCCCCCCCCCCCTGCCATGGGGGTGCTGACTCTCTATGTGCTCTCTCCTACAAATTATCTTCCTTTTAAAGCTCTGTATACTGGCTATTTTTTTTTTAATTGCTCCGCAACAGTCTATCCTACCAGCCCTCTGGCACATTGTTAAATCTCAGTTTCTCCCTTCTGGCACAATCTTCCATCTCAACCAATTTATCACAAATTTTCCATTGCTTAGCCTTGGGGTCTACCAGTCTTTTTCACTACCTGGTCCGATTCTTGTTTACTCGATATTTTATCCAAGTGTCTACTCAGCACTTCCTCCATCACTTCAATACTTTTATCGGTAGTTCTGATATAGTCTGACATTGCCTTGCTGATTAATTCCAAGCACATCTTGTCAGTTTTCTCTTGTTATTCTCCAGTTACTGATTCTTCATTTTGCTGTGTTTCTGTCTGCTTCTACAACTGCTGTGACACATATGGTTTTATGCTCGATCTCTGATTTTCTCCTTTAATTTCCATTTCTCACCCTTTTGACTTAATTTCTTTCTGTTTCCAGATATTCAGTATATAGTTGATGATTCCCTGTGCCAGTCTATTTTATAATTTACTTTGTTTACTCTTTTAGCAATACACTGCATGGGAGAGGTTAAGGATTGTTTGTTAGTTCATTGCTTACTAGAAGTTAAGGGAGGCAATGCTGTTGATCCAGTGATTTTAATGTAAGGAAAATAATGTTTTTCCTTATTCATTTAATGTTGATCAGAGGCCCAGTTATCGAAGTGCTAGTTTCAGTCTTCCATTTTTGGAAATACTTTCAGTAGTGTTTTTTTCCAGTTCTCTTCTCTTGATCAATGCTGTTACTGACTAAGCTAACAAAGCTTATATCATTTACAGTGAAATGCTTCATCATCTGAAATGCCACAATTTGGTGAGCTTTTGTCAATCATGAAATTTCTCAAAAATCTGTTTTATGTTATATAGTGACACTCTCCTTTCCTGTGCTTTTTGTCATCAGCACTCAACCATCTTTAACGAAGACATGCATTTAGCTGTAAAGAGTGCTGGGGTAGACTGATGACTGACTTCAGATCTTTCCTATTGTAGGTGAAGCTTAGCCTTGCTAAAGAAAAGAAAGCTTTAGGAAACAAGGAAGTATTGTAATTTGAAGCACCTGCAATGTCCTTCCCTTGCAAACCAGTTCACTAAAAAACTATGAGAAATCTACCTTTACAGCTGTGGTCAAGTAACTGTTCTGTTTTCATTAGGTTTCACTTTTCAGATGATTTTGGCTATATGCAGAAGTTCCACATAGTAACAGTCTTGAGTTGAGAACAAGGAAGTTGAGAAATTAGATCTTTCAGGACAGTCCTGCTGCATATCTGAGTAGAATCTTGACAGTAGTGACTTGCGAATTCCTACACTTACTGAAACTAAGCTACTCTACACTGAAGTTTTGAAGCCAGCAGTAGAAATAACACACTTTTAGTGTACTGATGATGACAGGACTTGGGAAAATGGCCAGCAGTAGAAATAACACACTTTTAGTGTACTGATGATGACAGGACTTGGGGAAAATGGCAAATTTCACCATTTTTTTTTCTTCCCTGTCTTTCCTTGAAGAAGGAAGCAGATAACTGAGTTATTCACAGCTTCTTTATTCCAAAAGGATGTAAATAAACTTGAGTCATTCAGTGTCCACTATTGAGAATGCATGCTGTTTAAGATTTTGGAATAGCAGATTCTTGATCAGTGCTGCTTGTAAGCTAGGCATGTGAAAGGATAGGCTGTATCTAAACTCAGAAGTGAATGCTGTCTACATTATTTAGATATACAGTTAACTTGGATTTTATTTGGACAAAACTAAATCTTTAAAGAAAGATTCCCTTTTGTGCTTTTGGACTGCATTAAATGTTACTGGGAAGAGTACTGCAAAGTTTTGCCTGCTGCACCCACATCACATTCAAAAAAGCAGCAGCTGTCAGTCTTTTCTTGGACATGCATATTTCTATGATATTTGTGCAGTTATGACATGAGGTTCTGTGAATACTTTCTTAAGATACTATAAGATGAATATTATCTCTAAGTCTCTGTCTTTGGAGCCACAGTTACCTGAGATACGATTCAGTGATGACCACCCAGGAAGATTGGCTTAAGACTCTGTCCAGCTAGTTGAAGAAGATTAACCTTATCATTTCAGATATTAAACGTATGTTCTTACCATAATGATAGATCTGAATGATTATCATTTTTTGTTTTTTAGCACATCCACCCTTCTTTCCCTGGCCTTAGGTGGACATGATCTACAAAGTATTCAGTTGTTTGACTAATACTGTAGGAATTGATTTTCTTCACTTTTGAGTGACACATTCAAGGTCGGCATAAGAAAATAAAATACAGAGCATTGTGGGTAACAGGGAGGAATTAGAACCTGGATGATTTTCTGGTGCCGTGTTGCCTATGTCTTGCTGACCTTAGTTCTTCTTGTTGTAGAAGGGAGATCATGATCATTCGGCTCTGTCATTATAGTAAGTACATAATCTTTGCATATATGAAGTTAAGTATGTTAGGCTGCAGTTGCTAAATCCTTTCTTGCCAGTGGAGTAGCATTTTTAAACTGTACTGTTCCATACATGGCCTGATCTCCACATATCATAGGATGTTAACATTTATTTTCCATGAATGCTAGATAGGAACAATACTGTCTTCATAGGTCGGATGCAGTGTACCATAGTTCGAAATGCCAGTCCCAACAGTATATTGCTATATTTTTTTATGGTGAAAAAATATGGGTAGTATGTATTTCCCTTCTGCAGGTACGAAACTAAGGCCTGACGTGAAAATATTGCTGCTTTGTGTATACTACTGCATTTTTACTAAACATTACAAAAAAATGCAGGCGACAATGACAGTAGTCCAGGTCACAAAATTCCTTTATTAACTGCTTTTGTCTCTGTAATTGAAGAGACTTAATCAAAATAAACTCCATCAAATTACCAATCACATTTAAAACTTTTCTCTTAATCACATGCCGTATTCTAACCAATCAGATTCATGTGCAATGTTTGGTAACCATGGAGAACATCAGTTTACCTAAAATTACATCAACTAAAAACATACACAGTTATTCTGAAAATATATATAATTAAAAGTCCTTCTTACATAGCTTATTAAAATCATCTCAAATAGTCAAAGAAATCCCAGCGATTTAAGTTTAAGGATGCAGTTAATGGAAAATATACCATTCAAACCATGAGCTTGCATAGCATTCGTCTATCTGCCAATACAGCACCCAGTATTCTAGTCATAAATTACCTGCTATGCAAGCTCCTGGTCTCTTGTTGCCCGTGTTCTTTTGTAATATGTACAACTGCATTGTTGTCAGCATGCAACTAGTTGAAAGTTTTTGACAAAGGCAGTTTTATCATTGCTGATAAAAGGAAATCATCTTTAATGATGTCACCTTCTTCAAAAGTGTACTGATTTTAGCAATAATGGTAGTATTATAAGTAAATGTTTTGTTCAAAAAGTTAGTTCTGTAGCTAGGTTACCCAACTTCTCAACAAAATGAAATAACCACAAAACTGGGTTGGAGTCTTAAGAATTAAAGTTAGACCCAAGTGTTAAAATCTCAGAACCAGCATTGCCAAGTTTTGAGATATGGAGATTGAATGGACGAAAATCTGAACTTGCATATACTAAGTCAGAGATTAACATTTCTTGGAATATTTCCTTTTCTCTCGGGTATGGTGATCTTGGAGTTAGTATATATAAGGTCTTGGTGGTGGGGGGGGGGTTGCTTCTGCAACAAATAACTTTAAAGAATTAGAAATATGTTCAGCATTCACTCTTCCCCTCTATCTTCGTCTTCTTTTTTTGATGTCTTTGGACTTGGTAATTCACGTACCAGCATTTCAATAGGTAGCTGTGGAAGAAGCTTTGATAATGTTATAATCATAATCATTGAAGAAAAACTGAACAACATGGCACTGCATACATGCCTATATGGACCATAGACCAAGGAAGAAGAAATTTAATGTACCTGCCATCCATGGGGTGACATTTCTTCTACGTCATTGATTGCTTGACCATCAAACAATACTCTTTTTTATTGCTGGAGCTAACAGTGAAGAATCAGACATGCTGTTGTCCTTCTTGTCTATGACCATTTTGGATACAAGGTTATGTTATTGAAAGTTTCACAAAATATGCATTGTGTTTTTGGGAGTAGGTCATTCTAAAACCTAAAAACACCCAAAAGAGAAAAGAAATCACAAATTACTGATGAATTCTGCCAAAGTTCACTTGAATAGTGGTAGTAAAGAACCAAGGAGTTGTGGAGCAAACCTTCTTTTGTGGGTGTGACATCATTGTTGATGAGGGAAAAAGGAAACACTCTGATTGTAAATGTTGGAAAAAAGACTGCTTACGAATAGCAGTCTGTCTTTCACAGTTCATATGGTTGTACTATACTGCTCCCCAGAATGCTGTTGAAGATTGATGCAGTAATAATCTACATAAACATCTTTTTGTCATGTTGTGGTAATTGGCACAGTTATAGTGGCATTCTTTCTAAACACAATGTGATCTTATTTTCCAGTTTGCACTAAAGTTCTTGTTTTATGTATAATGCTGCTGAGTGAAAGTTAAATTCCTTAGATGTAGCAAATGGAAGCAATTTTTGGAATCAGATAATTGGCATTGTGGCCTACTGTTGTTTTATGCATTAAAATAATATATTCATGTAAAACATAACACCTGACATTTCAGGTTTAACATTAGTTTTCACTTTAAAACTAGTGATGAAGCAATTGGGAAGATAGCGCATCAATGTTAGAACTCAGCTCATGCTGTCCAAATGTATATTCATGGTAAGCACAACCCAGTCATATAACAAAATAAAGTTGCGTATGTATGTGTGTGTGTATATATACGTATACACACACACACACACATAATTTGTTGGCATACTCGACCTACTCTCTCTTCAGTGCTCTGTAGTTATCATGAACTAGATGACTTAATTGGTTTCTGAGAAATTCCCGTTTGTAGTCTGTGTCAGTATTGGTTTTATGAATTGAAACCCCATTATTTTATTATCCCATTCTGTATATCATTTGCTTACTATTTCTCAGTTATGTTTGTCCTAGTTACACTTAGTCAGTGGTTTTGCACTTAGAATTGTAAGTTTGTTTTTTTGTCTCTCTCTCTCTCTCTCTTTTTTTTTTAACAGAACAAAAAATAATTTCCATGGATGTTCCTCACGGCTAAATATTGATGTTCATCCAGTTGAATTAAATTTTTTCAGTTTTCCTCAGTGCATAGCCCTATACATTGAAATATGGTATAGCTTTAGTTGCTACTGTAAGCAAACTCTTGCACCACAATTGCCTTAAATGCGTTTGTACCTAGTGGTTAATACAGTATAGTCAGTGAATATGAAAACATTGATTCTAGGGTTGGTTCATTTCTTTACAAAGTTCTTGCTTTTCCTAGAATGTACAGTCTTTAATTTGGCTTTCCTGTATATGTTCCTGATCCATTTTAGACATTGAATGGGAACTACTAGAAGTCAGTTATTTGTAAGTCACATTCAGATCAAGAAGGCAGATTTTGATATATTGTCAGAATGGGAAAATGTAGAGTGGGTGACTTTAACTGGACAGTTTGTCTGAACTGAAGCATTATCTGTAGTGGTTTATGTCATAGAATAAAAGTCCAGTTTAGTGTTAGCCCATCTGAACAACTGTTTCATATAAAACTGCTTTTTTAAACAATATTTAATTTTCTCCCATTCTGCATATATTTTCCTTTTGTGCAGTAAGATGGACAGTTGCTGTTGGAACTACAGTTTCAGAAGCTGAGGGCACAATGTCTGCAGTTTCATGCATCTGTATTGGTGAAATTGGAGCCATCAGAGGTGACTGTCATCACAGTGGCACAACAGCATTGTGCAGTCTTTGAGATAAGGTGACCTAGAGGGCAAATGTAGAGTGGCCCTAATGTTTACATTTCTCCAAATGCACTGCACTTCTGTTTTGCCCCCCATGATCATAATATTCTGTAGCTTATATTTGTTAGGGTGTAGTTAAACAAAAAAACTTAAATCTACAGTTCCATATTTTGCTGGGGAGATGTTGATACCTGCCTATGCATTTGGATTATGTATGTTACATACCAGCAACACTTGTTGTTATGGTTGAGGCACTCCCAGGTGTATGTAGTAACATTATGTTATGTTACAAGCATTCCATAATTCCGTAATGATGTTACAGAGTACATGTCCATGCAGTATTGCAGTTAGTCATCTGCTATCCTGTAATGTCACCTGAAGTCAGATAGTTCATAAAGAGTTTGTTTATAACATTTATATCCATTTTGAAATGTAATGAAGACTCTTAAGTAGGAATTGCCTACTTTAAATATTTTCATCACCCTTAAAGAAAATTTATTGTCACCAGGTGTTCAGCTGTTCTAATCTCAGGTAATCATTTATTGTAAAGCTCTTGAGATGCACAGAAAGATAAGCAACTTGGTTGAGAAATTACTTGACATAATCTTTGCAAGTCACTGTTTAAGTGAAAGGAGGGAAGTGTTTTTGTTGTGGTGATGGTGGTTACAGTGGAGATTTGGCTTGGTAAGGGGTTATATGAAAGTCTGTTATGTTATGGTATTATTTTTAAGAATCCCTCTTTTTTGTGTCTGAGTGCTAAAATATTTGGATTTGTCAATGAGTACAATATTGGCAGTGTTCTGTAGGGGCTTATGTAGGGATCAGTTTTAGGGATGACACAAAAACAGTGGTATCCACAGCTAAGAATTACATTTTAGGGGTCTGGGAGCAATTTAGTAACCTGCCTATAAAATTAACACCCTTTCTTTACCCCATTAGTTTCTGGAATTAAATAAGTTTTGACAGCTTGTCTGAAGACTCTTGAGTCTTTAGGTCATTCCGTACCTTTAACAGGACGCATTTTCTTTTTTAATTTCAGCCACATCCAGTATTTCTTTTCTTGCCAGTGGCCTACCTTTACCTCCAGTGACCCCTTGTAGACATTGATACTTTCTGTGGCCTTTCTTAACCCTTTCAAATTGTGGAATATTTTGGGGGAGGGTTGATATTGTGCAATCACATAGGAGTATTATTTTTCTCTTTTTTATGCCTACTTCCCTGGAGTGTCTATATTTTGATCTTTGTAAGCAATGTATGTATGTATTTATGTATGTATATGAGGTACAAGAACATCCAATAAAAGTTACTGCCTTCTGTTCTTTCTGTGTATTTTCCCAGATGAATAACTGATGTACTTCAGTCTCCTCATGCTGTCATAACTTTTTGTATTGTTAGACTGATGCTGGTGGTTTCATTTTTTTTGTATAAAAATGAAACTACCTCTATCAATTGTCAAATTTAGGTTGTAAATTCAAACTGTTAATAAAGAATTTCAGAAATCAAGAAAGTTTTTGTTACATACACTGACGCTTTGTTTTACTTTGATTCTCCATGGATATACATAGCAATGTTCTATACTGTAGTACAAATATGTGTCTCAATTTGATGCAAATCTGTTTTATCTCTAATGCTGTGAATTGTCTGTGAGCAGTTGATAACCAAAGCGTTGATTAGCATGGTGCAAAGAGCTATACAAGATCTACAGAAAAGGAATAGACTAAAGTTTAAACTTCTGGGCTAGGCAGTCAGGAGGAGATATAACAGATGATGTCTGGACTGCACTTTGTGTCTTAAATAGATATGCAGTTAGGGTGAGCCAAATCAGGATTTTTGCCTGCAAATGCCTTCCCCAGTATTTTAAAACACTTGCCAGGATTAATCATATGTGCCCACAACCTAATGGCAGGTGTTGGGAGATATGAATACTAAGGAGTACCTACAAATGTGCTTTTTGGGGATGGTCAAGCATTACAGGGATTCAGCAATCAGCTCTACATGCCACTAAACAGTAGGCATCTGCAGCAGATAAAATAAATAAAAATACATTTCTAGATTGAAGCAAGAATGCATCTGATTTTGGTTGCCCCACAAACAAGATGCCAGTAACTTTCAGTTCCTAGCTGTAGTGAATAGCAGTCCCCATAGTTTAGTCTCAGTATCTGACTCATATTGAAGATATGTCTTGCCTGTTCCAATTTTATCTGCTATCCAGCCTCATCTGATCCCCCCAAAAAGTCCTAATTTTCTGACTCCTCCAATTCCAGAGTCCTGATTCTGATCCCCCTATATGAAAAGGATGATTCAACTGGGGGAAGAACATTGTTCCAGGATTTAACCTCTTTGTGCTTCATTATCTTCTTAACAATATCAGGGGTCTAACAGCTTACCTTTAACCAAGGTAACCAATTCTTGCTTGATGCTGAGGCATTCAGTTGTTAATATCATCAGCGTGTGAAAGGATATGCGGAATACCATGAAGCTTTCCCAGAGGGTGGAAAAATCTTGGCATATTTTAGAAATAATGCACAACATCCACATTGTGAACAAAAAAGTTCTTGTGGGCAGCCTTAATTAGCACCCCCTTGAAACCAGATATTCTAAAATCATTATGACCATTAACAATTTGTTGAACAAAAGACCTGTAGACTTCTCTCTCTTATATACAAATGAATGGGTCCCTGCTTTTTGTTCAAAGATACTTAACTAGGTTATTGATCTGTAAGGATCTTAAGTCCAGCCTTATATTCCCATTATAGTTTTTAGTCCTTACATTTTGTGCACAGATAACCCATGGATGTGCAAAACAAGGATATGTTGGGACAGTTACAGTTTGTCCCTATCCATGAGGGACAGAAGTGCTAAACTGGGGGTGAATTTGCGGTAATCCATCTGGTTGTGCAAATTATGTTTGAACAGAGTACTTTGCTTTACGTGGAGTGGAAAATGGTTCTGTAGAAGCTGAAATCTCTGTATTACATATCTGTCCTACCAACATGTTTTATTTATGTTGCAGAACAGTTGAAGGGATAGGTATTTGAGGCATCCACAGATGTTCTGAACTTGCAGCACAGCACCTGTCCATTGTACTGTGGACACTTGGCTGAAAGCACCTATTCAATACTTGTTTTCCTTAGTCTTTCTAGTCTTGGGTGTCTAGCAGCCTGTTGCAGTCTACTAGATTCATTACATGGTTCCAGTATATTGAAGTAACAGAAATTGTTTCAGAATTTCTTCCCTTTTTCTTAATCACCTGGTAAGTCGAATTGTAGACTGGTTCAGAACGCAGAAAACCTGAGGTATTTTCTGTATATCCCAGTAAGTTTCTGAACACTGGCATTCTGTTACTGGAATTTGTTTTGCAACAGTGAATATGTGTCTGGGGGACCCTAGAAGGGAAAATATAACAAAGGGAGTGATAGAGTTTTGAAGAAATTTATAAAAATGTTTGGCATGGAAGATGTGAATTCAGTACTAGGAATATGGAGTGAATTTACTTATTATTTTCCAAGATACAAAAATGTTACAGAAAATTGAACTTTCTTCTGAAAATATAGCTAGAGGGTGGGATAAAATTAAAGTGGAGTTTAAAGCTAGGGTGGAAATAAAGGAAAGGGAGATATGGTTAAAAAGTAATAATAATTGTTAAAGGGACGAACAAATGTTAAAGTATTGCAAAATAGTGGGAATCTTTCAGAACAAGAAAAGGAGCAATTGCAGAATACTAAACAGAAAATAAGGGATTACCTCAATAGTATGCAGGAGTTTATAAAGATTGCTGTTAAGCAAATGTTTTTTGTTAATAATTCTAGAGCACAAAAACCTTTAATACAACAACTCAAGCAACAGAGTGTGGAAAGTGCTAGAAGTCTAAACCTCAAAATGCACTCTCTTGAGGCACTCCTAAAAATGGAGAACATCGACATCTGTGCAATAACTGAGACCTGATTCAAGGCTCCAGAGAGCACCCCTGCAATACCAGGCTACAACTCTTACCACACTTTTCGGTCATCAAACCATGACCGAAACACTAAAGGTGGAGGAGTGTCCATATTCACCAAGGATATTCACACCTCCAGGCTAGATGCCCAACACAGTGCATTTGAAATTCTCCAGGTGCAGCTAACACTAGGTAAGACTGCAATCCAAATTGTAGCTAGCTACAGATCCCCCACCATGCCCCAAGATTCTCACTACACCTTTCTAAACACACTGGAAAATATTAAGATACAACCAAACACCCTAATGCTGGGTGATTTCAACTACCCTGCCATTAACTGAGAAAACTCAAGTACCAACACCTTTTCCCAACGGTTCTTGGAATTTATAAATTCCAATGGCCTGGATCAACTAATCCATTGTCCCACCTGGGGCTCCAATATCCTAGACCTGGTCATTACCAACATGGGAGATTGATGCTCCACACCAGTGGTCACCCCCCTCATTGGTCAGGTCTGACCATAAGCAAATCACCCTTAACATCCACATCCCCCCCCCCCCCCAGTAAAAAAACTTCTCCAAAGCCAACTTCATGCTACTCAAGTCAGAAGTGACAAACTTAATAACACCCATGCAGACGGGAGCTGAAACTTCGACTGCTGAATCCTACACTAAGGCACTGTATGAGCACATCCACTCGTGCATGAATCGTGCCATACCAAATAGAAACAAGATGCTCTCCTCCAAAAAAAGGAAGCCAATCTGGTGGTCCCCTGCCATAAACAAACTATACAACAGAAGAAACTGTTGCAGAAAAGAGGAAAATCCCAGGATGCAAAAAACTCCGTTACCAGCCTCAGTAAGAAGCTGAGAGCCCTCATAATATCTTTCAAAGTTAGTTACAAAAATAAAATTGCCAAAGATTCCAAAGACAACCACAAGGCATTCTATACTTATGTCAAGAATCTAATTGGCAATGCTCAGATATGCTCTGAGCTACAACAGAATGGCATTAAATATAGTGATCCCAAGGATATTGCCAATATCCTGGCAGATCGATTTAGTGCCTACTTCACCCCCCTCTCACCCCCTAAGGGGTCCATCTCAATACCAAAAGATTGCCAAATTCCAGTAATCATGGCCACACAGGTAGAGACGGCTCTCTCCAAAGCTAAGAATACCGCATCCATGGGACCAGATGACATCACGGGCTGTGTACTACATGAACTACAAAATTAACTGGCACCTCATCTAAGTGTCATGTTTAATCATAGCCTCACCTCAGGCTTTGTGTCCTCTGAGTGGTGCACAGCTACAGTTATCCCACTCTACAAGGAGGGAACCACCTTGGATCCCGGGAACTACCGTCCCATCAGTCTGACGAGCCTGATCTACAAGGGCATGGAACGCATTATCATGGAACTTATAAACAAAGACATTGGCAACCTTCAAACACTGGACTCCACCCAGTTTGGGTTTGTGAAGGGCCAATCTTGTCTCCTGAACCTGATTGACTTCTTTGAATCAGTCTCCAGAGCCATGGACAAGGGTAAGGCGGTCCACACAGCCTATCTGGACCTCGCCAAGGCCTTCAACACCATCCCCCACTCTGGAATCATAGATAAACTTACTAAGCTGGGCATAAATCCCTACGTCACTCAATGGATTGCCAACTGGCTTACTAACAGAACCCAGACTGTAAAAGTAGCTGACTCCAAATCCAGCTTCAGACAAGTGGAGTACCTCAGGGTTCAGTCCTGGGACCACTCTTGTTTGGCATCTACTTCTCTGAAGTACAGGCCAACACTAAGGGACTCTGGCTAATAAAATTCGCAGATGACTGCAGACTGAGAGCCATTATTGAATCCCCAAATTATGTGGATATTCTACAAAAGAGCCTTACAGAAACAGATGCGTGGTGCCAGAGCCATGGGCTCAACCTTAATGCCAAGAAATGTATAGTTATCCCCTTTGGGAAAAAACATGTACCCATGAATTACCACATAGGTGGCAGTACACTAAACACCGAAAGTGTGATTAGAGACTTAGGGACACAGGTGGACAGTGGTCTCACCTTTAATAACCACATCGCCACAACAGTCAGGAAAACCTTCTGTGTGGCACACCACATCACTAAGGGCTTTCCATCCAGAAAAAAGGAGGTAATTGTCCCACTGTACTCGTCCCTCATTAGACCCGTTATAGAGTACAACGCCACATTTGGTATGTACCTCACAAGACATCTGCAACAGCTGGAAAGGCCACAGAAATACCTCACTAAAATAATCTCAGGCTGAAAGCAGATGCCCTATACTGACCATCTAAAAAAACTCCAGCTATACTCTGTGACATATCCTCTACTCAGAGGCGATCTCTGCTTAACATATAAGGCCATGTCAAATCTGAGCTGTTGGACATGCTCCACTTAAAGAAATCCCAATTCCTCAGAGCCACATGCTCCAGGAATCTAAACCTTATCACAATGAACAAAACATGCTGGAGGGATAGGTTCCTGCCCCAGAAACTCCACATACATGTCAAGCAGAGCGCCTCCTTGGCCCTCTTCAAAAGGAAACTTGACGATTGGATGGGATATAGGAAATTCACTCCATGGATCACGTCAGTAGCCCTGCTAGACAGGGGTCCAGGGAAGTAAATATTGTGGGAAGAAATATCCAGGGAATTGTTATGGCTAGTATAGTCACAAAAACTAAGGTTTCAAGCAAGGCTCACAGGAATAATAAATAATCCTTAGGAAAACTGGAAAATCCTTTATTCTGTTGAACAGGTAAGCGCTTTCACGATTCAAATCCACTTCATCAGACCATATTAAAATCACAAGTAAACTGACAAATATTTAAAACACAGAACAACCAATCAAAACATCTGAAAAAGGGAGGGAAAACTTATGCAATAGATATGTAAAACCTGGCTGTTCAAAAAAGCACTTCAGGAAAGTAATCTATCAGCAACAATAGTGCAACATATAAATGCAGAGCATATATATATATATATATATATATATATATATATATACACGGGAACACTTCACATAATCGAGTTATTAAAATCTCGATTTGCATATGGTCGAGACCATATGATCGAGATTTTAATAAATCGAATGTGTGTAGTGTTCCGAAATAACACTTTACTTACCTGAATACATTACGTGCACAAAGAGGCAAGTATTGCTGCATGCCTTGTGTGTACGTAATGTATTTTTTGTTTCGTGGTATTGGCAGGAAGTAAAGAAATCTCCGTTTGCTTCATACAGC
Organism: Protopterus annectens; assembly: GCF_019279795.1. Taxonomy (NCBI): domain Eukaryota; kingdom Metazoa; phylum Chordata; order Ceratodontiformes; family Protopteridae; genus Protopterus; species Protopterus annectens. The sequence continues at coordinate 1,205,802,619 of NC_056745.1, read as the reverse complement.
GCAAGATGGGAGATTTCCCATCTCCCCACTGTAGCGATCTTGGAGTTGGTATATTTAAGTAGGGGTGTGGGGCACAGCCCCATAGAAGTGCAGGGCAAAGCCCCTGCAAAAGCTTGTGTTTTTTGTTTTAATGGTTTCCCTTCAGAAGTTTGAGTTTCCGAAACTCGAGCTTTTGGATTCGGTTATTTGTAGTTCGAGATTTCGGAAGTTCGATCTTCTGAAGTGAATCCATATATATATATAAAGAACTAGTGTTGTAGATGCATTCTATGCAAACCTATATGTGAATACTTATAAAAAATATATATATAAAATAAATAGTATAGTATATAAAAATATATAAAATACATATCAACAATGTGGTATTGACTAGATATACTAAGCCCATCTTCTGTTCTTATATACGTGTAATGTATATACAAAAGTGAAGGTCAATGTTTAAGTGGTCTAGCTTTCAGAAGAGGTTTTAAAGAAACCTGGCTATTTAGCCCGGGGGGGGGGTCTATCAACCTGAAATTGTAATATCCATTTCTGTTCCTTGGATTCGGTTTTATTTATAAGGTCACCACCCTTAACACTGGGTCGTATAAGTTCTAAGGCTAGGAACCTAAACTTATGTGCAAAACCTTAATTTTTGACATGCATAGCCAATGCATTCGTCTCTTTAGCATTTCTAATATCCCTCAAGTGCTCTAAAATTCTATCTTTAAATGCCCTATTGGTTTTACCAATATAAAAAGAAAAACATAAAATACAATAAAAATATACCAAATGTTTGGTAGAACAATCTGCATAGAAGTCAGTATCAATTTTAAAATTAAGACTTGGATGGAGAAAGTGACCACCTATATGTAGGTGAGCACAAGCCATGCATTTTCTACAGGCATAAGTGCCTTTTCTGTCAGATGAAACAAAGTGTGAAGAATTCAAGGGTCTATAACAAAGTTGTTGCTTAAGGGTTCAATTATTTCTAAAAGTAAAATCTGGTTTCTCACCAATAAACCCATGGAGTTCGGGTATAGTTAATAAAATGTCCCAATTAGTAGTGATAGTTTGACATACAAAATCAATATTACTAGCAAAAGTCAAAGGCATACGAATCTTCTTGTTATTATTTATAGCTACTACATTAGAATCAGAGATGTTATCAGGCTCTAATAAAGTAGAGGTGGGTGTATTATTACCATAATAGGGTTTACATTTCTTGTTCCTTTCTTTCCATGCTTCAGATATCTGTTTATCAATAACTTTACTCTTGTAACCCCTACTCATAAATTCTTCTTTTAATAAAAATAAATCTGAAACTAACTTAGTATCATCATTGTGTAACCGCATATTGCAAAAAATTTGCCCTCAAAATACATTAGACTTAACATGATTTGGATGCATGCTAATGTTATGTAAAATACTATTACGTTTGACACTCTTCCTATAGACGCTAGTCAAAACTGAATGTAACATATCTTTACTAATCTGCACATCTTAAAAATCAATATCTGTAGTTGAATATTTGAAGGTAAACTGAAGAAAATTGTTAATACTATTCAAATAGTCCAAAAATTCAATGAGGAGATCCTCAGTACCACGCCAGAGAAGAAAAATATTGTCTACGAAATGAGTGTACCAACTAATGTGACTACTATACTTAGCATTAGAAAGAACATAGTCTCCCATTTTACTAAATTTAGGTTGGCGTAGCTGTTGGCACATGCTGTCCCCATTGTTACGCCTACCTTCTGTAAGTATAGCTTGTCATTAAAGATGAAAACATTATTTTCTAATATAAGCTCTAGTAAGGTACATAGAAGATTAATCTTGTTAATAGTAAAACCATGCAGGGTCAGTATCTGTCTAATGTTATCAATACCCCAGTTATTGGGGATAACAGTAAATAATGAAGCTATATCTAAAGTAACAAAAAACACAAGGACCTGAAATAACATTAAAATAGTTACTCAGTTGTGAAAGAAAATCCTTTGTATCTCTCAAGATAGTATCACATTTGTTCAATACAATGTGCAAATTCTTTTCTACAAAAATTGATAAAGGTTCAGTTAACCAGCCTCTACTAGATACTATAGGTCTCATTGGAGGTTGTTGTAAGCTCTTATATATTTTTGGGAGACCATATGGTATGGGGACAGTAGGATTCTCAACTTTAAAATAGTTCAACAAAGATTCAGAAATCAAACCAGTTATAAAGATATCAAATATTAAAAAAATCAACTTTGTCAATAACACCTTTAAGTATTCCTGTAGTTAAAGAGGTATAGGTATGTGTGTCCAGTAACAAATCCATCATGCCTAATATATAGGTGTGTTTGTCTATCACTATAATACCTCCACCTTTATCAGCTGGTCTTATCTCAATACTTCTCATGTTTTTTTAACTCAATAAGAGCTTGTTTCTCAGCAAAGGTTAAATTATGGAAACAGTCAAGCTGTTTCTCTGAAAATCTGTGTCTCAGTTGTCTTTCACAAACATCAATAAAAAGCTCTACAGTGGCATTAGGTGGAGGTACAAAAGTGCTTGGTTTCTTAAAAACATTTACATGGTCACTATCTTTATTAAAAATAGTTCTAAAAATAAGAGTCCTACCAAACAGTTTCAAATCCTGTAAAACGTCAGTTAATTGAGCTTTTTGGGCTGGAACAAATGTTAGTCCTTTGTTCAAAACTGATAACTGTGCATTAGTTAATGAGACAGATGAAATGGTAATGACTAAACCTGATGTTCATCGTGCATACAGCTGCAGTCATAACAGATGGGTTGTCCTGCCGTCAGGCGGGTCCTCGGTCGGCCAAATTCCAAAGTCTAGGTCCGGCGTCGGTTGTTGTCGCTTCTTCTCTGACGTCAGTGCGCCAGGGGTATAAAAGAACCAGCTGACGCCATTTTTTTCAGTCTTTCTTGCCGCGGGGTGCCCGAAGCAGAAGCAGTTCGTAAGTGCCAGTCGGCCAGCTCCTGAAATTACGAAAAATTTTGCAACCGAAGTCTTCTTGAAAGCTAAGTACCCAGTTGGGGAAACTTTTCTTGCCTCAGACCGATGTCAGACAAAGTTAATAATTGTATTTCTTGTGGGAAGCAAATTCCGCATAAGGATTTTCATTCCCTCTGCATTCCTTGCTTAGGCCCAGACCACGACGTCTCGGTCTGTCGCTTTTGTGCTTCATTCAACAAACGCACCATTAAGCGTCGGGCGGAGTTCGCCCAGCGCAATTTTGGCAAAAAATTTAACTATAAAAACGTAGAAAGACTATTAAACTTCACACTAACAATAAGTCCGGTATTCTGTAAGTAGAACAGTTCCAAGTAAATACTCGAAGGTCAAAAATTAATGTTTGAACAGTTTATTTGAAACGAACAACGTTTTCGTTGCTGACTGCAACTTCTTCAGAAATTCATTGAAACACAGTACCAACTGCTTTTAGCGCCACGAACGAACGTTGTTCGTTTCAAATAAACTGTTCAAACGTTAATTTTTGACCTTCGAGTATTTACTTGGAACTGTTCTACTTACAGAATACCGGACTTATTGTTAGAGTAAAAAATTTAACTATATTATGTTGTCGGATACTCCGACTCCAGTTTTGTCTAAAAAACGCAAAGATAAGGACCGACACACGTGGTCCACGGCCTTTGCCGACTCCACACCAAAGCCGACTACAGGTGGTCCGGTTCTCAGCGAGGCGCCTACGCAGCCCCTGCCTACCAACGCCACTTCATTGGCGGTGTCTTCTGTGCCCGAGGTCGCACTAAGTCTAAAGCAGCTTCACAGGGCCCTTCTCCAGGCCCCATGCCTAAAAAACAGATGCTTAAAATGGCTGAGGATTTGATTACTCTTATCAGGGGTTCTCAACCCCCCCCCCGGAAAAAAGGCCCAGAGTGGAGGAAGAATCCCCCTCCTCTGACCAGGCCTCCATTATTTCAGGGCACTCTGATGAACAGGAACATTCTTACTCCCCTTTTGAAGATTCTGATGCTGAGGAGTCCATTCCCTCTGTCCCCCCCCCCCCGAGGATTATTCATTTGGGGAAACCTTGCATACCTTAAGGGAACACTTCCACTGGGAAGGCCAAGAGTACTCAGATTCCAAGAAAAGGCTTAGGGATTTTCTCTTGCTACCACAGCACAGGCCTCTGGCTATGCCTCCTGTCTTAGACATACTAGATGATGTGTACTCGGAGGCCTGCCTTAACCCGGATTCTTTACCTCCAGCCCCAGTCAAGCCTGACTGGTACTACTGGGTTCCTGACTCACACCAATTTTTATACAAAAGCCATGCGGCTGACCCAGAAACTATCTCACAGGGCCTCAAGGGAATTAAGGCCTCCACTGCTAAAAACCCATTACCTTCCGAGAGAGATTCCAGATCCTTAGAAAGGTGGGGAAAAAAGGTATACACCTCGGCCACCTTAACCATGAGGGCATTAAACTGCCAGTTCCATATGCTAAAGTACCAACAGTTTCTGTTATCACAGTTGAGAAGTAAAATGTCACAACCTGAACAACCAGACTTGAAGGAGTTGCAGGATTTGATGCATAGTGCAGAGCAAGTGGGTAAACATACCTTGTAATGTGGTTTTGATGCCCTAGAGGCCTCATGTAGAGCTGCTGTTACAGGATCAGTCATACGTAGACATGCCTGGTTCAAGGAGCAAACCTTACCAGATCATGTCAAAGCTAAGTTACTAGATGCCCCTGCCCCTCTACAAAAGGATGTATTATTTGGTGTTAAAGCTGAGGAGGTATTAAAGAAAATGGAGGAAAAGGCTAAATTAATGCAAACAGTGAAAGATTTTCTACAGGTACAACCTCCACATTTCAGTAGAAATTGGCCTTCCAAAAATTGGTCCTTTCCAGCCACGGACAGACCCCAAAGAGGTAGATACTGGCACCCGAGGGGCAGAGGGCATTCTCAAGGATCGTTTAGAGGCAGACAATGGCAAGCTCCTACACAAAGAGGTGGTGAGGATAGTTCGCAGCCATTCAGAAAGCAAGCCCAATGACTTTCCCCTTTGCATGCCAAGCAAGGCTCAAATGGCAGCGCCCTTAGGCGGAAAACTGGCATTATTTTCAAAAAATTGGCATATTGTCACAAAAGACAAATGGATCCTGGACATTATAAACAGAGGCTACAGATTCCATTTTCACACCCTTCCAAAAATGAGAGGCATGCCAAACCTGCCACACAATCAAAGGGCAGAGGCACAAAGACAAATTTCAGATCTCATGGACATGAAAGCTATTCAAGAGGTACCTATTCACGAATAAGGTCAAGGTTTTTATTCCAGACTAGTCCTGGTACCAAGGAAGGGAAAAGATTGGAGACCTATTTTGGACCTATCCATCCTAAACACATTTCTACTCGTACCAAAATTCAAGATGCTCACATTACAGCAGCTTCTTCCCACGCTGGGCAAGGAGTCTTGGCTGGTAACATTGGACCTCAAGGAGGCATACCTGCATGTCCCAATCAGACAAAATTGCAGAAGATACCTCAGATTTTTTGCAGGTTCAATCCATTATCAATTCTCTGCATTGCCCTTTGGCTTATCTACTGCGCCCAGAGTATTCACGAAATGCCTGGCATCAGTAATTGCCTACTGCAGACTTCAAGGGATACAAATATACCCATATTTGGATGACTGCCTGATCCAAGCGGACAGCAAGCACATACTTCTGAAACATCTGGCTTTTGTAATAATGTTGTTGAATTCTCTGGGATACACAGTCAACAAAAAGAAATCAAGGCTTATACCCTCTCAGAAAATAATTTTCCTGGGTGCCAACTTGGACACAAACACCCAGATGGCCTACCTCATGACAGGGAAGCAGGGGTAACTAACTCAATACTTCAGAACACTAGCAAATTTCACCAGGCTGACTGCAAGGAAAATCCTGCAGGCTCTGGGATTCATGGCATCTTGCATACTACTAATATATGCAGCGCTGCATATGAGGAAACGTCAATGGTACCTGAAAAACCTATGGTCTCAACACAGCCACAGTTTGGAAACAATAATACCACTAATTCCATGTCTTCAAAAGGAATTTCTGTGGTGGGCTCAAGCATGCCAAACAAACACAGGTCTCCCATTCTGCAAGCCTCAAGCAAATCAAGTCATCACAACAGATGCTTCGGAATACGCCTGGGGGGCGCACATGACAGATCGGTGCATTCAGGGCAAATAGTCCCAAAAAGAAAAGCACCTTCACATCAATCAAAAGGAAATGCTAGCAGTAATAAATGCTTTTATAGCTTTCAAAGACCTTCTGCATCCAGGTCAACTATTGATAAGGACAGACAACACCACAGTAATGTGGTACATAAACAAACAGGGAGGAACTCATTCATACCCCCTATGCAGGCTGGCCATGTCACTTTGGAACATGGCTCTGGAATTGCAAATCGAACTTCAAGCACAGTACTTGCCAGGCAAGGAAAACACGCTGGCAGACAACCTAAGCAGAAATATGACAGATCCACACAAATGGAAGTTGCATCCTCAAGTTTTTACAGAGATAATTCAAGCATGGGGAAGGCCAGACATAGATCTCTTTGCCTCCCACAAAAATCACCAATTGACAAAATTCTGCTCAAGGACTTTTCATCCACAGGCCTGGAGAGTGGACGCTCTCTCTTTCAGTTGGACAACAATGACAGTTTATGCCTTTCCACCTCTTCCTCTGCTGCCCAAAGTTCTATTAAAAACCAGAGCAGACAGACCAAAGATGATTCTCATTGTGCCAGACTGGCCAAGACAACACTGGTACTCACTCCTGAGGAGCCTGATGCATTCCCCTCCATGGACTCTACCTCTAATGCCTCTTCTTCTGACTCAGCACAGCTTCAAAACTATTCACAGTCAGCTGAAAACACTCAATCTGGCCTCATGGAAGATTCCTTAACATCACAACAGACCCTACTCTCCAAGGAGGTGCAGGATGTCATTTTGGAGGCCAGAAGGCTGTCTACTAGAAAAGCTTACTCTGCAAAATGGAAATGGTTTTGTGCCTGGAATGAGAAAAAGGGCCAGAATCCTGGAAAACTGAATTTACCTCAAATATTACAGTATCTAGCTGAGCGGCTAAGCAGTGGACTTTCATTCTCCTCCATCAAAATCCATGCCTCAGCCATTTCTGCAGAATACAACACTGATCCACCTTTATTCTCTCACCCCCTCTTAAGACAGTTCCTCAGAGGGGCTAAGAATATAAAACCTGTAAGGAAACAACCAATACCTGCTTGGGATCTCAATTTCATTCTAGAAAAGCTGACCTTGCCTCCTTTTGAGCCAGCTGCCTCAACAGATTTGCAATATTTGTCCTGGAAAACAGCTTTCCTTCTGGCTATCACCTCAGCTCGTAGGGTATTGGAACTACAAGCCCTCATGGCTGTGCAGCCTTTTATCATCTTCCATCAGGACAGAGTTTCCTTACGAACCAACCCGTCCTTTATGCCAAAGGTGGTATCCAGAGTAGCTTTGAATCAGGCTATTCACTTACCTACCTTTTACCCTAATCCTCAAAACAAAGGAGAGAGACTACTACATTCCTTGGACATCCACAGACAGCTGCGTTATTATATGGACAGAACAAAGCCTTTCAGAAAATCAGAACAGCTCTTTGTGTCCTATGCTATAGGAGCTCAAGGGAAGCCAATTTCCAAACAGACAATCTCAAAATGGATAACCCACCGCATACGCTTTTGTTACTCTTTTCATGGTAAAACTGTACCTGCAGGCATCAGATCTCACACCACAAGGGCCACAGCTACCTCTGCAGCTTTCCTCAGAGGAGTTCCTACCAAAGATATTTTGGAAGCAGCCACTTGGAGTTCTGTGCATATCTTCTCCAAGCACTACCACCTACCATTATACTCCAAAACTAGAGCAGGCTTTGACACTGCAGTCTTGCAGGGCATCCTGGCTCCTCCTAGTTCCACCTAGTGCCTACCACCCCTTTCTTAGCTTTGGGATTCAACCCATCTGTTATGACTGCAGCTGTATGCACGATGAACATAGTACAGTTTTGTACCTACCATAAATGTAGATGTTCGAGTGCTAATACAGCTGCAGTCCAGGTTTCCCTCCCTCCTTCCCCTCTTGGGACAGGCCTATTGGCTAACACCTCCTCATACAACCTGATTGGGGTATTCTTTTATGGTGTATTTGCTTGCAACTACTGTATTTTGATTATATTGCATTGCTTTATTACACAAATTTATGTATTGCCTTCCTTCTGGGGGCACCTGACATCTGGGGCAAGAAAAACTGAAGAAAATGGCGTTGGCTGGTTCTTTTATACCCCTGGCGCACTGACGTCAGGGAAGAAGCAACGACAACCGATGCCGAACCTAGACTTTGGAATTCGGCCGACCGAGGACCCGCCTGACGGCAGGACAACCCATCTGTTATGACTGCAGCTGTATTAGCACTCGAACATCTACATTTATGGTAGGTACAAAACTGTACTTTTTAGCCTTTTGCCTGTCCGAGTTTAGTCTTCCTCGCTCTGTAGCCGCAGAATCCTTGGATTTGTGTATCGGCTCCTGGACCTGCCCTGTATAAGTAGCAGGTTCTTTGATAAAAAAAAGTGTTTAAGTTGTCTGAACGGCTGGTGGATCTCTGCCAACCGTTAGCGTGCTGCTGTCTTGCATTGTAGCTACTTTAGGCTTAACAGAAGGTTCATTTTGAAAAGTAAAAGTCCTATGTAAATCCTTTGTAATGTCTAAGTTATTAGAAACATTATCATTATTTACCATTTCACTGTTAGGGGTCTTCAAGCCAGTAGTCGCAGACAGAGCATGAACCTGTTGTTGCGTGTTCTCTCTTTGAGAGAATGCTCTGTGAGTAGTCTCAGAAGCTCGCCCACTTCCTGTCGAGCGTGACGTATTTGTGCTGTTCATTGGTCTGTCCCTAGACCAAGAAAAGACTTGCCTATTCTCAAAATCTAGTTTATCATGTTGAATCTTTCTGGCTTTAACCATAGACAGTCTTTTATCATAAGCCATTATATCTTCAAATAGTTTATCCATCTCAACACCAATTATATCAATAGAGTAGTTATTGTAGATAGTGTCTTGCACTCTCTCTATTTGTTTAGCGATCTCCACCTCTTCAGGTCTGAAGAACTCTATTAATAATTTCATATATTTTTCACTACATTCCAAATTAAGTAGCTGCCATCGTCTTAAAAGTTCAGGGTAGGTAGAGCCATAGGAAGGCATTGTCAGTACCCTAAGCCCTCTAGGTGCAACATGCTACTAATTCTCAAGCTACAGTGAACAATTCTTATACACAGCGATTTAATACTGTCTTGCACCAACAAATTATTCCTCATAGTGCAACATTTAAATGCAGAGTATATATATATATATATATATAGATATATAGATATATATATATATATATATATATATATATATATATATATATATATATATATATATATATATATATGGGTCTACTTTACCTTACCGACACCACACTTCACCGACACAAAACCCTAATGACCGAAACCACACAACACCGACAATTCACAAAACCGAACACAATTACACCGACACAAACAACGTAAACTACACATCATACACAATCACATATCCACTAACCGTAACCCTAACCCTAACCCTAAGGTCCGACACTACCGCACAGTTACCCTACCCGCACCCTAACCCTAACTCACTTAACCCACCCCAAAACAAAATGCCCGTCACTATCGCACACTCACCCTACCTGCACCCTAACCCTAACTCACTTAACCCACCCCAAAACAAAATGCCCGTCACTATCGCACACTCACCCTACCCGCACTCCAAACCTAAGTCACTTAACCCGTCCCTAAACTAAACTCCGTCACTATCACACACTTACCTTACCTGAACCCTACCTCCGACACTACCACACACTCACCTATCCCACACCCTAACCCAAAATCCCACAACAACGCACACTTACCTGACCGCTCCTAACTCCGTCACTATCGCACACTTACCGAGACGTGCTAACACGTTACCCTTGTCGCTCTATCCACTGTCGGCACATCACCTTTTCGGTAAACTTACCTGTCGATCATTTCATCTCGGCACATCACCTTTTCGGTAAACTTACCTGTCGGTCATTTCGTCTCCCTCTTCCGCGTGTCGGTCAACTGAGTTTTCGGTAAATTAAAGTAGACCCATATATATATATATATATATATATATATATATATATATATATATATATATATATAAAGAACCAGTGTTGTAGACACATTCTATGCAAACCTATATGTGAATACTTATAAAAAATATATAGAAAATAAATAGTATAGTATATAAAAAATATATAAAATCCATATTGTGCATATAAGCATAATTCTGCATAAATATATATCTATATACATAAAAAATAAATATACATATATATAAAAAATGTGTCTTTCCGCTATTCCCAGTTAGGGGTTGCCACAGCGGAACTCCGGTCCACTAATGATTGGTAGTTGATTTTTACGTGCCGAGTTACCAGCCCTGATGCACAACCTTCAGCGAAGGTATGCCCATTCATGCATGTCTCCACACAGAAGACGCTCTAGCGAAGATATGCCCATTCACGCATGTCTCCACGCCGAAGATGCTAAGACAAATACTATACCTAAATCTCACTTACAAAGCCAGGCAAATGCAAGTGCTGAATGGATGTTTCTAGGTCCAAAGACAAATACAAAATGCTCAGGCTTTCTCTGAGAGAGAGTTCTTAAATTAATAATGCACATTACTATGGGGTTATCTGGATGACATCACTATTTGACACTTCTGTGCCAAAAATACTTATCTCTTAGAAGTTTAGCCTGGAACTGGAAGTTGTAAAACAGTTAAATACTTTTACCTGTGAAACCTGTAATTATTTCTGTTTCCAGACAATAATTTCTAGCTGCAGACATTCTGTCTCTTTGCATTAACTAACTGTGTTATGTAGTCCTATCTCACTTCCATTATTTCATGTGGGTTCGGAGCTGATCCTCGGCTCCGTCTCAGCTGCTTAGAAAGCCTGAAAACTTCTGATTGGCTCGTGGCTAATAGGTATCCCATGATGCATGCGCACATTCCCCAGATCTCATTTGCTGCATCTTCAGTCAGAAGCTTCTTTTGGTTGGCCGTGGTTAAGTGATTTAGTTCTTTATTATTCTGATTGTTAGACGTTTTTTAACTTCTTGTGAAGTGATTTTCCTATTGCTGTTAGCCTTATTGTGATAACCGATTTTGTCAATTTAACCAGACTTAACTTTTTCCTGGATTTGACTTTTCTGGTATAAAATTTTGGGCCTGTTGGCCTTTTTTGTGTGTGTGTTCCCATGAGTGTGTGCGTTTTACTAAACCGTTTTAATTAGAGGTATTAGTCTGTTTCCCTTTCCTTTACACTAGGTTCATTTAAGTTAGAGAACCTAGTAAACTTCCCTTGGTTGTTTGTTGTGAGAAATAGGGCTAGATCTGTTTAAGTTAGAGGCTCTAGTTCATCTCTTGTTGAGTGAGTGTGTTGCTTTTTCTCTTCAATCGCCTTTTGAGACTGCCATTATGTCTAAGGAACATAAAGAGCATAAACTTGAGACTGCCATTATGTCTAAGGAACATAAAGAGCATAAACAGTCAGGATTTAAAAATTGTACTAAATACTCTCAAAAAATGTCCATCACTGATGGACATAGCATCTGTGTGTACTGTTTAGGGGCCATACATCGTCAAGAGACTTGTCTCTTTTGCCATTCCTTTAGTCCTAGAGTGCTGCAGGAATGGAAGAATAAGTTGATTCTAAAAGGATTGTTAAAACCTTCTTTTGAGGAAGACCTCGCCAGCTCGTCGTCCTCTGCTAGGTCGCATTCTTCCAGTAAAGATAAGGGCAAGACCTCCAAAAGGCCTTCTCCAGCCTCAACTTCTGTCTCTGAGCCTCCACAGAAGTTACCTAAAGCGGAGATGGTCTCTGTCTCTTCGGCTCCACTGTCCTCAGAGCCGATCAAGATTCTGGACACGGACATTGCAGTGTCGGCACCCAGTGCTTCGGTGCCAATCACCAGCAGTCCTCTTTGGATCCAGTCTACAGACATTCCACCGGTCTCCCCTACTTTAAAATCACCTATATTACAGAGTGCAAGGTCTCCAACTCTGTCCTCCAGATTTCCAGAAGCTTTTCTGAAGAAGACATCAAGAGAGTGGTGCACAGACTCCTTAAGTCGTCGGCCTTGCCAAAATATTTATCAGCTCCGACCACTTCTGTCTCAGAGCCGACTGCTGTTACTGACCCTGCTCTGTTTCCTCCTCCAACCCAGATTGGGCCTTTGGAGCCGACACTGTCGGTACCGACTATAGTGTTGTCCTCTGCTCCAGCACCCCGTGTGGTTGTCTCGGAGCTGAGCCCCGCTCCGACACTGTCGGCGCCATCCAAAGTATCTAGGGTCCGAAGCTCTTTGGTCGGGCCTGAGGGGGACACTTGGAACCGAACCTCTTCTGTGCCGAGTCTTCCTCTTCGTGCGTCGGCCCCAGTGAACTCGGACCCTACATCATTCTCGGAGCCGATTCCTTTGGAACCATCGGCGCCTACGCTCTCCTTGGAGCCGGGGCATCATTCGGAGCCGGAGGAATCTGTTTTCGTGAAGATGAGGAGCATGTTGGATAGTTCATCCGTACCACATAGGAGTACCGATGCTATACTCCCTCAAGCGCCGACTACGGTCTCAGCATCCTCTCTCCCCCAGGATGGTAGAGACTCACAGCCTCAGGACCCCTGTTTGGGTGGTCCCAAGTCTTCCAAGACCTCCCCAGAAGACCCCACTGAGGAGCCCCCTCATATGAGAGCATGTAAGAGGAAGCTTGTAGACTCCCCTGATGAGTCTGTCACATCTGACACTGACCTCGATGAGTCGGAGGAGTCCCCTAAGTCGTCTTCTGCAGATGTCTCCTTTGCAGACATTTTGGAGATCCTCAGGCAGAGAGGCGGCTGGTCCATGGATACCCCTTCTGATGAGTCAGTGTACCTGAAGGCTTTTGGGTCTCAACCCTCAGCTTCATGGGTGTCTTCTCCATTTGTTGAATTGCTAGATCTCATAAGTCAGAAGGCATGGCAGACTCCCGATGCTGTGGAACCGGTCCCCAGGAGGCTGAATAAATTTCTCTCCGCCCCTAAGGACAAAGAGTTTTTATCTAAGGGTTTACCTGTTGATGCCATGGTGGTGGCGGCGGCGGCCACTAAGAAGGAGCTAGCAGGGACAACTTCTTCTATCCATCCACCTAACAAGGAATCCCGGATGATGGATAGGTATGGGAAGTGTATATTCTCTTCAACGGCTTTTACACTCAGATCGCTGAACTATCACATTTTACGAGACTTCAGAGAGATCTCCTAAAGGAGTTAGGAGATACTCTTCAGGGTACCTCGACCGAAGCAGTCCCATCTACAGTGTAGGCTCAGTTGGCTACCCTCACATCTGTTGTTAACTCCTCCATGCGGCTGATCTCATATGCAGCTGATGGTGCAAGTAGGGCGGCGGGTTCAGGAGTCTCATTAAGGAGACATTCCTGGATGCATCTGTGTAACTTTGCTGAGCCTTTCAAGTCTATGTTCACCAATGCTCCCGTGGACGGAGCCTCTCTTTTTGGACCCAAGGTGAAAGATACCCTCACCAGGTGTGAGCAGGAAGGAAAAATTCTCTCTCTGCTTTGGGAGTCCGTTTTTACCATTCCTTCCAGACCTTACCCTAAAGGTCAGAAGAGCAGCAAAATGTGGTTCAAGAAATCACAGAGACCTTTCCAGGCACACAAGGTGATTCCTCCTTCAGAGGCAGGGGAGGAGGAAATAATGGTAGATGTTGCCCTAGAGGCAGGGGAGGCCCACAAAATCAGGGAGGTCACGATTCCTTTTGTGACAGTCCCTTTCAGCGTTCTGATGTGGAAACCCGCCTGTGCGTCTCTGGAGCCGGTCGGGGGTCGCCTGTCCTTGTACCCAGAAGCCTGGCAAAATCTCCCTTGAGACAAATGGGTACAAGACATCATTACCAGAGGTTACTCTATACCCTTTTCCCATCCTCCACGCCCTCCCAAAAGGATCTCAGATGTACCACCCAATCACAGGGATCAAGCAGCTATAGAGATAGAAAAGCTGCTATTAAAAAGAGCCATCCAAAATGTCCCAACAGACCAGAGAGGATTCGGAACATACTCCAGGTTCTTTTTAGTTCCAAAAAGAACAGGGGACTGGAGACCCATCCTAGACCTCAGCAGATTAAACGAGCATGTGAAGAAGTCCAAGTTCTAAATGGTCACTCTACAATCCATACTCCTTTTGTTGGGGAGAGACAGCTGGATGTGCTCAACAGATCTCCGGGATGCCTACTACCACATAAGGATGGACAAAGCATCAAGGAGTTACCTACGCTTCCGGCTGGGAACCAATCATTACCAGTTTCTGGTGCTGCCCTTTGGTCTCACTACAGCCCCCCAGGTGTTCACCAAGTGTATGGCAGTAGTCACAGCTCATTTGCGGCGTCAGGGAATCCAAGTCTTTCCATACCTGGACGATTGGCTCCTGACCGCCACCACCAGGCATCGCCTAATTCAATCAAGAATTCCACAATGAAGCTCTGTTCCCAGTTGGGAATCTCGATAAACTGGGAAAAATCCTCTTTTTTTGCACACTCAGTCTATAACTTTTATAGGCTCAAACATAGACATGGTTGAGATGTCAGCCAGACTGCCTACAGACAGAATACAGAATCTTGTGCAACAAATTTACAGAATACTTCCCCTTCAAAGAGTCAAAGCAAAGGTGGTGTTGCAGATTCTCGGGACTATGGCATCAACCATAACCTTGTTACCTTTAGCAAGACTACATATGAGAATACTCCAATGGCTCCTGTCATCCCAGTGGTCGTTTCAACAGTTGCCCCTACATCATCAGATCCTGATTACAGATTCTTGCAAAAAGGACCTACGTTGGTGGATTCAACCAGGTCATCTTACCACAGGGACTCCCTTTGTACCGCACCAACCCTTTGCCAGTGTGACCACGGATGCCTCTCAGATAGGGTGGGGGGGGGCATTATCTTGGCAGGACTGTCCAAGGCACATGGCAGGAGCAGGAGGCCCATCTGCATATCAGTGTCCTAGAGGTGAGGGCGGTGCTTCTAGCATTGCAAGCACTTCACAAACTTCTCCCTCTAGGGACGATAGCTATCCAGACTGACAACATGTCGGTTGTCTGGTATCAAAACAAACAAGGGGGAACCATGCCCATGGACGCTGGACCCAGTGCCAGACCTTCTGACACACATGTCAGATTCTCTTCACCCCAGTCTCCACACTCTCAAACTGACAGCATGGCTGCTCCAGTTCCATCACTAGTCAGGCTTCATGATTTGTCTCCAGCTGTAACTTATATTATTACCTCTTCTCACAAGCCTTTGACCAGAAAATTGTATCATAGTAAATGGAATAGTTTTTCCATATGGTCACACTATAGAGAAGTTGATCCATTTAAAGCTCCCATTACTATTGTTCTAGAGTTTCTTTCTGAACTCTCTAACCAAGGTTCAACGGCTGCTACACTCCGAGTTCAACTAGCAGCAATATCTCATTTTCATTTGGGGATTAATGATTCCAGTCTTATGTCTCACAAACTGTGCAAATCCTTTCTTAAGGGTTCCACGATGTTGAGACCTCCTGTACAAGACCCCATTCCACCTTGGGACCTGAATTTAGTTCTGTCTAGACTTACTGTGCCACCCTTTGAGCCATCCCAGAGTTGTCAGTTGAAGTTTCTGTCTTAGAAGACTCTTTTTCTGGTAGCATTAACCTCAGCCAGGTGAGTTTCTGAATTGCTAGCTCTGTCTGTTAAACCTCCATACTTAATTTTTCACAAAGATAGGGTCTCTCTCCGGACCAACCCTTCCTTTATTCCTAAAGTCTGTTCTCAATTTCACTTAAACCAAACAATCGAATTGCCAGTGTTCTTCCCTAATCACTCCAACAAAGCAGAGTATACATTCCACCAATTGGATGTTCACAGGCAATTATGTTTCTATATCCACCGGACCAAGGAATTTAGAAAATCAGAACAGCTGTTTATTTCCTTTGCTGAGGTGAGAATGGGCTTGCCAGTTTCCAAGGTTACACTTTTGAACTGGATCTCTAGTTGTATTTCCTTTATTTACAGTTCTCAAGGAAAGGAGTTACCCTTTAAAGTTAAAGTACATTCCACCAGGTCCTTCTCTACTTCTGCTGCTTTCCAAGCCAGGACACCTATTGATAGTATTTGTGCAGCAGCAACATAGTATTTCTGCAGCAGCAACATGGGCTACCCCTCATACCTTCATTTCCCATTATAAATTGGATTTAACTTCCAGGGATAGAGCTTCATTTGGTTCCACGGTACTCAGGTGTATCTTCCAGTGAGAAAGCACCAAATAGACCAGCAAGGCAGCACCGAGTTCAATAAATTTATTAGATACTTGTATAAATAACAGACTAGTTTCGGCAAACAGCCTTCTTCAGTGTAAAACAGTATAGTCAAGTTCCTTTGAGTCATCATTTAAATACATAACAAGAGCCAATCAGAAATTAAGCTCATGAATATTCATAAATTTAAAACATATTTTTAAGCACTTAAAGTTTGTCATACAAATATACAGTGGGTAACATATATACTAATAAAGTCCGTCCTTAACAGGGAAGATAACCACCCCAAATAAATACATGCATAAAATTTAACAAATTTCAAAATTTCAACAAATCGTGCATAGGACTTGGTTTGCTCTGTGTCTTCATTCTGTGCTGGGGGACCGAGCAGTGGAGTCGTTTCTCAGCCTGTTCTTGGCTGATGATTTATGGTGGTAACTTTTTGTGTTTATCTGCTATTTTAGGCTCACTTGTTTGTTTTTAACAGTGAGCTGGCAGTACACATTTAGTCTTGTTCATTCATGTGGGTACGAATTTGTTTGAAGGAGCGAGGCACAGCTGTCGGTTTGACGAGCGCCATTTTGGTTAAGCTTCATTTTTGCGGTTAGTCCGCAAGTGTGAGTAACTTTTTGGAACATCAGCATTTGAGCCAAGGAGCGTAGCGTTGTCGTTGGGCTTTCGTTTGGAACACGGCCATACCGACGGCTTGGATCTGGACCTCCTTTCATTTGGATGTATTTTTATATGTCTTATTCGTCGTGGGTGAGGATAACTAATTAAAGAACTGTTAGTTTTGGGCATTTGGGAACATTGAACTGCTGTGTTGCTATTTCATACCAAATACAAGCCTTTATGTGTGAGATATCTTTTTGGGCATATACGGGATCGTGACTGTTGATCGGAACATACTGTTTGTGGCATTTGAGAGACAGCGACGTCTATTTGGAAGCGTTCTGGAGGCATTTATCTATCTTGAACTTATGTGATTCGTATAACCAACAGGGACAAATGTGATATGGACATTTTTGTGATTATTACATTTTGTTAATTGGTGACACTGCTGTTTATTCACTTCTGATATTTGGTAGTGTGTTGAGTGTTTAATGATACATGGTTTTGAAGCAATACCATATCTCGATAGTTGGGTATATTTTTACATCAGTATGTTTTGCAACCTAGGGATGTATCAAACATGTATTTGAACACTAACTGATTTTTCACATTGCTCATTTCTTTAGGTTTGGACCGTGCATTCCCTCGTGCATAGGACTTGGTTTGCTCTGTATCTTCCAGTGAGCCACCCATTCAAGATGCTAGGGACGCTGTCCCACATGTAATAATGGAGGCGAGATAGGACTACATAACATAAAGAAGTTATGTACTCACCATAATGTTCCATGTATGTAGTCCATCTCGCCGAATATTATTATGAACCCACCCACCAACCCCCTTCCTGGAGGATCTGGATACAGTTTTTTTCCCTTTCTATAGTGTTTTTTTTGCCACAAGGGCTCCTTTTATTACAGTTTATTCTTCCGGACCTTTGTTCCTTTTTCATGTCTGATTCCGGTAGAGTAGTAGCAAACAAGATCTGGGGAATGTGCGCATGCATCATCGGATACCTATTAGCCACGAGCCAGTCAGAAGTTTTCAGGCTTTCTAAGCGGCCGAGTCAGAGCCGAGGATCGGCTCCGAACCCACATGTAATAATGTTCGGCGAGATGGACTACATACATGGAAAGTTATGGTGAGTACATAACTTCTTTTTATAGCACAGCTGTAAACAATTTAAACTTATTTTCTCAGAGTTTTGCAAGTTAACTCTGTATGTTCCAACTTCTACCATGAAAATATGCATTTGCACAGGCATATACATTTCTGTTCTTTTCTAGTAAGGTACACTGTGGTTGCATTCTTGAAGCTCAGTACATAACATACAGTTTTCTTACATTTGAAAGACAAGCATACAAACCATATTACTATTCACAAATAACAGAATTATTTACAAAATTCCAGCTAGCTGGGCTGGCACCCTTCACAGTCCACCCCCCACCCCTGCGTGAACTAAAGCTAGTTTTTCCTGTGACCCTTGAGAATTGCTGATTGAAAGGGTTGAGCCTATCTGGGAATACCTTACCCCATTCCCTGTCTTGAGATCCCGTCTGCATTGGCATTGCTAACCCCACTGTGGTGCTGCACTGTCATATCACATGCTTGCAACCCTAGTCTCCACCTTAGTAACTTGGCATTTTGCTGGCTGGCTAAATGCAACCATGTTAAGGGATTGTGGTCTATAACTACAGTGAATTTCCTTCCATACAGATAAGACTGAAGTTTCTGCCGTGCCCACACTATGGCTAGATATTCCTTTTCTACAGCTGCATAGCATTCCTCCCTGGTTTGGAGCCTATGACTTAGATAAATCACTGGGTGCTCTTCTCCCTCTGAAGAAATCTGGCAAAGTACAGCCCTCACCCCATGGTTCAAAGTATCCACCTAAACAACAAATTCTTTGCTATAATCTGGACTGGCTAACACAGGGGGTCCTCCCAAAGCTTTTTTAAGCTTCTGGCATGCCTGCTCACATGCTGGGGTCCACACTACCTTATCTGGCCTGTTTTCCCTTGTCAGGACTGTGAGGAGAGCAGCTGTGGTAGTATAACTGGGGATGAATTTTCTGTAGTACCCTGCTGTCCCTAAGAATGCCCTCACCTGCTTTGTGGTAACAGGTGCAGGCCATGCCTGAGTGGCTTCCACTTTGGCAGGTTCTGGCCTGATCTTACCACTCCCCACACCATGTCCCAGGTAGGAGACCTCTGCCATACCCACCTGACATTTGCTCAGCTTAATGGTCATTCCTGCTGTCTGTAGTTTGCCCAGCACCTCCTTGACATGCTGAAGGTGCTCTTGCCAGGAATGGCTGTATATGGCAATATCATCTAGATAAGCAAGCAAGGGCAAAATCTCCTGCTAGGATATCCTCTACCAGCCTTTGGAAAGTTGCTGGGGCATTTTTCATTGCAAAGGACATCTTTATGAACTCATACAACCCAAAAGGAATCACAAAGGCCGACCTCTCTCTAGCACTGGGAGTCAAGGGCACCTGCCAGTAACCCTTGGTAAGATCAGTGGTTCATAGGTTGGTACTAGGCTATCAGCCCTAGGGCCTATACAGGCCTAGCCATAATAATTCCCTGGCTATTTCTTCCCAGAATATTTACTTCCCTGGTCCCCTGTCTAGCAGGGCGAATGACGTGATCCCTGGGGTGAATATCCTGTCTCCCATCCAATCGTCAAGGTTATTTTTGAAGAGGGCCAAAGAGGCAGTCAGCTTGACAAGTATGGGCAGTCTGTTCCAGAGTATGGGGAGTCTGTGGGTCAGGAACCTATCCCTCCAGCATGTTTTGTTCATTGTGATGACCAGGTTTAGCATGTAGCTCTGAGCAATTGGGATTTCTTTACGTGTAGCATGTCCAGCAGCACTGGGTTTGACATGGCCTTGTATGTTAAGCAGAGATCACCTCTGAGTAGGTGAAATGCGACAGAGTATAGCTGGAGTTTTTTTATACGGTCAGTATAGGGCATCTGCTTTAGGCCTGTTATTCTTTTAGTGAGGTATTTCTGTGGCCTTTCCAGTTGTTGCACATGTCTTGTGAGGTACATACCAAACGGGGCGTTGTACTCTATAATGGGTCTAATGAGGGATGAGTACAGTGGGACAATGACCTCCTTTTTTCTTAATGAAAAGCCCTTAGTGATGAGGTGTGCCACATAGAAGGCTTTCCTGACTGTTGTGGCTGTGTGGTTATCGAAAGTGAGACCACTGTCCACCTGTGTCCCTAGGTCCCTTATCACACTTTCGGTTTTAGTGTACTGCCACTTATGTGGTAATTCATGGGTATATGTTTTTTTCCCAAAGGGGATAACTATACATTTCTGGACACTGAGCTTGA
This sequence comes from Protopterus annectens, assembly GCF_019279795.1. Lineage (NCBI taxonomy): Eukaryota > Metazoa > Chordata > Ceratodontiformes > Protopteridae > Protopterus > Protopterus annectens. Next base: position 1,205,782,239 of record NC_056745.1, on the reverse strand, counting down.
ACCAATGGCTCTGGCACCAAGAATCTGTTTCTGTAAGGCTCTTTTTTAGAAAATCCACATCATTTTGGGATAATGGCTCCTAGTTTGCAGTCATCTGCAGTCAAACAGCTCTCATCGCAGCCCAAGTAGTCCCTGAGCCTCACGGTGCTTGCACCGAGCTGGTTGCTAACCTACCATATATGCTCTCCACTTACTCCTACAAAGAACTCCTATTAGCCCTATCCTTCTACAAACTGCTTCCCTCTGATGGTTTTACTAGTCCACTCACTCTATAACACACATTTATACTGTCGCGCCTTTTCCTGACTTACTCTGGGATAGTCGCGGGTTGTTATATTCAAATATACCCGACAAACGCCGACTGAACTGTACGGAGCATGCACTGTGTTGTTACCTAAGATACCAAGTGCGCCCCTTTCCCACTCCTTCTAGTCTCATTTGTTTGCAATGTGCTTCCCTCTTTTTGTTTTATTAGCCTACCTACTCTAGTTTCTCTATTGCAAAGCGACTTCCTCTAACTGATTTATTAGCCTACCTACTCTAATTTCAAAATTGTCATTGTCGCGCACTCCCTCGCAAACTATTCCAGACCCAGTTCGGGCTTGTAGCGTGTTCTTTCAGACCTGCCCGATACGCTTGCTAAAGGGAGCCTGCTGTATCTACTCTCCCTACCATCTGCCTCGCGCGCAAAGTTTCCTAACATTATCCCACATTGTCTCGCCTCACTTATCCTTTGCAACTATCTGTCTACACAGCGTGTCTTCCCCCGACTTACCCATTGCAACCTTCCTGTACTCCTAGCAGCTGTGGCACGTGGGGAGTATAGTAAATAGTCTAATAATTAGACTCGTTTACTGTCTTTAGCTCTTTCCAGTGCTTAATACGCTACATATGAGCTACATTATCAATACCATATAAGCTCTGATACTCTATGTCCCAACTGCTGCAGGATATGGCGTTATCTCTTACACTCCCTTTCCTATCCTTGCTTAGCTAAATTATGTTAACCTATGCATTATCTCAACCTGGGCTTCGCATAGAAAATACCTGGGAGGTTGTATTCCTACCTCTCTATCCCTCTCTACATTCTCCTACACTTATTCCCCTAGTTAATGTACTTCCTTGGTATAGGATTGTCTGACTTCAATTGTACTTATAAATTTGAGTGGGGAGAACAAAGTACCTAGCCCTTGATTACTTGATACCTGGCTGGGGTATTTATTATTGGTAGTTGGTAGGGTTTAAATACTCCTGCCTCTATGTACCTTATAGTGCTTAACTGAGATTTATTCATCACACATAGCTGTATTTACTGATTATGATGCATAAATGTATTTTGTAAATGTTCTTATCCTGCACTATTACCTTGTGAATTTGCTACATGTGTGAATGTTTTACAGGATTTGCTATCTGTTGCATTTTTTCTGCTTTCTTACAGTTTTTGTTACACTATATCATAATCCTTTTCTTCTCCCTCCCTTCCCAGCTCTGATGCCTATTGACCACCTGTAGGTCTGGGTTTGTTTAGCCTACCAAAGACTCCAGTCACCTACCCTACCTAGGGATTTACCCTATATATTCTTGGATAGCCTCCTCCTGAAAGACGCAAGAAAGTACGTCCTACAAACTCTTCCAGGTTTTTATTCACTATTTGTATGCTTCTCGCACCCTGAAGTATTGCTTATCTCTAAGTAAGAACTGCCAGCAGCCACCCATAGCTTCTCCCTTCCCTCGACCACCAGCAACCATTAGTAACCCCAACTACCTGCCCCATACCACATTTGCACACTCAGTAATCCTGGTAGCAATTACCTGCTGTGTCCACTAGGTGGCTCCCTTCTACTGGAACTGCTTATCCCTCCAAACTTTTCTTCCAGCATATTAATTCCTATTGTTTCCCACTATCTGTTAGCCTTTTCTGCAACTTCCTCCCTTCTCCTTTCTCTATCTTACTCAACCTTACCTCACTCAGTACTTACACCAAGTATTCTTCCATCCCCTGGACTACTTACCTTCAATATAAGCACCTCTCTGATTGTTTTCCTCTCAACTTCTCTGCTTTGGTATTCCCGCTCCGTTCGCCCTGCGGGCTCACTCCGCTCCCCACCCTACCCCCATATCCCACCCACCCCCAGGGGTCCTACATTTATCTCCCCTCTAGACACACCTCTTACTTCATCCTCCCAATCATACTCACATCCTTACTAATTGGGTACCACCCTGCACTTAGCCACACCTATTCATATACTCTAACCAGCCCAACGCCTCTCACTAACACACCTAACAAACCACTGCCCCTACCACTCACCCTACACTCCCACAATACTTCCACCTAGAAAACACCAGTAAACCACACTCAAAGCTGCAACTATACTATCATGACTATAACTATACCCCAGTCACAACTAAAATTACCTATCTGCTTCTTACTTTTATTCCTTCTCATTGCCACCTACTTCCTAACCTCCTATGAACACTCCATCTCTTTTTCTCTCTCACTTCCCTCAAAACATACCAGTACACCTACAACATCCACACCTCCTTCCTTCTTACATACCTCCTCACAATCCAATTACCTACTTACCAAATACCACAGACTATTACACTGCAAACTACTAAGAACAAAAATAAAGAAATCACTTGACACCTTCCAAAAACATAAACTTGAAAACTATCTCACTCTACTCCATCTACTACAAGATGGTGATATACACCCCAACCCAGGCCCTCAAGCTACTACTATCAATACACACACAAATCATATCAACCCCTTCTCTCCTTCATCCTCTACACCCTCTAACTTATTAACTTTGGCCCAACTCAACATACGTAGCATCTGTAACAAAATTAGTCAACTCCATGCCCTATTAGAAGTTCACAAATTTGTTATACTATGCTTATCAGAAACTTGGCTAAAACCTTCAATTAAAGACATTGAAATTACCCCACCTGGATATAACATTTTTAGACTAGATCGTACCTCCAGGAAGGGAGGTGGAGTAGCTATTCTATATAAAACAAACCTGAAACTTACTCTTCTTGACCTTACCTTCACTCAAAACAATAATGTTGAAATAATCTGCTCCAAAATTCAAATTAACACTACTAAAGCTATAAATGTAATCTGTGCATATCTCCCCCCTGGAAATAACATCCCTACTTTAGAGCAACTTCTTGAACAACTCTCCAATAACCTCCCTCAAGAAACACTGTTCCTTGGGGACTTTAACATTGATTGGAAATCTTGTAACAATGTTAACCCTACTTCCCATATAAACCTTAATGGTTTCAAACAACTAATTGATAGTCCCACTAGAATAAACAATAGGAGTAAAAAAGAAACCACCTTAGACTGGATTCTTACAAACTCGCCCCTACAAACCTACCAAACTGGCATCCTTCCAGATGACCTCAGCGATCACTCACTCACCTATGTCATTAGATCTAAAACTAATGTAAACTTACCTACCTCTTACAGAACACTATATTCAAAAAAAAATTTAATCCTGAACAGTTTCAAACTGAACTGTCACTATATAACTGGACCCCTCTTAAACACCTCTCACTGAACAATGCTGTTGAACATTTCAACTCAGCATTCCTTGCAATCTTAAATCAACATGCCCCAAGTCGTACCATTAGAACAAAGACCAAAACAGCACCTTGGCTAACCTCTAATACTAAACAAAAAATTAAACTCAGAAATAAAGCTTTGAAAAGATGGCGCTCCTCTAGAAACCCAACAGATCATCAAACCTTTAGAGAGCTCAGAAACGATACCAAAAAAGCCATCCTTTCAGATAAGAAAAATTACTACTTTGAACTTCAGCAAACGACCAAAAAACAACCAAAAAAGTTCTGGTCTACCATCAATAATCTACTCACCCCAGGCAAAGTAGTTACACCACACCCACAGAATTTAGACCCTGATAATCCCTCTTTAATTGCCAATAACTTCAATACCTTCTTTACTACCTCCATACAAAGTCTAGCTAACCACTTATCTCCTGATGCTTCCCAACTCCTCTTAAGTAACATCAACAACTCCCTTCTTCCCCTCAATTTCAACCCATACCCACCTCCTACATACAATCTCTCTTACAAAAACTTAAACCAACTACCCCTCAGCAGATAATCTCGCTGCTGAATTCCTTCAAGTAGCTGCTAAAGCTATTGCCTACCCTGTTTCTATCCTAATAAACCGATCTATAAATGAAAGTACTTTTCCAGCAATCTGGAAGATATCACACATTATACCCTTACACAAAGGAGGTAAATCCACTGACCTCTCTAACTATCGCCCTATAGCACTATTATCTCCTCTAGCCAAAATCATGGAAAAATGTATACACAAACAACTACTTAACCATCTCCTTCATAACAACCTACTAGCTAACACTCAGCATGGATTTAGACCTTCACATAGTACTACCACTGCACTACTTTCATTTACCAACACCATCAACTCTAACCGCAACAACAACAAACTAACCTCTGCTCTTTTCCTAGACCTGTCAAAAGCCTTTGACATGGTCAACCACACACTTCTTCTACACATATTAAAATCCCTTGAATTGGTTTCCTCTTCCTTATCCTGGTTCTCATCCTATCTTGAAAACCGACAACAAGCAGTACTCTGGAAAAATTCTCTATCTACTCTATTGCCTATCTCTTTAGGAGTACCTCAAGGATCTATCCTAGGCCCACTCCTATTCTCCATTTTATTAATGATCTCCAATCATCTATCCAAAACACAACCTGCATACAATATGCAGATGATTCTACCATTATATGCACAGCTTCCACTCAATCCGAACTCCAGTCACTGACACAATCTACCTTTTCAATAGTCGAACAGCGGTTCTCAAAAAGATGTCTTCTCCTGAACCCCAAGAAAACAAAACTGTTACTATTCACACCTACCCACAAATCTTCTCAACTTAACTTCACTGTTACTGCAAGTGACAACTCCGTCATCTCCCCTGATTCTACTACCAAACTGCTAGGTGTTACTATTGATAATAATCTTAACTATGATTACCACATCAATAACACCATAAAAGCAGTTAATAAAAAAATTGGTTCACTGTATAGAATTAAACCCTTCCTTACACCAGAAGCACGGACCACCTTAGCACAATCACATCTTATCTCTACACTAATGTATGCTTCTTCTATTTACACTAATCTCTCTAAAAGCAACCTAAGGAAACTGACTACATCCTACCACAATATAGCTCGCTTTGCCACAGCATCCCAGTATAGAACTCACCACTGTCTTAACTTAAAACACTTACACTGGTTAGAACTTCCTAACAAGCTTATATATCAACAACTCTTAATAACACATAACATTCTATATCAACCATTAAAGACACCTGCTCTTAATAACCTCCTGATCCCCTATAATAACTTGAAACAGCTGTGCTCCGCCAAAAAGCTACAGGTCAACACAACTAGAATTACAAATTCAGCAGGTAACTGCCTTTTCTCCAACTCAGTAGGCAAAATATGGAATAACCTCCCCTCACACATCACCTCTCTAGCCTCCTTTCATCTTTTCAAAAAACAACTTCTTTTACATCTGAACAACTTTTGGCTCTGTTCCTGTACAAATCCAGACTAATCTACTTTTTTCTTTCCACTATCATATTCCCAGAATTCTAAATTGCAATCTTTCTCTGGGATATCAAAGGACCCAATGACTGTACTGCTAAAAAAAAAAAAAAAAAAAATGTCCTTTACAACTATGTATATACAGTTTAAAATATGTAATATCCCATCCTCACATAATTGTACTGTAAAGAATTACTGTCTCTCTCAATATGTGGATAGTACTATGTCTTATTACTTGACCTAGACTAAGATGTAAGCATTGTTGCTCAATGTCTGTAACACAGGTAATTATTGTAAATGTTTAATTTTTATAACCTTGTTTTAATCTTGGAGCTTTTCTCCCCGGGCCTCCACTGAAAATGGAAATTATCCAGTTGGACTAGCCCGGTCAACAAATGTAAAATAAATAAATAAATAAATAAATAAATAAATAAATAAATCTGTGAACTTTGTTAGCCAGAGTCCCTTAGTGCTGACCTGTATTCAGAGAAGTAGATGCCAAACGAGCGGCCCCAGGACTGAACCATGAGGCACTCTGCTTGTCACTTGCCTGGTGCTGGATTTTGAGTCTGCTACTTTTACAGTGTGGGTTCTGTCAGTAAGCCAGTTGGCAACCCATCGAGTGACGTAGGGATTAATACCAAGCTTAGTAAGTTTATCTATGATTCCAGAGTGGGGGATGGTGTCGAAGGCCTTGATGGGGTCCAGATAGGCTGTGTGGACCACCTTACCCTTGTCCATGGCTCTGGAGACTGATTCTAAGAAGTCAATCAGGTTGAGGAGACAAGATTGGCCCTTCATGAAACCAAATTGGGATGGGGTCAAGTGTTTGAAGGTTGCCAATGTCTTTGTTTATAAGTTCCATGATAATGCGTTCCATGGCTTTGCATATCAGGCTCATCAGACTGATGGGACGATAGTTCCCGGGATCCAAGGTGGTCCCCCCTTGTGGAGTGGGATAACTGTAGCTGTGTGCCGCTCATTGGGCACAAAGCCTGAGGTGAGGCTATGATTAAACATGACACTTAGGTGAGGTGCCAGTTCATTTTGTAGTTCATGTAGTACACAACCCGGGATATCGTCTGGTCACATGGATGCTGTATTCTTAGCTTTGGAGAGTGCATTTTTTTACCTGTGTGGACATGAGGAGTGGAATTTGGCAATCTTTTGGTATTGAGATGGGCCCTTTAGGGGGTGAGAGGGGGGTGAAGTTGGCGCTTAATTGATCTGCCAGGATATTGGCAATAGTGCCTTGTGGTTGTCCTTGGAATCTTTGGCAATTTTATTTTCATAACTAGCTTTGGAGGATTTGATGAATGATCTCAGCTTCCTACTGAGGCTGGTAAGGGAGTTTTTTGCATACTGGGATTTTCCTCTCTTCTGCAACAGTTTCTTCCTTCTGTTGTATAGTTTGTTTATGGTAGGGGACCACCAGATTGGGTTCCTTTTTTTGGAGGAGACCGTCTTGGTTCTGTTTGGAATGGCATAATTCATGCGTGAGTGGATGTGTTCATACAGTGCCTTAGTGTAGGATTCAGCGGTCGAACTTCCAGTTCCAGTCTGCATGGGTGTCATGAAGTTCATAGGTTCATAGGTAGGTACTAGGCTATCTGCCCAAAGGCATTTATAAGCCTAGCCGGAATGTGTTGGCTTTTGCCACCCCCTTAGATTAGTTCCCTGTGCCTCTGTCCAGCAGATCCATTGAAGTGATCCCTGGGGTAAACTTTCTGTTTCCCATCCACTCGTCAAGGTTTCTCTTGAAGAGGATGGCGAGGAGCTCTGCCTAATGTAGATTGGAATCTTGTTCCAGAGCATGGGAAGTCTCTGGGACAGGAATCTATCCGTTCAGCACGTCCTATTTATTGTTGTGGTGAGGTTTAGATCCCTGGAGCGTGTGGCTCAAGGGGATATGGTTTTCTTTAGGTGGAGCATTTCCATCCATTCTGGGTTGGACATGGCCTTGTATGTCAGGCAGAGATCACCTCTGAGTAGGTGGTATGCAACCGAATACAGCTGGAGTTTCTTCAGTCAAGCTGCATAGGGCATCTTCTTGAGGCCAGTGATCCTCTTGGTGAGCTACTTCTATGTTCTTTCCAGTTGTTGCAGGTGTCTTGTAAGGTACATCCCAAATGGGGCATTGTACTCTATGATGGGTCTGATGAGTGATGCATAGAGGGGCCCAATGACCTCTTTCGATCTGGATGCAAACCCCTTTGTGGTTAGGTGGGCCACATAGAAGGATTTTCTAACCACTTTGGCAATGTGATTATCAAAGGAGAGGTTACTATCTACTTGGGTCTCCAGAGCCCTTATTACGTCTTCCGTATTTAGGGGGCTACCACCTATGTGGTAGTTTGTGGGTGCTTTGTTTTTTCCAAAGGGGATGACTATGCACTTTTTGGCATTTAGCTTGAGGCCATGGTTTTGACACCAGGTATCTGTCTCAGTGAGACCCTTTTTGATGATGTCTCTGTCAGCTGGAGAGTCAATTATAGCCCCTAGTTTGCAGTTGTCTGCGAACTTGGTCAGCCATAGTCCTCCTGTGCTTGCCTGTATGTCTGAGAAGTATATGCCGAACAGGAGGGGTCCTAGGACTGAGCCCTGGGGAATGCCACTTTTAACCGGTTTAGAGTCAGACCTAGCTCCCACAACTCTTACCATGTCAGTTCTGTCCGTGAGCCAGTTGGCAACCCATCTCGTGATGTAGGGGTTTATGTTCAGGCTGGTGAGCTTGTTTATAATACCTGAGTGGGAAATGGTGTCGAAGGCCTTTACGCAGTCTAGGTAAGCTGTGTGGACCACCTTTCCCTCGTCTAAAGCCTTGGTAACTGTCTCAAAGAAGTCCACCAGGTTTAGGAGGCATGATCTACCCTTAACAAAGCTGAACTGGGTAGGGTCCAGTGTTTGGAGGTTTTCCAATGTGTCTCTTAATGAGATCCATGATGTGCTCCATGGCTTTGCAGACCAAGCTAGTCAGGCTTATAGGGCAATAGTTCCCGGGGTCTGTTGTGGCTCCACCTTTGTGGAGTGGAATAACCTTTGCTGTGCGCCACTCTGTGGGCACATAGCCTGTGGAGAGGCTGAATTTAGACAGTGTGTTTAGGTGAGGGGTTAGTTCATCTTTGAGCTCATGTAGGACGCAGCCTGGGACACCATCCGGTCCCATCGATGCTGTGTTTTTGTCTTTGGAGAGGGCTGTTTTAACCTGAGTGTCTGTGATTTCAGGGGCACTACATTCGTCTGGTATAGTTATGGGCCCTTTTGGGGGTGAGAGGGGAGTGAAGTTTGCACTGAACCTGTCTGCCAGGATGTTGGCTAAATCGGTCAGTTCAGTGTATTTTGTGCCATTCTGCACTAACTCCGAGCAGATGTGAGAATTGCCACATAGATTCTTGACATAGCTAAAGAATGCCTTGTGGTTATCTTTGGAGTCCATGGCAATTTTTCTTTCAAAGCTAGCCTTGGATGATTTTATGAGGGAATGTAGTTTTTTGCTGATATTGATCAGGGATGTCTTCCCTTCTTGGGATTTTACTCTTTTCTCTACTAGTTTTCTCCTTCTATTGTATAGCTTGTTTATGGCAGGGGTCCACCAGACTGGTTTCCTTTTCTTGGAGGAGTGAATCTTGGTTTTGTTTTGGATAGCACGATCCATGCATTCTTGTAGGTGCTTGTAGAGTGCATTAGTAAAAAATTTTGCAGCTTGGATAGCGTTATCCTTTAGCATGGGGGCTTTGAAACTTCCCTCCTCGGTCTTAAGTGACGTGAAGTTTGCGTTTGAAAAGTTTTTCATGGTGGTTTCATTGACCATGGGTGGTGGCGGAATGTGGATATCCAGAGTGATTAGTTTATGGTCAGATCTAACTAGTAAGGGGTTGACCTCCGGTGTGGATCACTGGTCGCCCATGTTGCTGATGACCAGGGCCAATATGTTGTGACCTCTGGTGGGGGTGTTGACCAGTTGATCCAGGGGGTTTGAGTTTATAAATTCTAGGAAATGTTGGGCAAGGGAGTCTGTACTTGAGTAGTTCTCCCAGTTAATGTTTGGGTAATTGAAATCACCCAGTTTCTGGGTGTTTGGTAGGACCTTTATGTTTCCCATTGTTTCCAGGAATGCAGATTGGGGGTTCTGGGACATGGTGGGTGTTCTGTAGCAAGCTATAATTTAAATAGCAGTTTTGCCTGTTGTTAGTTGCACATGGATGATCTCTGAAGCATTGTGCTGTGCCACTAACCTGGAGGTGTGGGTATCCTTGATGAATATGGATACTCCCCCGCCTTTTGTATTTCGGTTCAGGTTTTGTGGCCAAAATGTATGGTATGAGTTGTAGCCTGGTAGTGCTGGGGTGCTCTCTGGAGTCTTAAACCAGGTTTCTGTTACTGCACATATATCGATTTTGTCCATATTGAGGAGTGCCTCGAGAGCGTGCATTTTGAGGTTTAGACTTCTGGCATTGAGTAGCATTACCCTCAGTTTTTTGTTACTTGTGCTATTTACGGCAGTGGGTTTGTCTTTTGAGCATTGCCTAAAAAGGGCACTATGGGGGTGGCAAGAGCCTTGGCCAGTAATCGAAAGCCTAAGGGTGACAGGTGCAAGCCGTCTCTAGCGAAGCAGCATGACTTGTTGAGCATGTCATTTATGCCCATATGACCTGCAAAGGGACTACCATGGTCTATGACTAGAAGTGTCGGACGGTAGTCTCTGGGCACTCCCAACTGCTGTATTCTCTCATCCTCTAGCCCTCCCTCAAAGGTCCACTGTCTATACAGTAACCCTTTGTCCCAGTATATAGATTCCCCCTTCCCTTGACAAATCAGGTGCTTCACTAGCTAACTCTCTCAGACCTTGTAATGTAGGGTCTGAGAGCTGAGCCTGTCTCAACTCTCCCTTTGTAACCTTTCCCAGCTCCCCTTCCACTGGAAGTCTGGTAACCTCTGACAGCAGTGCTTCACTGTCAGCCTGGGTACCACTACTCACCTCTGCCCTTGCAGTCACTCTGTCCAAGGGAACATCAGTACCCACAAGCAGTTGTGGCTCACATTCAGTCTCACTGCTACAGGGTAGCTGTCTCCCTGAAGTAACCACCTCACCAGTCCTGGCTGCAAGTGTGCGATCTGTCTGGGTGTCCTCCAGGCTACCAGACCAACATGCTTGTCTCCAAGCCTGACTGCATGAAACTGCATAAACACACGGTACTGCATTACCAAAATCATTCCCTATCAGGACATCAGCAGGGTGGTAGTTTGGTATCCTTGTTGTCTCAAGACAGCCTACTGTTGGCATTTTGTCATTCCCACTTACTGGCTCTCCCACCTTGCCTCCATGGACATCTATATTTAAATCTATGATTTAGTTTTTCTGGTATATCTTTAAAATCTGGCAAGTGTTTATTTACCGCATTGCTCTCTTGCTTAGGTTTCTTAGCTATAAATCTTAGTTCATTCTGAAGCATGCTACTTTACCCCCCACCAAAACTTTCTGAATGCATTATTATATAATAACTGCCTGTTGTTGCCTTCATGCTTACCTTAGAATCTCTGCTTTTCTCTTTTCCTAGTTGAACTCTACAGTTCCCTACAAAACGGTGTCTACAGGACTGCAATCAGTTTCTGTCAACATTTAAACAGAGTAGGTTGCACACACAAAAAGCATTTGTTCAGCTTTCACTTACAGTGCTTTGTAATTAAGCAGGTCACCACATTGGTCAGCCATAGGGCTCTTTGTTTCTACTTGAGTGGTTGCCTCCTTCCCCTGTAACTGAAGTAAATTGACTCTTACATTAAGAGCTGTAATGCTTACCTTATAGCTTTAGGACACCTTAGGAAACCTTGTAAACTGCAATAGCCCCGCTATGTTCGCCCTTGCTATGCTCGGGCTCTCTTCGCTCCTCTCCCTGCCCCCAATTCCCTCCCGCCCCCAGTACCTCTAAATTTATAGTACTATAGCCACTCCCCCACTTTCTAGATCCTATCTGCTTTCATCTGGGATAATTCCACCCACCCCCATTCTACTACCTACATTTTAATAGCACCTATTAGCTTTCATCTGGCATTCTCCCGTCCCCCTTCCAGTACCTTTACCTCACCACTCTGTCTTCTGGTGTTGCATCACCAGGTAAAACAGTTCCTTAACTCACTAGCTGAATCACAGATAATGATATACTCCTCTTTACTACCCCTCTTGTTCACACCATACCTCCTTACCTTGTATGAAAACCAGTTTCTCACGGGATTTCAGTTCCCAAAAGGCCATACTATCACCCCAGCTGTAAATCCTTCCACCTTCAACCATACTTACAGTACCAGATCCTATCCAACATCTTGTTCAGTCTATCAACATCTCAACCCCAGGCACATTAGCTCTAGATCCAAACACTACCACAAACTAATAAACCAATTCCTGAAGTTCATCACCAAGTATAGACTCAACCTAATACTTGGTGGTGATATTCACCCCAATCCTGGCCCACTCACTTCAGATAAACATACCCCCTCTACTTGCAATCTAAGCTACAAACCTACAATTAATAGGCCAACTAACTGTCTCCTAGTCTGTCATCTCAATATTAGAAACATTAATAACAAGGTACATGCATTGCATGTACTTCTGGATGTCCACTCCCCTGAGATTCTCTGTTTATCTGAAACCTGGTTAAAACCTAACACTAAAGACAATGAAGTGTTACCACTTGGGTACAACATACACAAGCTGGATCGTGCTTCGAGGAAAGGGGATGGGGTAGCTGTACTCTATAAATCTGAGTTGAATGTCACCATAGATGTAATACAACCTCCTCAGATTAATAACTCAGAGATTCTTGCCACCAAATTGCAACTTAATAAAAATAAATGCATGAATATCATCTGTATGTACATTCCCCCAGGTAACAATATATCTACATCTGAAGATATCATGCACTGGCTATCATGTCACTACCCCCAAGAAACCCTACTACTTGGAGACTTTAACATACACTGGGGCACCTGTTCCTCAGAATCCCCAACCACCCATATTAACCTGCATGCATTTACGCAAATTATATCCACCCCTACCAGGATAGGTAAACCCAACCAAAAAGAAAGTATACTTGACTGTGTACTCATAAACAGTCAGCCCCAACTGTATACCTCTGGTACCCTTCTTTATGGCCTAAGCGATCACCTTCTCACATATGTAATTAAGCACAAAACCATTCATTCCCAACAACCCTTACTCAGAAAGGTTAGAAACAATAAAAACTGCCAAATTCCAACAAGAACTAAACTCATGTAATTGGTCTATTAAAATAAAATAAATAAAATAAAATAAATATTCTAAAACACCTCCACTTAGAGGAAGCAGTAGCATACTTTAACAACAAATTCCTTGAGATCCTTGATTTGCATGCACCTGTTCATTCAAAGAGAACCAAGGCAAAAACTGTACCATGGCTTTCTATAGTGTCTAAACTCAAAATTACCTTTAGAAACAAAGCATGGGCTTTATGGCATTCTTCTAAAGACCCTCAAGATCACATTAAATACAGGCAATCCAGGAACGAAACCAAAAAATCAATTTTACAAGACAAAAAACAATACTACTGTAATTTACAGACAGTAAATCAAAATAACCCTCAGAAGTTTTTGGCAGGTTTAAATAATCTACTACATCCTGGACAAACTTCAACCCCAATCCCTGCTGGTACTATTGATAAAACCCCTGAAGATGTTTCTGATAGTTTTAACCAATTCTTTACTGAGACAATTCAAGCCCTAGCTAGCCAACTACCTCCTAGCTCCCCTGGTCCTGAAAGAAGCACCCCTAGAAACCTACTCACATTCAGCTTCCAACCATTCGCCACTTCACTTATCCGTACCTTGATCAAAAAATTAAAACCCACTACACTTTCTGCTGATCAACTCCCTGCCGAGTACCTACAAAAATCAGCTGATGCTATTGCTTACCCCGTCTCAATACTAATCAATCAAACCATAGTAGAAGCTAAAATTTCCCCCCATCTGGAAAATATCCTATGTAATCCCACTTCACAAAGGAGGCAGCTCTACTGAATTCTCCAATTATAGGCCAATAGCTATACTCTCTCCACTTGCAAAGATTATGGAAAAATGTATTCATAGACAACTCATGCACCACCTAATCCAAAATCGCCTTATGGCAGATAGCATGGCTTCCGTCCTCATCACAGCATTACTTCAGCCCTCTTAGCCTTTACTAACACCATAAACCATAATCGCAACAATAATTATATATCCTCAGCCCTCTTTTTGGATCTTTCCAAGGCATTCGATATGGTTGATCACCAACTTTTAATCCACACCCTGCAAACATTCTGTCTAGATACTGGAGCCCTCCAATGGTTTCAATCCTACCTGAATGGTCGACAGCAGGCTGTCCTCTGGCAGAACAAACTCTCTAACCTTCTACCTAACACTCTTGGAGTACCACAAGGCTCTATACTAGGGCCCTTGCTGTTCTCCATCTTCATTAACGACCTTTGTACTGTCATCCCAAAAGTCAGCTGTATCCAATATGTTGATGACTCTACTCTGATTTGCTCAGCCACATCTCCAGTAGAGTTATGGTCAGCTACCCAGACCATCTTTAATACAATAGAAAACTGGCTTTCTGAACATCGTCTGATCCTAAATCCCAAAAAAACTAAAATGCTGTTATTTTCACCAACACGTAGGTCTGCCGCTTTCACCTTTACCATAAAATCAAATGATGGCACAATAATCTCCCCCTGACCCATCTACAAAACTATTAGGTGTCATCATAGACAGTAATCTAAAATTTGGCCTACATGTTAACCAAACTATCAAAACCATCAATAAAAAACTAGGGTCACTTTACAGAATAAAAGCCTTCCTAACCCCTCCAGCTAAAATTGCCATAGCTCGCTCTTACCTTCTTTCAACCCTTCTGTATGCATCCCCTCTACTCTTGAATTTAAACAAGACTGTCCTTAAACTCTCTATTTGCTATAACCACATTGCCAGGTTTGCCACTGGGCTGCCTTTTAGGACACATCATTGCATCAGTCTAAATCAGCTTGGGTGGCTTGAACTACCCAGCCTAATCCAGTATAACCAACTGATTATGGCCTATAAAATCCTCTATAATCCGGACAATACTCCTGCACTTAAAAATATTATCACCCCCTATAACAATCCTAGACCGCTTCGATCCTCTAACAAACTACTAATTCAGACTAGCAAAATTAATAACACAGCCAGTGATTCTCTCTTTGCAAACTGTGTAAGTAGATCCTGGAACTCTCTTCCAGCTGATATTACCTTACTTTCCACCTTAGGTCAATTTAAAACTAGACTCAAACAACATTTGGCACTTAACTGGCTATGTCAATGTATCATGCCTGGCTAACTCTCCCTAGAATGTGTAAAAATCTGTTAACCAGTTTACTGTGTAATTGAATTTAATCCTGACTTCTGCTCAGGATTAACTGTAACCTGTGGAACTTGTTTAACTTGCTTACTTATGTAATCTCTGTAAATAGTCTGTTTGTAATATGTAATGCTGGTATTATGTAATGCTGTATCTGCTTACCTTTGGAGCTTTTCTCCCCAGGCCTCCGCTGATAATGGACATGCATCCAGTCGGGCTATCCCGGTCAACAAATGTAAAATAAATAAAAATATGCTACATGGCCCCCACTGGTTGTATTTAAAACATTTAACCCTAGGTCCTGGGCGTATACCTGGACTAGTGGCTTCCCCTACTACTGACAGACTCTTTTTGGGCAGTCTGGGCTGCCCATCATGGGTTCCCTTAGACCCATGAGCAGCACTGGGTATACCTTTCCTGTGCAGTGATGCCATGGTTGCTAGGTATAGGTCTCCCTTCTTCCCCTCATCTGCAGTAGTGCATTGTCTATTAGCTAACAAGCTCTTCATGTCCTCAGGCAGTGCTAAGGGCTCGTTCCCTCACCAAAAGGTCTACCAGCCCATCAAAAGTGGTGACCTGACATCTACTCACCCACCTATGAAAATAAGTGCTTAGTTCAGCAACATATTCACACACACACTTTTATCTACCTTGTGTCTATGCTCACAAAACTTTTTTTTTCTATAAGCTTCAGGTGTTAACTTAGAAAATTCTAGCAAACAATTCTTTACAACATTATAATTTAAGCAGTCATTATCAGACAGTTTGGACATTACATTTACAGCTTTACCATGGAGTAAGGGGGTCAGGAACTGTACCCAAAACAGCATACTGTTTACATACACTCTCAAACATATGAATGAAACTATTGAAGTTATCCCCTTCTGTAAATTGTGGAAGAAATGTATTGACCTTTGTTGCTTCTGGGGTTCAGTTACTCTCTTCCCCATTACCTCCATGACTCTGGTGAAGAGTCAGCATCTCCTTTTCATGTTGCCTTTGCCTCTCCTTCTCCTCAGCATTCAGGTGTTGCAGTTTTTCATTTTTCTCAGTCTCTCTGCTGCTTCTGTTTCCAAACACTTGGCCTCCAACTCAAGTCTAACCCTAGACAGATTTTTAAGTCCTCTGTGGAAAGGTTGTGCTGTCCATTTTCTGAGAGTTGTACATCCCCATGGCCAGTCTGACTGGCCTCCTGGTTGCTATTCTCTGATGCAGCTGTGACTAAAGCTGCAGTCATGTCTCCTTTTGTCAGGTTGGCATGCACCAGTCCTTTAATCTGGTACATCTCAGCCAACTGGCTCCTTGTCAGCTTGCCATACTTCTCTGCTGACATGCTTCCCTGCTCTCACTCTGACTAACTAAGCGAATAAAACAATTGTGATATGAACTCTGAATAGTCACTGTGTGGCTGATTGAGTACACACACCTTCAGTGATCACAGTACACAAGCTTACAGGAATTCAATATCCACACCACTACAAGTCAGTTAATATGTGATGTGGCTAACTCACCGCTATCGACCAATTAATATGTGATGTGGGTAACTCACCATAATCAATATGTGATGTGGCTATCCCACTACTGCCAATTAATTATGTGGCACCCCTGCACTGGCCCAGTAATCAAGGAGCCTCAATCCTCACCACTAACACCAGTGAGGGTCATGCACATTGGGTGGATGACAAGTACACAGTAAAGTACAATTTCCCTTAAGAGCACACAGAAATCACAGTAAGTCTGGGGCTGGTTTCTCCCTCTTTCTCCAGATCCCCAGTAAGACTCCATACTGGCACAGCTATAGGGTTGAGATCTCAGCACCCTCTCTGTCCAAGCAGTGCTTCATGTCCCTGCCCAAGTAGCTGACCCACACACTTTGAGATTTGATTTATATACAAACACACAGACACTCCTGGGGAAGGCTGGCACAGGTTCACTAGCTATGCTCCCTTCTGCCCAGACTATAAGGTAGTACCAGCTGCCACCAACCGCCCTTTATCAGTTGCTATAAGGCCCTTCCCAAAGGGTGGTCAATTCTACTGTTTAATGTTACTGTTATCCAAATGGTGTGTCCAAGACTTTAAGGCTATTAAAGAGTGACCTGTACAGTGTTACCAAATACATATGCAAGTGCTCTAAGAGCTTAAATATCTCTAAACAAACCAGCCACAATTAAAAGGTTTAAATATATTTAATAATAAATAATAAAAGCACAAGACAATGCTCAATAACGCAACACAGTGATAACAGAGTTCAGAATCACAGGAAATACTTTAAAACAACATTGCAGGTCAGTCTCTCATGAATACAGAAAACATCTAGTCTAATCTTGCTATATTCTTATCTATCTCTAAGAGAAATCTTCTTCTTTCGGTTTTTCCCCGGTTAGGGGTCGCCACAATGGATCACCTGTCTGCTCATGATTGGCAGTGGAGTTTTACAGTGTCGAGTTGCCAGCCCAGCGCCCAACCTTCCACAGAAGGAGCACACACTCATGCCTAGGGCTAATTTAGAGTGTCCAATCCACCTACAGTATGTCTTTGGGATGTGGGAGGAAACCGAAGCACCCGGAGGAAACCCACGCTACCACAGGGTGGACATGCAGACTCTGCACAGAAGGCACCCCAGCCAAGGATCGAACCAGAGACCCTCTTGCAGTGAGGTGGCAATGCTAACCGCTGCACCACCACGGCCGCCCTATCCGGAATACTATACCTAAATCTTACAGAGCCAGGCAAATGCAAGTGCTGAATGGATGGTTCTAGGTCCAAAGACAAATACAAAATGCACAGACTTTCTCTGAGAGATGGTTTTTAAATTAATAATGCACATTAGTGCTGAGTTAGCTGGATGACATCACTATATGAGACCCCTGTGTCAAAAATACTTACCTCTTAGAAGTTTTGCCTGGAACTGGAAGTCATAAAACAGTCAAATATGTTTAGCTTTGAAACTTGTAATTATTTCTGTTTCCTCTATCTGCATTAACTAACTTTAAAGCACAGTCGTAAACAATTTCAACTTATTTTCTCAGAGTTTTGCAAGTTAACTCTGTATGTTCCAACTTCTAGCATGAAAACATACATTTGCATAGGAATATGCATTTATGCTCTTTTCCAGCAGGGTACACTGTGGTTACATTCTTGAAGCTCAGTACATAACATACAGTTTTCTGACATTTGTAAGACAAGCATACAAACCATATTACTATTCACAAATAACATAGATTTACAAAATTCCAGCTAGCTGGGCTGGCAGCGTTCACAACACCTATGAACCAGGTGAAGTAAGCCAATAATCACAATGTCTGAAACTAGCCCTCAAATTTTCAATGTCCTCCCCACCATAAAAATGGCAAATCCTTCACACTGGTTTTGCAGGCCTTAGCCTGTATTGGATGCAATATTCTCAACGGAACTGCCTCTAAATAGGCATAGAAACTAGGCACCCCCAAACTTCTAGTGTCATTTGGTGCCACTAATGCTTGCCTTGCTAATCCTGGTCTATGGCCCACCCTTGTAAGATTTTTATAATACCTGTAACAGGGCTCAGGAATATGTAAAGAGTGCCACTGAGAAGGACTGGAAAATGAACTATAGCATGGGAAGCAAAAATGAGGTAGAATGTTTGCCATTTTGATTTAATTTCAGTGGAATCAGTTGCCATATGTTAACATCCACCTGTACTTTTCTGAGGTATTTGTCAGTTGTTTTGTTGAGGCTAAGCAGAAAGAACCAAACCACAAGATACTTTAAACAGGACACTATATTTTAGTGAAGGCAACATAGTGTATTACCACCACCTTTGTTTTATCCTGATTTACCTTTCTTTAATTTATTTATTAAATGCTTACATGAAAACAAGAAATAGAGAATATTTGAATACATACTTACACACATATATATATATATATATATTTATACACACACACACCTGTATATATATACATTTTCTTTTTAACAATTATTTTTCACCCCAGCATTACATAAATGACTCATTTCCTTCCTTCTTTTAAACCTCACTCCTTCTGAACATTATTCTGCACGTTTTGTTCCCATAAATTCACTTTATTTCTGTGTATTTTGCTCCTTCCCTTCTTTAAAGATCCCACCTCCAGTTCTCTTATCTCCTTCACAATATTCAGCACTTCAATTACAGTTGGTTTAGGTTTTGGTATCCATTTTCTAGTAGTTGCGTTTTTGAAAGCCAATAGCATTAAACACATTAAGACCTTATCATGTCTGGGCAATTCAGGTTCTGTATCTCAGCTCAAAAGAATCATTTCCCCAGCTGTAACCATTTGCTCCCCCAACATTTCTAACAGAATATTCTGTAGGGGATGTTTAAAATGTGCCAACTCATTTCATTTCCAAAACACTTGTTGCTAATCACCTCTATCGCTCTCTCTCTCTCTGTCCCAGTACACCACTGTTTTGTTATCTGCCTGAGGATAAACTCTGAAATCAGCTTGGGGAGTACAGTTCCTATGTAAGCACTTCAAAGCAAAAATACTAAACTCTCTGGGCTTTCTGGCATTCTTTGGGGAGGCATACAGAGGTCCTCTCATTATTCTTCCTTATATTGCCTGTTATCTCTTCCCAGTCTTTTCTAGCCTCCTCTGATTTTGATTCTTGTAGTCATCATGCAGTATTTTATATACTCTAATAATTTTACCTTAACAAAAAATTCTCTTTTAGACTCAGAAAGTCAACTAAAAACTCTGCCAGAGCTAGTATTTCACTTCACACTCCCCATCCCTTTCTCTTTGTATTCTGTTGTCAGTGTATGGTAGAGAAGTGTTACTATGCAGTTAAAATATAGATAAATAATAGAGCTTTACCTGTTAATTTTGAGTCAAGAATAACACTTCAGGATGTGCAAAGAATTTCCCCATTTATTACAGTCAAACAAATCACAGCTCTGGGAGGCTGTTTTCACACAGTTTTCAAATCAGTCTCCCCGAGCAGCAAAAACTTGCAGTTTATATGCTGTTTTTTTTTTATCGGTAACATGCATGCAGAATTTTGATGTTTCATATTAGTTAACAAATAGGGTCACTGCAGACCCTCATGCCTTTCGCTTAGTGCTGCACATGAACACTTAACCATGTTTTAGAAACACTAACCATCTGGCCTAACAACCTGTTTTATTTTTCGACCTTCTATCTTTCAGTACCAGTACATGCTATCTCAACAACATTCCCTTGTAACTACTCATCCCTCAGCCTAAGGAGGCCAGAGCTCACATAATACAAAATCTTTTTCACATTGTTTTCTTTCCCTCCCTTCATGATCATTCCAGACCCAGATTCTAATGATCATAGTAACATCCCTTAACCCCTTTAGCACGTTCTTTACCTTCAATTATCTATTAATACACTTGTATCTTGATAATAGAACCCGGTTGTAAAACACTTGAAATATAAACTACAAGTTAGATAACTGTAGATTGCATAATCATGCATCTGTACTACATATTGTTTTTAACATCTGTCAAACCTAAGAAAGATTTAAGCTGATGCTGAGTAGTTGGATGTGGCACCTTAGCTATTGCCTCAGTACAAAATGGCAATACCTGTCTACTACCCAGAGATATCAAATGACCAAGATAACATACCTGAGGAGACCATAGCTGCAATTTTTATTTCGATATCTTGTGTCCTTTTTCCTCAAGAATAGTTAGAAGATGTAGGATATCCTGCTGACACTGCTGAAAAGAGTCTGATGCTATTAGTAAATTATCTACATATTGTACTAACACAGACCCACCTGACAATGTCACATCTTTTAAATTGTTTTTTTAGAATTTGAGAAAATAATGAAGGAGATTCAATGTATCCTTGTGGTAACCATGTCCATGTATACTGTTGTCCCTGATAAGTAAAGGCAAACAAAACTGACTTTTAGGGTGGGTAGGTATAGAAAATAATGCCGAACAAAGATCTGTTACAGAAAACTATTTTGCTGTAGGTGGTATGCAACTAAATATAGTTGCTGGATTTGGAACCACAGGAAAAGTCAGTAATACTGCATTATTTACATTCTTCAAATCTTGCACAAACCTGTGTGTATCCTTTTCTGGCTTTTTTGCAGGGAACATAGGAGTATAACAAGGATTGTTTTGGCTGCCACTATTATTCCTTGTTGTATTAATGACTGAATTACAGGTTTGAGTTCTTGCTCTGCTTCTGGTTTCAGTGGATACTGTGTAATTCTAGGGAGAGGTTTTGATGGATTCAATTTTATTTTTACTGATTCTGCAGATTTTAATATACCTACTTCATTAGCGTGCTTATCCCCATAAGTCAGCAGGTACCTGCTGCAGCAGTTTTTCAGTTGTATGTTTGCCTTCATGAGGCTATTTCTCAGCTTCTGATAAAACCAATACTTTTCCCTCTGTTTCTGTTGGAACATTCAGATACACCCCTTCTGGTGTACAGTAAATAGTACAACCTAGTTTGCTTAACAAGTCTCTCCCTAGCAGATTTACTGGTGCAGTAGTACTCAAAAGGAAAGAATGCATTTTTTCATTTGGACCTAAAGAAATGGGTATAGGTTCTGAAACAGGATACACAGCAGTAGCATTTGTTAATCTAACTGCCTTTACTTTATGTTTTGATACTGGTATTTGACTATCTGAAGTAACATTTAATACAGACCTAATGGCTCCAGTGTCCACCTGAAATGGAATTTTTGTTTTGGATTTATTTCTACTTTAACATAGGGTCCATTTTGATCTATTGACAGCAAAGGATCAAGATTTATTTCTCTCTCATTTCCCTGACATAGTCAGTATGATGATTTCTGAATCCTTCCAGTGTGAGGAGGTGGTGGAGGAAATGCAGCATTATTATAATTTGACTGCCATTTAGTCCAGGTATATTGGACTCTCTGCATTTGCTTGTGTGGGCATTCCCCTCTCCAATGTTCCGCTTTTCCACAATTGAAGCAAGATCCATAAGATGAGGTAGGAGGGGCATGGCCAGTTCATTGTTGCCAATCAGCTACACTTTGTTCCCCTCGACCAGCACTCTTACTAAACCCCCTAGCAAATTCTCTCCCCCTTTCCCTGTCTCTGCCTCAACCCCTTGGGGCTTCTAGCTGCCTGATTTGCTCAGTATCCTTTTTCATTTTCCCTGATATCAGTACAGTGATTTGCAGCACTTAAAGATTCTGAGTCCTTTTGTTGCCAGTCTATGAGCACTTGCTTTATTTGATTTTGTACAGGGGCTTGCAGACCCTGCACAAAAGCTACTTCAGTAGCTGGCTTAGCTTGTTCTTCTGGATCTGGTACCCAGAATGTCTAGCAAACACTGTTTTAAGATGACTCAAATATTATGCAGTGGCTTCCCCTTTATTTTGTTTACATGCCTGTATCTTAGACCAGTCAGTTATAACTTGACACACATCTGTGATTTTGTTTAACAAGGCTGTCCTTTTATCTATTAATGTATTCCCAATGAGAGTAAAACCATTATTTAAGCCTTCTCCAGTAACTCCTTTCTTATTTCATCTGAATTAACTACCCTGAGCAGCTGATTTAAATCTGTCAAGGAAGGATTATAACATTCTATCAGAGTTTTCTTAGGGTGCAGTTAAAATATACATAAATAACATTAATCAATTGTTAGTCTTAACTCAAGAATAACTCTTCATGATGTGCAACAATTTGTTCTCTTTATTTAATAAATCACAGCAATGGGAGACTGCCTTCACAAAGTTTTCAAATCAGTCTCACCAAGCAGAAAAATCATAAAGTTGTTATACTTTTTATCAGTAACATACATGCAGAATTCTGACATTTCATATTATTTAACAAATAGGGTCTCTGCAGACCCTCATGCTTCTTGCTTAATGCTGCATGTAAACACTTAACAACCATGTTTTTAGTAACAATAATGTTTTAAAAACACAAACCGCCTGCCCTGGCAACCTGTCTTGTTTTTTGACTTTGTATATTTCAGTACCAGTATATGCTAATTCCCCAACATTCCTTAACTACTCATCCTAGCCTGGCATGGTCAGAGCTCACATAAAACAAAATCTCTTTCACATTGAGTACTTTCCTCTCTGAACATTCCAGAACCAGACTCTGTAGATCATAGTAATATCCTTTAACCCTTTCAGCACTTTCTTTACTTTCATTCCTTTATTAGTGCACTGTGCAGCATAATATAAGAATGCAGTCATAAAACACTGCCATAAGTATCTCTGGTTTACATAATTATACATCTATACTACATAACATTTTTAACATAAACAAATATTCAGCAATTCATCAGATGTTTTTCTGAAGAAACTATAAGTTAATATGCATTTTGTGAAAAATAATCATAAGAAATACATTTTTCTCTAACAGTTTTTAATTCCTTCCTAAACCTTAATAAATCTTCTCTAATATTTGGAAAACTTTTAGACATGGTATGTAAATCAGCAGGGGACCAAGGATGATGAACAAGTTCTCTATTATTAGCCCCCAGAATTTCCCTAAGAGGTGCGAAAGATCCTGTCCATAAGCCACAACCTCTTGTTCTACCCGACCATGTGAGTGTGTGTGATGAGCTACAGGAGTGTCAAATACTAATACACCTGCTGGAGAAGTAGAAGTTGTTTGAGAAAGATAGGAAGAAGAACCTATCATGGCTGCAGATGTCTCTTCAGAAGATGAATATTGGGCAAGGGAACTAGTCTGAGATGCAACAGTATCATGCTGACTTGGTATCCAATGGACAGTTGACCATAACATCCCCTTTGGAAAAAAAGTACCCACAAACTACCACATAGGTGGTAGTCCCCTAAATACGGAAGACGTAATAAGGAATCTGGGGGTCCAATTAGATAGTAATCTCACTTTTGATAATCACATTGCAAAAGTGGTTAGAAAATACTTCTATGCGGCCCACCTAATCACAAAAGGGTTTGCATCCAGATCAAAAGAGGTCATTGTGCCCCTCTACTCATCACTCATCAGACCCATCATAGAGTACAATGCCCCATTTGGAATGTACCTTACAAGACACTTGCAACAGCTGGAAAGATCACAGAAGTACCTCACCAAGAGGATTACTGGCCTCAAACAGATGCCGTATGCAGCTCAACTGAAGAAACTCCAGTTGTACTCGGTTGCATACCATCTTCTCAGAGGTGATCTCTGCCTGACATACAAGGCCATGTCCAACCCAGAATTGATGGACATGCTCCACCTAAAGAAAACCTTATCCCCTTGAGCCACATGCTCTAGGGATCTAAACCTCACCACAAGAATAAATAGGATGTGCTGGAGGGATAGATTCCTGTCCCAGAGACTTCCCATGCTTTGGAACAAGATTCCAATCTACATTAGGCAGAGCTCCTCACTAACACTCTTCAAAAGAAACCTTGACGAGTTCATAGGTTCATACTAGGCTATCTGCCCGAGGGCATTTACAAGCCTAGCCCATAGTTTTGTGGCTTACGCCACCCCTTTAGTATGGGGAACTATACCCATTATTTTGCTGTGCCTCTGTCGAGCAGTGACACTGAGGTAATCCCTGGGGTATATCTGCGATCTCCCATCCATTGGTCAAGATTTCTCTTGAACAAGGCCAGCGAGGTGCTCTGTCTCACATATACCGGGATTTTATTCCACAGCATAGGGAGTCTTTGGGTGATGAATCTATCCCTGCAGCACGTCCTATTAATAGCCGTGTCGAGGTTTAAGTCTCCCGCCCTTGTGGCTCTGACGGATCTAGATTTTTTGAGGTGAAGCATATTCATCAAATCTGGGTTTGACATGGCCTTGTATGTTAGGCAAAGGTCACCTCTGAGCAAGCGGTAAGCGACTGAATAGAGCTGGAGTTCTTTCAGTCGGGCAGCATAGGACAGATGTTTGAGACCCTTTATCCTTTTGGTGAGGAACTTTTGTGGCCTCTCCAGCTGCTGCAAGTGTCGGGTCAGATACATTCGAATGGGGCATTGTACTCAATCATTGGTCTGATGAGTGATGAGTATAGGGAGACTATGACCTCCCTTGATCTAGATGAGAATCCCTTCATGATAAGGTGGGCAATGTAGAAGGTCTTCCTAACTACTTTAGCTACATGGGTGTCGAATGACAGACTACTATCAACCTGGGTCCCCAGGTCCCTAATAACTTCTTCTGTGCTCAGTGGATTGCCACCTATTTGGTAGCTAGGGGTAACCTTGTTTTTCCCGAAGGGTATGACTATGCATTTTTTGGCATTTAACTTTAGGCCATGGCTCTGGCCCCAGTTATCCGTTTCTGTGAGACCCTTCTGAAGGATATCTGTGTCAGATGTGTTTTCTACTATGGCGCCCAGTTTGCAGTCATCTGCAAACTTTGTCAGCCATAACCCTCCTGTGTTTGCTTGTACTTCGGAAAAGTAGATGCCAAACAAGAGTGGGCCCAGGACTGAGCCCTGTGGTACACCACTTGTGACAGGCTTTGAGTCTGACATGGCGCCAGCAACTCTGACCCTGTGGGTTCTGTCACTCAGCCAGTTTGCAACCCATCTTGTGATGTATGGGTTAACATTTAAGCTGATGAGTTTTTCAATGATACCCGAGTGGGGTATTGTATCGAAGGCCTTCGCCAGATCGAGGTAGGCTGTATGGACTGCCTTTCCCTCATCAATGGCTTTGGTGACTGTTTCGAAAAAGTCAACCAAGTTTAGAAGACATGATCTGCCTTTGACAAAGCCAAACTGGGATGGATCCAAAGTCTGCAAATTCCCTATGTCTTTATTTATGAGGTCCATTATGATCCTCTCCATGGCTTTGCAGATAAGGCTTGTCAAGCTAATGGGCCGGTAATGGAGTGGATGGGAAACAGAAAGTTTACCCTGGGGATCACTTCAGTGGCTCTGCTGGACAGAGGCACAGGGAACTAATCTAAGGAGGTGGCGAAAGCCAACACATTCCGGCTAGGCTTATAAATGCCTTTGGGCAGATAGCCTAGTACCTACCTAGGAACCTATAATGTAGGGGTCTGAGAAATGGCAGAACCTTGTACAGGAGATACCAGCACCAGTGCATATGGGGATGAGGGTCATCTTCTTCAGACGTCTTTACTTTTTGGCTGTCAGCTTGTTCCAAACCTGCTAAGACAGGACAAAGGGATCCCTTTTTACTGGTCTGTACTGCCTTCTTACCCTCTTTTACCTGTTGCAGCAGTTTTCTATTAGCATCCTGTAGCCCTCTTAATGCTGACTCCTTTTCCTTTTAAATGCTTTAGTTTACCAAGAATAAAATACTGCCATTTGTTCCCCACTTACTTTGTTTTTCTTTTCTTCCAAAATACCTTTCTGTTTCATTAATTTATCCATATCACAAATTCCATTTAATGGAAATACCCTACCAGAGCAATTGTTAGTATGCTGAAACCACTCATTGAAATACTTACAACTTTTGTTACCATAATTATGATACATAAAATATGCAGGAGTTCCCTTTTCAAGGATTTGATCCTGCTTGCTTATCTTTGTTCTCATTTTTTTCCTGTTAAGATTTACCTTACAAATTCTGGATCCTGGTAATTCAGAGGAAAGAAAATAGCTATATCAATCCACACACCATTCATGGAGGGTAAGGCAGGATTCTGTCATCATGCAATGACAGAGGAGAGGTTTTGATCAGCCTTTTCCCAAAGCACCCCCTTGCTTTTATCCTGTGATGAGCTCAAAAGTTACAGCTCCAGCATTGTGATCAGGATAATAGGGAGGATAGGTACTGAGTCCAGAACTAACCACTCTTTCGGACCCTCTGAGGGTGTACAGGTTATATGCTATTTCTTCTCAGTAAGATGCATGCATAATTTTGATGTTTCATATTAATCAATAGGGTCACTGTGGACACTCATGCCTCTCGCTTAGTGCTGCATGTGAACACAGCAACCATGGTTTAGTAACAGTGTTTTAGAAACACAAATCACCTGGCCTAACAATCTGTTTTATTTTTCGGCCTTGTATCTTTTAGTACTAGTACA
The DNA here is from genome assembly GCF_019279795.1 of Protopterus annectens. Taxonomy (NCBI): domain Eukaryota; kingdom Metazoa; phylum Chordata; order Ceratodontiformes; family Protopteridae; genus Protopterus; species Protopterus annectens. The sequence continues at coordinate 1,205,755,238 of NC_056745.1, read as the reverse complement.
TGCTACATGCTATCTCACCAACATTCCATGTAACTACTCATCCCCCAGCCTAAGGAGGCCAGAACTCACATAAAACAAAATCCTTTCACATTGTTTTCTTTTTCTCCCTTCATGAACATTCCAGACCCATATTTTCTTTACTTTCAGTTATCTGTTAATACACTTGCAGCTTGATATTAGAATGCGGTTGTAAAACACTTGAAATATAAACTACAAGTTAGATAACTGTGGTTTGCATAATCATGCATCTGTACTACATATTGTTTTTAACCTGTACAATTTCTAAACATTTTATTTGACTCATTCATGAGGAAACTGTAAATTAAGATGCATTTTATGAATAATAATCATGAGAAATACATTTTTCCGAACAGAAGGCAGTCTTTTAACTTGCAGTCCAGTCTTCTGCTTGGCCTCATCCCACTCTGTTACTTTTCCCCTCTATTTTCTCTGAATACCTTGGCTCCTTTGCTAATTTTCTCCAATAAATTCCAAACTCCTCTTGCCTGTTTTCTGTATTTTTGCCTGTAGTCATTCCCATTGGTAAAATCTCCTTTCTGTCCTGATTTACCTTTTATCCTGATATCTTCCTGAATCTGCTCAATTCACTAAACACCCACATTGTTCTCATCCTGATTTGAAATATATCAAGTAGACATCTCCTACATATAAGGAGATTACTACTTTATTAACTTTGTATCCTTTAATAGGGGATGCTTGCAGGTACAATGCAAGTAAGATGGGGGAAAAGGGCAGCCCTGTCCTGGTATGTCTTAATAAAGTAAATGGATCTCAAAGAACCAAATGTGTCTTAGCCCTAAACTCAAACAAGTGAATCAGAAATGTTAGAACAAAATGAGGGAATCTTAAAACACTGAACACTATCTCCGTAAGCCTCAGCTACAAAGCTGAGATTGTGTCATCTTGATAGTGATACTGTTTTTCTAGTAATGTAATAAGTGGGGTTAAGGTTTGGTGCCAACCCCCCCCCCCCCCACACCCAGTCTGCCTTGCTTTTTTAGAATGAATGATTATCCTGTTAGCCTGTTAAAGTCATGCCATCTCTCATACCTAATTGTTTAGTCCACACTGCACCTCTTAGGATATTAACCCATTTTTCCATCTTACCTTTAAAATATGCAACATCTGGTCCAAGACCACTAATCATTGAAGATCCCACATTCTGCCTGTCTGTTGTCATCTTGGGATAACAGCTTCTGTTTTGGCTCTGTTGTGTGGAAGAGCATAGAGATTTTATTTGCTGGAGATTGCTGATCACCTGAAAGCCTGATAACTCATGATACGGTTTTGCTCCTGGTGAGAGAAGCAGCAGAAGGTCATTCATTCCTGACTGTTTCTGATTGGGCAATGAGTGCCAGTATGGGATCTTCCTGAATGGTCCATTTGCTACTTAAGGCATCTACCAGGAAAAGGATACAAAAAACCTACAGACCCCTGCATCCTCTGGGATGAGACTGCTGATCACCAATGAGTCTGTAGCCTGCTTATCATCTTGGGATTAGTACTGCTATTTTGCTTCTGGTGAGAGAAGAAGCAAAGAGACATCGAATCCTGGCAATGGTAAGCTGTGGTAAGATCATCACTAGTAGTAGCCAATTAGGTGAATCCTCACTATTTGTCATTCTTGGCAAAGCTTATTCTTTCTTTTCAATAAATACTGCTTGATAAACTACTGCCTAACCTAATTTCAGAGTAACTCCCTAAATAATTCATCTAGGGTGTACTGTAGTGGTTTCCCTCAAGTGTTTGGTAGTGCCCTGTATAGAACCAGGCACCTTGAGTTGACACTTTCCCTATAAAAATACCCTTGAAATTTCACCAATATCTAGTTGCATACAGGCCAACTAGTTTCCACAGTGACAAGCACTGTCCCCAGAGTTGCAAACCAGATACTCCTGATTTTACTCTGTATTCTCACAGCAACCATCTTATCAATAAAAAAGGCATGTTGCCAGGGTTATGAACATTCCCACTATCTCCACTGACAGCTTGATGAATATGGACTTTCTGAGACAATGTAGAGATTGCCTCATGTCACTGACAGCAAGCTAATGCTTAAACAAACTGATAAGGTATTCAAGAGTAGCACTTTCACAATGACACTGGCGGCTAACACCCCTGGTGTCAATCATGCACCCATCACACAGCATGAACCAGACACAAAGATCCATATATGCTGAGGCACTTAAATTTAACCTTCCTAAACCCTAAAGACTTCATTGACAAAGTAGACATAACAAATGCCCTCAACAGCACCACATGTACTCTTTCAAAACAACACCCACATCTCATTCAACCTCTACTTATAACCCATAAGATAAGCCACCACATAACCCAACATTATGATCATTAGAGACTCCATTGTGAGACACTAATTTCTCTCTCTCATCAGGCTAAGAAGAGACAATGTGAATTACTTATCATGGGCCAGGATCTGCCATATTATGCATGCAGAGAGGTCATTGGAGCACAAGTGCCAGTATGACTTGGTCATAGCCAATGTGGATGTAAATGACCCGAGATGAACCTCCCTAGACTATATGAAGAGAGTCATGATGGAACTGTCTTAATATGTGACTCAGGCTGGTATGAATCTAGCATTGAGTAGCATTCTTCATTCCCCAAAAATGATGCCACAATATGAAAAAATATGACTGTCTTTCATAATTTGCTTCATTTTTGGTGCCATACTAAGTGGTTCAATATATGTTAGCATGGAAGGAGATGGTCAATAGACTATGCTACTTTGCAACTGATGGTCTGCACCTCCCCCCCCTAGGCTTTTGGTTTGTTAGCAAAAACATTTTTCTCTCCAGTGGTCCCTTTTCTAGGCAATGCCAAGCTGACAATCCTGAAATAGTAAAATAAAACTGAGAAAATCTTTAGGTGTTAATGCTCAATGCAGGAGTTTAAACCATAAACTCTGCTGATTAGAGAATGTTGACATCTCTGCAGTAAGGGAGACATGGTTTAAAGCCACAGCAAGCACTGATACCATGTATTTAAGGTTATTGGAGACATCTACCATCCAACCCAATACCATATTCATGAGTGACTTTAATTAGCACACTATTATCTGGGAATCATATATGACATGAAAAGTTCAGGCACAGAGATTCCTGTACTTTTAAAACTCAAATTTCCTGGGCCAGATTGTCAATACACTAATCAGGGGCACAAACATACTGGATCTGTATTAAGCAGTGTAGCACCCAGAAGGATAAAATAACTCTTATAAAACTAAACAAACAGCTCAGAGGACAGATAAAATCTACCAAAGCCAAATTGGAAATAGATCTGGTCTCCCAGGCCAAAGACAACCACAAGACATTCTTTAGCTATATCCATAACCTAAAAGGTAATTCACAATTGTGTTTGGAGATCATTGCTAATAGAGCTACCTACACTGAGCCAGAAGATATAGCAAACCTACAGGCAGACAAATTCAGCTCTTAAGGTTTCCACTGTGTCTCCTCAGAAAATATCATCACATATAACTCCCCAAACTATCACTAGGGAACAGGTCCTCAATGTTGTCTCTAAGGCCAAGAACACTACATATATGGGGTCCAACAGTATCCCATGCTGACTTCTAAATAGCATGAAACATGACTTACCAGGCCCTCTGAAGCCACTATTTATCCATAGCCTCCAAACAGGCTTCATGCCTCATTAATAGAGAACAGCAACCATAATACCTCTGCACAAAGGCAAGACATATATTAACCCTGGAAACTTCAGGTCCATTTGTCTGATATGCAAAGCCATGGAAAGAATTGTCATGGAAATGATCAATTATGCATAAGAAACCTTCAGACAGTGGACCCAACCCAGTTTGGTTTCATCAAGGTCAGGTTATGCTTACTCATCTTGGTGGACTTCTTTGATACAGAGTTTGATTCTCGCCTTGGTTTGCGGATTGGCAAAATGGAAAAGGTGTTTACCTCACAAGCACAAAGTGCAGGGATTGATTATCACCTTTGAGAGAAATTGGCTAGGCTTAAAATGGCCCACAAGAGCAGCTAGCATAGTACATACCTATGAATCTATAAAACCTTATGTCACCCAGTAGATATCCAGCTGGCTCTCAGACAGGACACATGAAGTTAGAATTGGGGAATCTATCTCTACAAAGAGGCCAGTCACCAGCAGAGTCCCTCCAGGATCAACATCTCTGAAGTCAATGCCAACCCTGAGGCCTCTGGCTAACCATATTTGCAGATTGCAAATTAGGAGCAGTCATAGACTCCCCCACTGACATTAAACTTCTACACGGAGGGCTGACACAGACAAATAACTGGTGTCAGAGACATTAACTAAAAGAAAATGCCAAGAACTGCATAATAGTATCTTTTGGAAATTCAGTCACCTCTAGTAACTACCACATTGACAAATACGCCTCTAAGAGCCAACCCAATAGTTAGGGGCTTGGAGACGCATATTGATAGTAATTTAGCCTTTGACCATCACATGTCTGTGGCAGTGAGGAAATCATTCTATGTTGCACAGCTTAAGAACTAAAATATGGCATTTAGGTCCAAGGAGGTTATTGTTCCACTGTATTTGGCACTCATCAAATCTGTCATTTAGTACAGTGCCCCTTGTATGTACCTACCCAGGCACATCCAACAATAGTAATGTTTAAAGAGGGTACTTACTAAAAGAATACAGACTTTAAATAACATGTCTTATGTCAGCTATCTCAAAGACCTCTCCCTGTATTCTGGCTCCTGACGGCTGTTGAGGGGAGATTTATGCCTGCCATGCAAAGGCATATTTGGACTCCATTCTTATGAACCTTCTGCATATCTGTAAAACAAACATCACCAGAATTACCTAATCTAAACACTTAAGCACCTTATCTGTGTTGTAAATAGGACCTTCTTGAGAGACAGGTATATATCCCAGAGACTACCCTTTATCTGGAACAGCCTCCCCATTCATATGAAGCAGAGTTCTCCCTAACCCTGTTCAAGTGTAAGTTGGATAACTGGATGGGGAACTGGAAATTCACCCCTGGTTTGGCCCCTTTTTCTCCACTGGACACAAGCAGCCTGTAAGTGGTTAATATCCCAGGTCTTTGCTTGTAAATGTTTAATCTCCCAAGCCACTGCTTTACACTATCAAATATAGCAGGACTTGTCAGTGATTTGGCATGTATGGCTGGGCATAAAAAGGACCCAGTTGTCATTAGCGTAGTACACAACTATGTACCTATGTAATTCACCCAAATGAGCATTCTATCATTTCTGCATTCTTTTTGTACACCCACAAAAACATTTTTACCAAGTGTGTATTCCACCTTTTGAGTTACAACCAAAGTATTAGATTAACCAGTTTTAAGGGAAGTTTGAATTTCAGTAGAACCATCCTTAAGGCCATTTAACCCAGTTAAATGTATTTTCTTCACCTATGTTGACGAATACCACCTGATTCCCTCTGTTGTATTTATCTGCTATACCCAGAGAGATCTTCCAGGTGTTACTGAATGCCTGATGTCTCCCTATAAATACACACTGTTCCAGTCCCACTAGCCCAGGCATATATAAAGTAATTCTGCTAACACTGATATAAGCAGCTTGTAATCACTAATACTAATAATGTGTCTGTAGGAAGACAGCAGCTGGGGATCCTTTTGCTCTTTATGAATTATAGAGAGCAAAGCATTCTTCCATGTTATGAGTTAGTGACCCCTGCCCCTGATATTACTGCTTTGAAAAGTACACTTGGGGCTTACAACCTGACCTGTGTGGCCACTCTTCAAAATTCTGTAGTTAGCCCATGTAATACAAAGTTTTTACCACATATCTGTCTCACAAGAGTTTGCTTCAACTACTGTTTAGTAATAGAAGACCTCATTTTGGCTTGCTGAGTTCTCATAATAAGCATGTCTGTTGAGTTTAGGTATTTTGTTACCCAAACAACAACTTCTCCATCCATTCAGATGTATACAACTGCACATAGTATTTTGCAAAAATACTCATGACTTCCATTGGGTGGTGAGTAACTCTTCCACTTTTTAATCTATGTGTCGAGTAGGTAAGCCCACTGAATAAAATTGTCCCCAGGAGAATTTTCTGGTTAAGTGACTTGCTCAGTCATACAGTGGGCAAGCAAAGGTGGACTCAAACCCTGTACTCTGGGCACAGGGAACAGCGCTTTAATAACTCAAAGCTTTACTCCTCTGCATTAACCACAATACTGCCAGCCTTTTCTAAGAGTGAACTGTCTCCACTATATGCTGGATGTGTTGCTGCCTCAGTCTTGCCCACAATCTTTTCTGGTACCCCAGGGAAACATGGGAAATAAAGATAAATCCCTTCTTTTAGAAAGTCTAATTTCCTCTTTCAATATTACAGGTATTTTGTCTTTTAATTTTTATGCTCCCACACTGCTGTCCTGGATTACTTGTGTACAGTCGTCCTGAAGAATTCTCAGTTCTCTTTAATTATCCTGCAAACTATTTCTCTCTGTCCTTTTCATTTGAGGAATTAGGAAGCACCACTGAAACTTAAACACTGAACACAAAATTCACTACAGAAGCATCAAGTGCTCACAAGACAGAAGTGGTATTAATCCACAAGTGAAACACATTTAGCACTTTCGTCCCTGGTAAAAAGGGCTTCTTCAGAATAAGTAAAGAAACCCCTCCCCAACATTTGACTGTCAAGAATCATTAGCTAAAGAAAAGTAACGCCCACTGCTGTGAGTTTTACTCTATAGCAACACAGTCCAGTTGAAATAAAAGCAAACAGTCATTATAAATAGAACATTCTGCAGTTAAAAAGTCAAAGCACACTTTACACTCATAAATACATACAAAATAAATAATATAAAAAGATGTAAATATATAAAATTGTGTGTGTGTGTATAAATATAATATTACATTAAAAAAAATTATTGCACTTCCCATAGAACGCTGTCAGCATGGTTGTCCACCTAGTATAATATGACACCCACGATATTAAAGAATATAAATATGCTTGTTTTATGGATGTTAAAAACTACTCCATCTTATTAAAATCTAGAAAACCCCATCACATCAAAATCAAAGAGCTGCCTTCTACCTTAATATGCAAATAATAGACACCATTTCATTCATCCCATAGGGACCTGTAGCATTTGTCCTAAGCTGCCACATTAGTTCTTTGACCTCTAATAAATGTTTCCAAGGACACCTTCTGTCATCCAGTTTTATATCATCCACTATGTAAAACTTAAAAGTGTGGCCACTTGTTTTCACTAATGTGTCTATACAAAGCATTATGCACATCTTTCCTTTTGATATCGTAAAGATGTTGATATACCCTTGTTTTAAAAGTTTTCTCAGTTTTACCTATATAAAAACTGACATCCAGTGCATTGGGCCACATATACCACTCATTTGCTTACAGTGGTGTTTGTATCTAATGTGAAATTCTTCATACCCCTCAATAAAAATGGTAATACCCTCTAACATATATTGGCATTGGCTGCATTGTCCATAAACCCTCATATCTCGAGAGGTACACATTACAAGCTGTCTTTCCAAAAGGGTTTTTATATTGATGCCCTTCTTATAAATAATTCTGCTTTTTCCCCCTAATCGGTCTTGTAATATTTTATCAGTAGAAAAAAATACCCCAGTTCCTCTGTACTAATCTCTTAATGGCTGGAAAATTTGCATTATATGTAAGAATCAAAGCTTTACCTAGGGGTACTTTTCCGTTAACTGGGCAGCAGGCAAAATGTGCGGTTGAGGTCAAGTCAGTGCTTTGTATTTTTCTCTGGGTTTAATTTTGTATTCATTGTCACAGTATTTTTTATGTTCTCACATATCAGTACTGATTATGTTCTGTTCTGGTTGTAATTTTGTCTTTGTTGTCACAGTAGTACTGATTTTTCCTCAGAACTCAGTGAAAATGGGGGCAAACCGTTAAGGGGACAGCACGGGAAATGTACGGTTGCTCTCAACTCACTGCTGCTTCCTTTTCCTGGTTTTAATTTTGTCTTCATTCTGACACTGTTATTGATTTTCTCACATGTCAGTACTACTTATTGTATTGCTATGTTCTGCTTTGAATTTTGCCTTTCTTAGAGTAATATTGATTTTTTCTCGGAAGTCAGTGCTGCTTATTTTGTTGTATTCTGCTTTTAATTTTCACTTTCTTGTCAGACTGTTACTGATTTCTTTCCACGTCACTGCCTCTTCTACATACAGTTTTACAAAGGTTCCCTGTTACTTCATAAACAGGGTGTAAATCACACACGTTATATTGTGAAAAAATAAGGAAGTGCTCCTGTTTCCCAGCATCAGCTGATTTTTTAACATTTGTAATGCTGTGAGGCATATCTGTCAACCTGCACACAATGGAAATGGTCACAAAAGCCTTTGAAAAATAGCAATATGTGGTGAAAATGTCAAGTGCAAAGGGGGACAAAGGGCTTTGAAAAATAGGAACATCAGGTGAAAATGTGAACATGTAATTAGGATGAAATGTGCAGGAAGTTTTACCTGTACATTTTGCAGCAACACTTATGTTGAACGATGACTGCTACCCCTTTAATGGAAAAGTACACACTTATCACCTAGTTGGTCCCTTTTAGAGGTCAAAGAACTAAAATGACAATTTAGGACAAATGCTACAGTTCCCTATGGGCTGAATGAAATGGTGTGTATTATTTGCATATTACTGTGGAAGGGAGCTCTTTGATTTAGATTTTAGTGTGATTGAGTATTCTAGATTTTAATAGGCTGGAGTAATCATTTTTAACATCCAAAAAACAAGCATATTTATATTCTTGAATATTATGGGGTCATATTAGGTGGACCAACATGCTAAAACATTTCTATGGGAAGTGCAATAAACGTTTTTATGTAATATTATATTTATGGGTTCCCTTTAGAATCTCGAAAAACTGAAATACCGAATTTCAGTTTTCTGAGATTCTAATCCCGAATGCTCGGAATCGCGAAATACCAGAAGCGCGAAATTCAAAATCCCAAAGTTCGGAGCTTCTGGTGTTGTGGTGTATAAATGGATGTAAGTGCAGGTACGTTTGTATGAGTGTGTAGGTTATGTGCTATAGTGTATGTTAGTGTGTGTTTTGGTTGTGATGTGTGTGTGCAAGGTGCTGTGAAATGTGTGGGTGTGAGTTGCCTTTGTGTGTGTGCGTGTGCGGTTTTGAGGTTAGAATATATAAGTTGTGGGGGGGTGCAGGGGGGCAAAGCCCCCCCTGCTTGTTTCTAGTGTAGGTTAGTTTTGTTTGTATGGGGGGGGGGCAGTTGTGTGTGTGTGTGAATGTGTGTATGTAAGTGTCGGGATTTTGAATTACGCGGTTATGGGCATTCGGGATTGTGGTGTTTCTGCTTTATGATCTCGATATTCTGAAATTCGGTATTTCAGAATTTCGAGATTATAAAGTGAACGCATATTTATGCATACAATTTTATACATTTGCATATATTTTGTATGTATTTATGAGTGTAAACTGTGCTTTGACTTTTTAACTGCAGAATGTTCTATGGATTAATAAACTTCAGTCAGGTGTACTCTTAATGCTTCTGTGGCGATCTTCTCATTTGAGTGAGGCTTTACCCTTAAACCAGCAGTACTCTTTAGCTTCTTCCACTGTGTAATATAACATTTCGCTCTATTGATCAGTGTTTAAAAATATCATATTTCTCTGCACCACCTTGAAAAGGGTTGATTTCTAAGGAATGAACTCTGTATGAGTATTCCACTTAAATATACATTTGATGTAGAGTGATGCTTGTGAGAAGAATGGATGTCTGAAGGAATTACTGCTTAGAAATGTTCTCTATACATCAATCCCCTTTTTGTTGTACATCTATTCATAGACTTCCCTAACCTAGGCACCCAGGGGAGGGGGGGGTGGGATGGTATAATAGCTGAGGTGTTTACCTCACAGACAAAAGGTACAGGGTTTGACTCTCCTCTTTAAAATGGAAATTAACTAGGCATAAAATGACCGACAAGGGCAGGTAGCCTAGTACTTACTTATGAATCACTTAATTTTAGGGGCTAAGGGTTGCCATAATAGTTAAGGTGTTTACCTCAAAGAATCAAAAGTTTAGGGATTGATTATCACCTTGAGAAGCATAGCTAGGCTTAAAAAGACCCCCTGAGGTCAGTGGTTTCATAATCACCTATGAACTCACCAGTCATGACTGGAAATCTTTCCCCAGTCACGACTGGAATTCACAGTCAAGAGGAGAAGGTACCAACCTGCAGCACACCACCTACTACACATAGACCCACCATACATCCAAATGCGAACCCCACTCATAGATACATAAAGACATATTCGGAGGCTCTAAATAAAAATCTGCGGAAACAACAGAGACCTCCAAAGCAGAAATGTAAGCAACCTACACCCACAAACACACCTTAATCATCACATAACCACAAAAACCAGTGTGCCGCAACCACAGCCCCTAAGGCAAAACACCATACCTAATACACTTGTAATAGGTGACTTCATAATGAGGCACACTGATGTCCCTCTCACCAGGCTGGATAAGGAGAAAGTCACTGTCAGTTGCTTGTCAGGCACCAGAATCCACCACATTACCCACTCACTCAGGTCACTCCAAAACAAGTACAAATACGATTCTGTCATTGTCCATGTTGGTGTGAATGACCTGAGACATGCCTCCCTGGACTACATGAAAAGGGACATAGAAGAGCTCTCTGATTATGTAATCAAGGCAGGTATGACCCTAGCCTTGAGTAGCATCTTACCCTCACCAAGTATGATACCACAGTACAAAGAAAAAAGTGATACATTTCAACAATTGGCTAAGTTTTTGGTGTCATTCAAAGGGGATCCAGTATCTGTCTGCCTGGGATGACATGCTCGACAAGCCTCAATGCTTTGCCAGAGATGGCTTGAACCTGTCACCCCTGGGATTCAGGATACTGGCTAAGGCTCTTGCCACCCCCATAGTGCCTTTTTTAGGCAAGGCTCAAAAAACAAATCCACCACGGTAACAAGTACTAGCGATAATAAATTGAGTGTCATGCTGCTAAACGCTAGGAGTTTCAACCTCAAAATGCACTCTCTCGAGGCACTCCTCAACATGGAGAATATCGATATTTATGCAGTAACTGAGACCTGGTTCAAGGCTCAAGAGAGCAACCCAGCGATTCCAGGTTACAACTCATACCACACATTTTGGCCGCAAAACCCGGACCAAAATACAAAGGGAGGAGGCGTATCCGTATTCATCAGGGATAACCACACTTCCAGACTAGTTGCAAAGTATGATGCCTTGGGGATCATCCAAGTGCAACTAACATGGGCAAAACTGCAATTCAGATTGCAGCTTGCTACAGATCTCCTTCCCTGCCCCAGGACACTCACTCCACTTTTCTTGAGGTATTGGAAAACATAAAAGTCCAACCAAACACCCTTATACTACGTGATTTCAATTACCCAAACATCAGTACATTAACTCCAATGCTCTGTACCAGCTTGTAAACACCCCCACAAGAGGTAAAAATATACTGGACCTGGTCATCACCAACATGGACAAATGCACCACACCTGTGTTAAATTCCTCATTGGTCAGATCAGACCACAAACTCATCACCCTAGATATCCACATACCACCTCCATCCCCCTTCCCAAAAGAAACTGTGGTGAAAATCTTCTCCAAAGCGAACTTTATGCTACTTAAGACAGAGGTGGCAAACTTCGTTCCTTTCACGCAGAATGTCAATATGATTGAATCTGCTATATCCTACACTAAAGCACTCTACAAACAACTACATGAGTGCATGGACCATGATATCACGAACAAGACCATGACCCACTCCTCCAAAAAGAGGGAACCAGTCTGGTGGACCCCAGCCATAAACAAGCTCTATAGTAGAAGGAAGAAATTACTGCAAAAAAATAAAAACCCAGGAATGGAGGGCTCCCTGACAAACCTTAGCAAAAAACTAAGAACCCTCATAAAAACTCTAAGGCAAGCTTTGAAAGAAAAATCGCAATGGACACCAAAGACCATAACAAAGCATTTTTTAGCTACGTCAAAAACCTCAATAGCAACTCTCAGATCTGCTCCAAACTACAGCATAATGTCTCAAAATTCACAGAGCCAAGTGATATCGCCAATGTATTGGCAGATAGGTTCAGTGCAAATTTCAGCTCACCCTCTTCCCCCAAAGGGCTCATATCCATACCAGAAGATTGTGCTGCCCCTAAAATCACAGACACTCAGGTGAAAACAGCACTCACTAAGGCAAGAAACACAGCATCCATGGGACCAGATAGCATCCCAGGCTGTGTGCTACATGAGCTCCAAAATGAATTAACCCCTCACCTTAATACCATATTTAACCACAGCCTCACCTCAGGCTATGTGCCTATAGAGTGGCACATGGCAACTGTCATACCACTCCACAAAGGAGGTGCAACCACTGACCCCGGGAATTACTGCCCCATCAGCCTGACAAGTCTCGTCTGCAAGGTCATGGAGCTCATCATCATGGAAATCATAAACAATTACTTTGGGAACCTACAAACCCTGGACCCCACCCAGTTTGAGTTCGTGAAGGGAAGGTCATGTCTCCTAAATCTGGTTGACTTCTTCAAAATGGTCACTAAAGCAATAGATGAGGGCAAGGTGGTTCACATAGCTTACCTTGATCTTGCAAAGGCCTTTGATACCATTCCCCACTCGGGAATTATAGACAAACTCACCAACCTAAATATAAACCCCTATGTAACAAGATGGGTTGCAAACTGGCTCATGGACAGAACCCATACAGTGAGAACAGGAAATGCTAGATCAGACTCCAGACCTGTGACTAGTGGTGTACCACAGGGCTCAGTCCTGGGACCCCTTCTGTTTGGTATCTACGTCTCGGAAGTACAAGCAAACACGGAGGGACTATGGCTAACAAAGTTCACAGACGACTGCAAACTGGGAGCTATAATAGAGAATCCTAGTGATGTTGACATCCTTCAAAAGGGTCTTATGGACACAGATACGTGGTGCCAAAACCATGGTCTCAAACTAAATGCCAAAAAGTGCATTGTTATCCCCTTTGGGAAAAAACAAGTACCTATGAACTACAACATAGGTGGTAGCCCACTTATCACAGAGTGTGTGATAAGGGACCTAGGGACTCAGGTAGGCATTACCTCTCTTTCGACAACCACATTGCTAAAGTGGTTAGAAAATCCTTCTACATGGCCCACCTCATCACAAAGAGGTTTGCATCTAGGAATAAGGAAGTTATTATCCCCCTGTACTCATCACTAATTAGACCCATTATTGAATATAATGCCCCATTCGGGATGTACCTAGCAAGACATCTGCAGCAGCTGGAGAGGCCTCAAAAGTACCTCACAAAGAAGATAAAGGGCCTTAAACAGATGCCTTATACCATGAGGCTAAAAAAAACTCAGACTGTACTCGGTCGCATACCGGCTACTCAGAGGTGATTTCTGCCTGACATACAAGGGTTTGTCAAACCCCAACTTTCTAGAAATGCTCCACCTAAGGAAAACCCAATCCACCAGAGCTACATGCTCAAGGGACATAAACCTAACATAAGCAATAAACAGGACATGTTAGAGGGACAGATTCATGTCCTAGAGACCCCCTCCCTTGCTCTGGAACAGGGTCCCCATATATGTAAGACAAAGCTCCTCGTTGGCACTCTTCAAGAGAAATCTTGATGAGTGGATGGGAAACAGGAAATTCACCCCGGGGAATCGCTGCTATGGCCCTTCTCGACAGGGGTGCAGGTAACTAAACCACATGGGAGGGAGTGCTATAGCACAAAATTTATGGCGAGGCTTAATTATGTCCTAGGGCCAATAGCCTAGTGCCTACCTATGAACTCAAGTTACTCTTTGGACCCCCCTGCACATCCAATATATCTGTGGCTACATTCCTGTCACTAGTATATATTCCAGCACCCTCTTGAAAAATCCATAGGTTAGTCGTGTTGCTTCTAAATTTCCCTTGCTTAAACATTTTGTCATATTTGAACTAAAAAGAAGAGCATTTCTCTCTTCTGTGGATCACTTTATTCGGGCCCAAATATCTCCCTTGTGGGTCATTAACCATTCCAGAATATTTATTTGGCAACCTTTAGCTACCAGCAAAACCACTCCTCCCATGAGTCTTCTGCTAATTTGCTTGTCACTTCATTGTCCCAATGTCTATTAATTAACTTAGATTTTCCTTTCTGTCTAAATGAGTTTCCTGCAGGGCAGCAAGGTCTGGGTGAGTTTGCTTTATGCATTGGACTGTCCCTATTTCTTTTAATAGGTTAGATCAGACCATTTACATTCCATGTAAACAACCCCACAATGTTTGACGAACAAAAGATGATGTGTTCCTAAGCCCTGACTACCCCAAGCCCAATATCCACCAGTTGTCCTTTTCAGAGTTTAGGCTAATACAGAAAGACTCTTAAGTTCCAACTATCTGTCATATCACAGGTTCAGTATTAGAGGTAAATTTAAAGGCAGAAATGAGAGCAATGTAAAAGAAAGATACCCAGACAATTCCAGTAGTAGTGGGAGCAACGGGTCTTATAAAAAAGAATCTACAATCATATTTAGATATGTTACCGATGCATTACTGGGCACATTGTGGGTGCTGCGAAGAGCACTTCTGGCTAACATCAAAGATTGAAACAATACTAATTTCATGAACTTTAACCATACTTTGACATAGGAATGGGGTGCATTCCTGTCATGGTATTAGAAACACAAAACACTTGGAGAAATTTAAAAAAAATAGGTAAATTTATAATGCTGTACACAAGTCTTTTCCACCCATCCACAAAAAATGCAAGGCAACATACTTAATGTTATACAGGTGCACAAGCTCATATGTTAGCAGTAAAAATAAAATACAAACAATTTTACAATTTTAACTAAATTTGTACTAGTGACTAATGCTTCTGCTAAGCAGGTGTTTATTCTGTACATCAGTCCTGTTTCACACGGACAAAAATTTATATGCCTACACTGTGATCAACAGTGACTTTGCAGCAGTTACTGCTTAATCTAATATCTCTTAAGACTGCCTGGCTCTGTGGCACAGTGGGACGTAGTCCTCTCTGTAATACAGGCAACCAGGGTTCAGTTAGTGGCCCTTGCAGTAGAGGAGCCAGGCATGGAGGTGGTGGACTGAAGGGTTGCAGTCCAAGTTGCTTCTCCCAGGGAGTGGGCAAAGTTGCATGCATTTGGGGCATGCAGAGTTAATGCACTATCTTTATTGGAGAAGAATGAAATTACCATATGTGTTTCCTAAGGAAAGGCGGGAGTGCTTAGAGAGGATATCCTTTGCAGAAGTGACAGGATTTCCTCTAAGAGCAGCCCAAGGCACAACCCCTGGCACTTTGCCAAGTGTATGCATGGTACTAGGGTACAGGTGAGAAAAATTTTAATTACCTATGATGGTATCTTTTTGCTGACTCTTGCTCCTGTGATAGAGAACAAAAGGTCAATTAATCAGGAAGGGACTGATGATCAGTAAGTTGTGGGGCAAAGAAAATTCTCAAGATCTCCCCAGTAGTGCATTTCATATTAATAGACAACAGACCCTCAAAACACCCATATACAATGCTTCAATATCTTGGATAAATAATTATGCATGTAAACAGTCTGAGGAAATATTGCCTTTTCATAAAAAATGCATAATTAAGAAACAACACATCAACAAGCAGGTAACAGATCCTGTTTCATATCAGTGTTCCAGATTACCAGGAAATCCGGACCTTTTCCATTTGACTCATAGGTAGGTACTAGGCTATCGGCCCTGGGGCCTATACAAGCCCAGCCAAAAAGGTACCCTGGCTTTTGCCACCCAAGAAAATGATTTTCCTGTGCCACTGTCGAGCAGAGCCACAGAGGTGATTCCCGGGGTGAATTTCCTATTTCCCATTTCCCATCCAATCATCAAGATTTTTCTTGAAGAGTGCTAATGAGAAGCTTTGTTTGATATAGATAGGTAGTTTATTCCAGAGTATGGGAAGTCTTTGGGACAGGAATCTATCCCTCTAGCATGTTCTGTTTATTGTGGTAACAAGGTTTAGGTCCCTAGAGCGTGTAGCTCGGAGGGATTGGGATTTCTTTAAGTGGAGCATGTCCAACAGCTCTCGGTTTGACATAGCTTTGTATGTTAGGCAGAGATCACCTCTGAGTAGGCGATATACGATGGAGTAAAGCTGGAGTTTTTTGAGACAGTCTGCGTAGGGCATCTGTTTGAGGCCGGTAGTCCTCTTTGTGAGGTATTTCTGCGGCCTTTCCAGTTGTTGTAGATGTCTTGTGAGGTACATACCAAAAGGGGAGTTGTACTCTATAATGGGTCTAATGAGTGATGAGTAGAGGGGAACAATTACCTCTTTTTTTCTGGATGAGAAACCTTTTGTGATGAGGTGTGCCACGTAGAAGGATTTCCTGACTACTGTGGTGATGTGATTATCAAAGGAGAGACTACTGTCCTCCTGTGTCCCAAGGTCTCTTATCACACTTTTATCTCATTGCTGGAAATGATACCCTCCCACAAATATAATAGCCATCTCCAGAATATATTTTGCTTGCAGGTAGAATAAAACCCCAGCACCTTACTTAGAGTGCATTATTAATCGTAAGTCTTTCAGTTAGATGAAAGACTGTTCCAATCCAAGTCCTTTTATGAAGCTACACAACACTGTCCCAACAAATTAAATCAGTCTTGTTTCCATACACACAAAGTCAGAGATGTGTAACAATATTGTATTATAGAGCCATCACTGGAAAACCCACGTGAATTACAATGCCAATGATTATAGCACAGTGGGATCGACAGTTAATTGGTTAAACATAACCATGAGACCTTCATGTACAACTTGCAGCAAATGAATGCTTGTCTACTGAACTAGGGAAGAAACACGCTTTTATTTAAACACACGATTGCTATGGATAATCAACCATTCATTTCTGAATGAATCAGTGCACAAATAATGTGAGTTAGGTGTATACCTGTTTTGCCAGGGACACCTCACACCTAGGCATAAGATATGGAATTGGACATTACTGTTCTTTCCTTTTCACCATTCTGGTTTTCTACTCCATGGTTCATGTTGGTTGAAGATAGGAGTCTGCCCCTATGCCAGTTGCAGCCCCATACATTCTTATAATAGCCACAGGGTGTTGTTATGACTCTGCTAATGGCTTACGCCTCCCTATCCCAAATGTTGTATCTGCCTTCCCCCTGGATATAGCTTAAATCATTTTGTTGGTCTTCAAGGGTTTTTGAACCTGGAGGCAACTGAAACTTCAGAAATGATTGGTACAGGGGCCTGAAGTATATCCCTTGCTCCTACGGTGTTGCATTGTTAGAGTGAATGCAGCTGTTTTAATCCTTGTTGGAATGGCTTAGTCATTGACCATAAAAACTTGGTGCTCACTTTCTTTGAAACTTTGATTGGTTTTTGTGTAGCCTTTAGTATTTGTACCTTGACCACCAGAAGTTCAGCCTAACCAGGATATTTATGTCGGCTACAGTTAAATCACTGCCTGACATAAATATCTGTGAGGACTTACAGTGTGCATTGACCTCTCAGTAAGGTCAAGTGTTTAAACAGGTGCTGCTGGATGAACTGCTTACCATTCACCCCTTATTCCTCACTAGCACATCAGTTATTTGTATGTCTTTGTGACGATCCCTGTTCTCCACAGCTACCTGCAGTGTTTCTTCAGTGGCTTCCAGATTCATCACCCTTACTTTTAAAATCTTAATCGTGGTGTTCAACAAGTCAGAGAATCTGACTGTTTTAAGTATACCCCCCCCCTCTATCTCAGAAATCCTGACATCTATTCATCCCACTGTTTGTTAAAATGGATTTCTAAGAGAATAAGCTCCAAGGCTGATTGTGAGGGGTTCTTCCTCTTCTGATCATCTACCCTTTTCGTACCATGTTCATAGCTGCATGTCAGTGTTTGTGCCACCTGCAGCTCCAGCTTATCAGCAATCCTTTAGCAGATCTTTTTGCTTTCTGTTTACAATTTGTTTTTCTTTTACAGTGTGGCATATGTAGTGCTAAGAATAGTAGCTCCTTTCACAATGAATAATCCATGGGATGTTTCTCAGCAGTTATTTATAAATGCCACAGAACAACATAGGGGAGGGAACACTTCAGACAGCTATACTGGAAGTCCTCTTGAGTTTAACCTTTAATGACCACTAACGTTTAGTTTTCAGCTTTGCCAGTTATGAAGAGATCAAATGGCCTTTTGTGCATAATGTTACAAAGGAACATATTTTTATCAATATGTACAAAAATGAGAAAAAAGAGGTTGTGGATGGATGGATGGATGCACATGACTTGTTGTTTTGGATAATCTCTTTCAAGAGATGTTTACATTTGGAATTAACAGCATTGATGTAATTGGATATTCTGAGCAATGGAATTAAAAAAGTTTATGATGAAACCGCTTGACTGCCAGGATTTCTCTGAACAAAGGTGTTTGTATGTCCTTTCTGTCTCTTTTCCAAATAATACAAAATTGAGTCCTTGTTGGAAATGAGACCTTTTCATAAGGGCAAAACTTGTTGATTCCTTTGATGTAATTAAAGCTAAGAAATAGTAGATGGGCTCCAGGATGTAGCTGAAGGTTGATAGCCAATAGAGAAAATTACAGAGGGAAAAATAAATGCCTGAACATTGGCTGAATTCATAAAAAAAGATGCATACTTACGGTAATGGTTACTACAAGACTAGATCCAAGTTAATTTATTGCAAGAGTACACAGGTTTAATTGATCCATGTTTAATCAACAGATTTTAAGGTAACCCAGGTTACTTTAAAAAACAGTTAATGTTTTAGCAAGATTGCAGGACCATGGAGCAAAGAAGGTTTCCCTTACTCTCAAAGTTATATAATCTTGGAACTAGTGTTTTAAGAAATACATGCCTATGGAGGATTTCCTGCAAAATAATTTTTGGAGACTTTTTTGTTATAGAATTTTTTGCTTAATTACAGCTCAAGATTAAACCCATTTAGTATGAGTGTATATTATAATCTCATTTAGGCCACCTTGGGAAGGAGAAAGCTGATTTTCCCATTTTGGGGGTACCAGTAGGTCAGTTTAGCAGGTGAAATTAGTGAATGTATAGAAGACAAATGTACATTTGTTAAAAAAAAAGTGGCTTCTGTGATGTCTGCTGACCAAAGATTTAAAAATTACTCTGTCTCTGTGTACGTTTGTTGCATTTAGAAATCCATACAAATTATCTGAGAGTATTGCAGACTTTATTCTGGCAGTGGCCAAAGGAGGGAAAAGGTTGATGAGAGAAATGTCCTTCTTAGAGGCCCACCATCACTGCAAATACTTCAAGAAGCAAGAGATGCCTTACAAAGGCAGGAAATCAGAAGGGAATTCAATGCAATTTTCTTAACTCCATTGGGCACTGTTAGTGAAGCTATGCAGCTTGCTCAACAAGTCCATTCTTTCTTGGAAAGAGTTTGTTCTCAATGATTCTGACAAAGGGATATTTGTAAAATAGCATACATTCCTATCCATTTTGGAAATACTGGAGCTTGAATAAATTTTCCTAGAGTTTCACACAGAATTTTCTTGAAAAGATTTTTTTTTTCTTGAAGTCCCTTCTAATTCCTAATCTGTGGTGTAGTTCCTGTGTTGTCCATTACCTTACTTGGATAGAAGGAAGTTTCTTTGCTCACCAGTGGGAGTGGGAGCCTTGAGCAGCCTACCTGTCCTTGGGGGAAGTGACCTCAGCACAAGAAGCTGTAGTGATTGGTTGTTTGGGACCATTCCTAGCTCTTTTGTAGTTCACTGTTTAAATTCCGCCTCTGGGCATTTTTTTTCTGGCTATACTGCTCAGACAAGCTCCGCGTGGGTTTACAGAGTGGTCCAAGCAGCAAGGAACTCGAAAAAGTGACTACCTTCTGGATTTAAGTATCTTTGCTTTTTTTCACTGGAAATAGCTTCTGTAGCTTACTTTGAACTAGCCTGAACTGTTTTTTAACTGATTGCTGCATTTATTTTAAAATCTGCACTTAAAGTTACAGTTAGTCGAATTTGATCGAAAGTTTGCTTGTTTGTTTGTTTGTTTAATTTAACTGTGGAGGCTGCCCACTAAAGTGTGCTAGCCTGTGTAACTAATTTATCACTGTCTCTGCATTTTCTGTGTGTTTCTACCAAAAAAAAAAAAATAATCCTTGTTTTCCCGCCTTCCTCGAGTAGTTTAGACCAGTTTACAGGCATTGCTGTATTCTGGGCTGTGGTGTAGTTCCTGTGTTGTCCATTACCTTACTTGGATAGAAGGAAGTTTCTTTGCTCACCAGTGGGAGTGGGGAGCCTTGAGCAGCCTACCTGTCCTTGGGGGAAGTGACCTCAGCACAAGAAGCTGTAGTAATTGGTTGTTTGGGACCATTCCTAGCTCTTTTGTAGTTCACTGTTTAAAATCCGCATTTGCACGGCTTTGCATGGACGTGCGCATAGCGCAGCGCCGGTTAAACAAGGTTAAACTTTTTCTGGCTCCGCCAAGTCTGCTCTTCAATTTTTCCCTTAGAACTGTTCTACTTGCAATCTAAACAGCCTATACTCTATCTGAAAAGCTCAGCACTTGCTCCTAAAGCATTTTTTATACAGGTAAAGCACTCTTAAACAAAAGAAAGTACTTCATTCACCTAAATTCCCTTGAGTACCCATTTCCCTATAGGTCCTTTCTGACTCAGTTACACAGCAATCTTTTTCACTATTTCTGGCATGTCGAAGGGTCAGTTGCTGGCGTCCTCTCCTGTCCAGCTGGTGAATCTGGGAATCTTGAGGCAATGTTACAATTGCCTCATGTACACAGACAACCCTCTCCTCTTCCCAACAAATACAAATATATGCGAGATGCAACTATATAGCCAAACTGGAGGCTGAGCTCTCTCAATTCAGTACTGGCAAGACCAGTCAGGAGGAGAAGGTAACCACACACCACAAACCCAGTCTCACATAGAACTATCACAACTGCAAACCAAACACATAAACACACAAAAACATACTCGGAGGCACTGATTAAAAATCTACCAAAACAACAGAGGCCTCCAAAGCAGACACCCAAGCAACCACCACCTCAAGACATAGCACAGGCAACACATAGTTCACAAAGTCAGTGTGCTAAACAGTCACAGCCCTTAAGGCCAAACAACATGCCAGACACACTTGTAATAGGTGACTCCATAGTCAGACACACTGACATCCCGCTCACCAGACTGAACAAGGAAAAGGTCACAGTAAGCTGCCTGTCGGGAGCTAGAATCCGCCACATAACACAAGCACTCAGGTCACTCCACAGCAAGTACAAATATGACTCAGTCATTGTACATGCCGGTGTGAACGACCTGAGACGTACCTCCCTGGACTACATGAAAAGAGACATAGAGGAGCTCTCTGATTATGTAGCCCAGGTCGGTATGACCCTGACCCTGAGCAGCATCTTACCCTCACCAAGAATGATGCCACAGTACAAAGACAAAATGATCAGTTTTAACATTGGCTTAATTACTGGTGTCATTCTAAGGGGATCCAATGTCTGTCTGCTTGGGATGACATGCTTGACAAGCCACGCTGCTTCGCAAGGGATGGCTTGCACCTGTCACCCCTGGGCTTCCGGATATTGGCCAAGGCTCTTGCCACCCCCATAGTGCCTTTTTTAGGCAAGGCTCAAATGACAAACCTACCTCCCTAGAAAACACAAGTGGAAAAAAACTAAGGGCAATGCTGCTCAATGCCAGAAGTCTAAACCTCAAGATGCACACCCTTGAAGCCCTCCTCAGTATGGAGAACATCGATGTCTGTGCAGTGACTGAAACCTGGTTCAAGGCTCCTGAGAGCACCCCAGCACTATCAGGTTTTACCTCATATCATGCTTTCTGGCCCCAAAACTTGGACCGAACCACAAAAGGAGGGAGAGTATCCATATTCATCAAAGATACCCACACCTCCAGGTTAGTGGCAATGCACGAAGCATCGGAGACCATCCAGGTGCAACTAACCATAGGCAAAACTGCCTTACAGTTTGTAGCATGCTACAGACCACCCTCTCAAACTCAGGAAACCCACACAGCCTTCCTGAAGACACTGGAGAGTATGAATGTCTCTCCAAATACCATCATTTTGGGAGACTTCAACTACCCAAACATAGACTGGGAACATTACTCAAGCCCCAACACCCTAGCCCAAAGGTTCCTAGAATTCATAAACTCAAATGCGATGGAACAACTAGTCACCATTCCCACAAGAGGAGACAATATACTAGACCTGATCATCACAAACATGGGGACAAAATGCTCCACACCGGAAGTATATCCCTCTTTGGTAAGATCAGACCATAAATTAATCTCACCGGAAATCCACATCCCACCCCCACCCCCTGCACAAAAGACCACAGTGAATGGTATCCTTCAAGGCCCCTGGGCCAGTGGAAACCACAACCCACACGGCTGAATCTTTTGCAAATGCCTTCTATGGGCACCTTCAAGAATGCATGGATCATGCCATCCCAAATAAAACCAAGACCCATTCCCCCAAAGGCAGGCGCCCGGTCTGGTGGACCCCAGCCATAAACAAACTTTACAACAGGAGGAGGAAGCTACTACATGACAGAGCAAAATCCCTAAAAGGGAAGGCATCTCTGATCAGTACTAGCAAAAAACTACGATCACTCATAAAATCATCCAAGGCCAACTTTGAGAGAAAAATCGCAAAAGACACAAAAGACAATCACAAGGCCTTCTTTAGCTATGTTAGAAACCTGGGTGGAAACTCCCAGATATGCTCAGAGTTAGTCCAAAATGACACAAAATACACTGAACCCACTGACATTGCCAACATTCTGGCAGACAGGTTCAGTGCAAATTTCTCCTCCCCCTTCCCCCCAAAAGGAGAAATAACTATCCCAGCAGAGTGTAGCCTCCCTAACATCTCAGATGCCCAGGTGAGAGCCGCCCTCTCTAAAGCTAAAAACACAGCATCAATGGGACCGGATAGTGTCCTGGGCTGTGTGCTACATGAACTCCAAGAGGAACTAAACCCACACATAAGGCTGCTGTTTAATCTTAGCCTTACTACAGGATACCTACCCAAAGAGTGGCATACGGCAACAGTGGTCCCACTTCACAAAGGCGGTGCTTCTACAGACCCTGGAAATTACCGCCCCATAAGCTTGACGAGCCTGGTCTGCAAAGCTATGGAGAGGATCATTATGGAACTCATAAACAAAGACATTGGGGACCTACAGACATTGGATCCTACCCAATTTGCCTTTGTCAAGGGCAGATCCTGCCTTTTGAACTTGGTCGACTTTTTTGAAACAGTCACTAAGGCCATTGATGAGGGTAAGGCGGTTCACACAGCCTACCTTGATCTTGCAAAAGCCTTTGACACAATACCCCACTCGGGCATCATAGACAAACTCACCAGCTTAAATGTAAACCCATATGTCACAAGATGGGTTGCAAACTGGCTCAAGAACAGAACCCACAGGGTCAGAGTTGCTGGAGCTATGTCAGACTCTAAGCCAGTCACAAGCGGTGTCCCACAGGGCTCAGTTCTGGGACCCCTCTTGTTCGGCATTTATTTTTCCGAGGTACAGGCAAACATAGGAGGATTGTGGCTGACAAAGTTCGCAGATGACTGCAAACTGGGCGCCATAATTGATACTCCAGCGGACACAAACATCCTTCAGAGAGGCCTCATAGAAACGGATAATTGGTGCCAGAGCCATCGCCTTAAGCTGAACGCCAAAAAATGTATAGTCATACCCTTTGGGAAAAACAAGGTACCGACAAATTACTACATAGGTGGCAATCCATTAAGTACGGAAGAGGTAATCAGGGACCTAGGGACCCAGGTTGACAGTAACCTCTCATTTGACACTCACATTGCCAAAGTGGTTAGGAAAACCTTCTATATTGCCCACCTTATCACGAAGGGTTTCACATCTAGATCAAGAGAGGTCATTGTGCCCCTGTACTCTTCTCTTATCAGGCCAATGATTGAGTACAATGCCCCATTTGGGATGTATCTCACCCGACACCTGCAGCAGTTGGAAAGACCCCAAAAGTTCCTCACCAAGAGGATAAAGGGTCTTAAACATATGTCATATGCTGCCCAACTGAAAAAACTCCAGCTCTATTCAGTCACATACCGCCTACTCAGAGGTGATCTGTGCCTGACGTACAAGGCCATGTCCAATCTGGAATTAATGGACATGCTCCACCTCAGAAAATCCAAATCCATCAGAGCCACGAGAGCAAGAGACTTAAAACCTCAACACAGAAATAAATAGGACGTGCTGGAGGGACAGATTCATAACCCAGAGGCTCCCTACACTCTGGAACAGAATCCCAGTCCATGTTAGGCAGAGGCCCTCACTGACTCTATTCAAGAGAAATCTTGACGAGTGGATGGGGGATCGTAGGTTTATAGACATTTACTAGACAGAGGCACAGTAAACTAAACCCTAAAAGGGCGTAGTATTCTCATCCTAAGGGGTGGTGAAAGCCACACACACTCTGGCTAGGCTTATAAATGCCCTAGGGCAGATAGCCTAGTACGAACCTATGAACCTATAAGATCTCCCTTCTTTTCTGAAGTGCTTGCAGTGATGTTGGTGCTCCAAGGAGGAATCTCACTACACTATACCATTTCTTCTCTATATTTTTTAAAACCTCAAATGAAGTTAGGAACAGCCTGCCTCCATGTTGCTGTTTGACCTAATTCTGCAAAGAATTGTGATTGAAATCACTGGTGAAATGTCAGAACTGCTTTTTCACAAATGGCATATAGTGATAAAATGATTCACCAGGATGAACAGGATCATATATATTTTTTTTCATTTTGGGGAGAGAGAACCAACCAGAAGGTTATACTCTCTGACCATGAAGAGATGGGAATGCAGAAAAAAGAAGAATCTTTATCCTTTTCCTCATAAAGAAGGTGGTCACACTCCTCTTCAAAGGAGAAGCATTGCAAGCGTAATAAAAAGCACCAATTCAGAGGTGTTGGCAGCTCTCATGTTTCAGTTTATCACACCCATATGTAACTTGTCACTGGAAAGTCCAGTGAACCTGATCCTGGCCCTGTTGACTTTTCATCATTAATAGTATATGCTTCCTCCAGTGTAGAAGGAGCACCCTGTAAAACTTTTTAACACATTTATTGAATTATCACTTAAGTCTTAAGACATAGGCAAACATACATGTATATAAAAGTAAGCTTACCATATTATCATGTTCCTAGTTACAAACATTATTCAACTCGCATTTTCTTTTGTGTGTGTGTGTGTGTGTGTATAACTATCATCAATCCAACATTGCATACAATTCTCAGTTCTTGCCTTCCTTAAATTTCACTCCTCCTCCAAAACACTATTCTGCATGTATTTCCACAATTTCCATTTTTCTGTGTGTTTGCTCCAGTTGGTCTAGGCTTTTGATTTCAATTTTCTAGTACTTGCTTTTTTGGCAGCCATCAGAATTAAACTGGCAAGTCTGTACTATCTAGGCAGTTCAGAGCTTGTATCCGAGCTGATTTCCTTAGATACATCAATTTTCTCAGCGAATATTTGGAGTATTCTGTAGGGATTTTTGAAGTCTGGCAATGCATTACATCCCAAAACATATGTTTCCAGTTACCCTTTTTTTTCCCCATCACACCTACCTGAGGAAAATTTCTTTGAAGTCTGCTTGGGGTATAAAATTCCCAAACAAACACTTCCAAAAAAAAAAATCCCAACTCTTCTAGACTTTGTTGCATAATTGGGAGCTATACATATGTCCTCCCATTGCTTCCTTGTGAATTGCTTATCCAGTCTATTTTCCTAATCTTTTCTAAGCTCCTCTGATTGTTTCCTATAATTGTCATAAAAATGCAATGAACTCAGCAGTGTACCACACAAATTTAATTCCCAAACAGATATTCCACTCTCAGTAATAAATCAGCAAAATTAATCCAACCGGTTAAGGCTAATACAAAAGTATTTAATAAATGAGATCAATGTTACAAAGTTTGGTGCTTTCACTCGCAACAAAGGCGAGCTTCCTGTGCTTTTGTATTAGCCTTAACCGGTTGGATTAATTTTGCTGATTTATTACTGAGAGTGGAATATCTGTTTGGGAATTTTCTGTCTAGCATCCTGTTATTGTCCCGAATGGGTAGAGACTTTGTTTCAGGAGTTACACAAATTTAATGAAAAAAAAAAGCAATGCTTTCAGGTTAACAAGCCCTTCCTGAGTGC
Source organism: Protopterus annectens (assembly GCF_019279795.1). Classification (NCBI taxonomy): domain Eukaryota; kingdom Metazoa; phylum Chordata; order Ceratodontiformes; family Protopteridae; genus Protopterus; species Protopterus annectens. The sequence goes on along the minus strand of NC_056745.1, from coordinate 1,205,728,945 downwards.
AAATTAGAACATACTTATTACAATTCCTTTAAAAACACATCCTTATTAACACACAGCCAATTACAAACATTATCCAATTAAGCAATTAAAATAGTACTAAAATATACAAAAGTTCATATTATTTTAAACAGTATTGTCTATGTTTACAAACTGGTTTAAGGGTTACTGCTTCATTAATACCTGGTGGATGGTTGGCCCGTAGCCATAAAATCCTTTCATATTCCCTGATCTCAAGCTTATTATTTAAATCAGCCCCTCTCATACTTTTATATACCCTGTCAATAACCCTAAAACTAAAAACATATTAAATAATTTTCACTAATATGTTTTTCGCTGACATAGTTGGGGTATTTCTTTTAATTTCTCACCTGTGCTCTATTATTCTGTCCTTTAAGTGTCTCGTGGAATTACCCAATCACCAGTTCAATCACCAAACTAATTCTTAAGCATAGACAATATTTTTTAAAATAATACAAGCTTTTTGTATATTTTTTTTGTGTATTTTAATATTATTTTAATTGCTTAATTGGATAATATTTGTGATTGGTTAATAAGGACATGTTTTTAAAGGAATTGTAATAGGTATGTTCTAATTTGCACTGAGGAAGGGTTTGCTAACCTGAAAACTTTGCTTTTTTCATTAAATTTGTGTGATACATTGCTTTTTTGTGCTCTTGTCCAGTACGAGTTCTGATTTATCATGATCCCTGTTTGTTGGTCCTGTAGTTGTCATGCTACAGTTTATATGGCCTGCTAATTATCCCTTTTTTAACATCAGTATCTGTTCTAAATCCAAGTGAAAACTTTACCAGAGCATGTCTTTCATGTAGGATTCCCCATCCCTTTCTCTTTGCTTATACTTGGGTATCAATCCCTGATAGGAAAGGCCGTTTCTAGCATGTAGTCGAAATCTTAGCTTCTTCCCATTCTGTTACCTTTTCCTGTCTAGTAATTTGCTCCCAATACTTTGGTTCTTTTGCCAGTTTTCTCTAATAAATTCCACCCCCTCTCCCATAAAACTTTTGAGGGTTATAGGGGCTACCCATTCAGTGACATTTCAGTGCATAAATTATGACAATACCTACTCAGCCGGCAGCAAAGACTGAAGAAGAAGGTTTTAGACATGGACAACATTGTAAGTAGTACATTTGAACTTTTTCTTTTTACCCTCAGTGATTATTTTATCAGAATTGTCTTCCTGAACTTTGATCCTATGTTGTCCTCTCCATCCATCTTGACAGCTGGGTTACCCACCTCAAGGTGGATCTGAGCTGGCAAATGCTTCATAGTTTCTTTAGCAGTTGAGCTATTCTCCCTAGTAATTGCCTGTGCTAGACTATAGCTTCAGATCTCATTTGTCACCCTTACCAAGAAGACATTATCCCCAGTACTCTATTTGCTTCTTGAATCTTTAGTCATATAAGCACTTATTTTGTTTTTACAGAAGTAGTCATTCCAGTAGCTAATTTCCTAGCTATTCTGTCTTTTATAGTTTTTACATTTCTATCTATCCATCCATCTGTCTATGTCTGTCTGTCTATCTATCTATCTATCTATCTATGTATGTATCCATTTAAAAGAAGCTTTGCCTCTCCCATCTTCTAGGCCTTTCCCTTGTTAATTTATATTGTCTTGACTTTCTTTTTTACAGACTCCAGGTAGCATTGTTGCCTCACAGTAAGACGCTGTCTGGTTCAATTCTCAGCTAGAGCGTCTTCTGTGTGGAGACATGTGTGAATGGGCATACCTTCGTTGAAGGTTGTGCATCAGGGCTGGTAACTTGGCGTGTAAAAATCAACTACCAATCATTAGCGGACTGGAGTTCCACTGTGGCGACCCCTAACCGGGAAAAGCCGAAAGACACAAACAAATCAGTCAGACAACCATGTGGAAAAGCCTTTAGGCTTTGAGAAATGCCTGAAATGAACTCATAAATGCCAATTTTGACATTTGTTCATCTTTCAGTCAGTGGACATTGTTTCACAGATAAATAAACTGATCCTTGGATTCCTTCTCCTGGGTTCCAGGGGAGGATCTGCTAGATCTTTTTTGACTCACATCCTTCTCAGCTACTCAAGGCCACTGAAATGTATGGTTTTAAAACTAGAAAAAAGGAAAGAGTTATAAAGAAAAACTTGGTGGCTGTAGAGGAAAATAAAATAAAGGATCCTCCAATTCTCCTCCTACTTTGGACCTCCTGACTTTGAAAATAGCCAGACCACCAAGACCTTCTTTGCCCATGGCTCTGAATTGTATCTGGCTCAGATCCAACACCTGCCTTCATCAGATTCCAGTCTAATTGTTATTTCAGATCACTTCCCAAACAAGATATCTTCACCAGGCTCCATATCCTCCAAGAGGGAACTCTAGAAATATTTTTTGTCTCATCCTTCTTTGGCTGCATCTCTTTGGTCCATTAGGTCCTTGAGAAGTACAGATGATGTTGATTGGGACAAGGTGATGAGAGTCTTCATTAATGCTTGGGTAGATGTGGGAGTCATTCCATCCTCTTTCACTCCATGGTTGAAGAGATCTAGCCCCCCTTCTTGATGCTCCTTCAGTTCCCTTGTCAGATTTGGTGGTTTGGAAGCATTGTTTCCTCCAATAGTTCCCTTGTCAGTGTTGACAAGCATGGGGCATTTGATGTCACCTGTTCCTCTTATGCAGTGAACTCCAATCTTTTAGGAGCTGAAAGCATCCTAAAGTCATGAGATTGTACCTATTATCCAGAGTCAGGTGTTAAACCATCCTTGGCTCTGGGTACTCTAGTGGAAAGAAGACTGGATGTGCTGTATAGACCTTTAGGATACCTATTATCGTGAAAACTGCATAACAGTCCAGAAGGTATCTGATTTGCACTTTTAGCAGTGAGCCAGTCACAATCAGTTTAGGTCTCTGCAGTTCAGTTTAACCACAAAACCCCAAGTGTTCACCAAACGTATGGCAATGGTCACAGTACATCTCAGGCTGCAGGGGTTCCAGGTGCTCCCTTACTTGGATGATTGGCTTCTCATTGAAACAACAAAGTAATCCATAATATAAGCAAGAGACATTTTGCTTCAGTTTTGTTGATCCTTGGGAATTTTCTTAAATCATGAAAAATCAAACATGTAGCATACTGAGACCATTGACTTCACAGAGTGCCTCTGGACACAACTTCTTAAATTGCAAAACTTCTTCTTCAAGGCTAACATAAGCACACCTTCAAGCAAAATAAGTGATATCTACCTGAAATATTTTAGCTGCCAAAAAAACAATTACTAGAAAATGGAAATCAAAAACAAAAACATCTAGAATAAAATTGTTAAATGTTGTAAAGGAGATTAAAAAAAAAACTGGAGGTGGGATCGTTAGAAATGGGAAGGCACAAACTACATAAAAATAAATAGAATATGTGGAAACAATACATACAGAATAAATTTCAGCATGAATAATGTTTCAGGGAATGCTGAATTTGAGTAATGTATGTAGCGTTAATTTGAATAATTGTTACCAGAAATCATATTTGTATCATGCATGAAAACTATTTTTACAGTAGTTTTTCTTTTTTATACATGAATGTGTACCTTTGTTTCTGTCAGTTTCATTTCCCCCAGACTTTTGGGTTTCTAATACCATGACAGGAATGGACCCCATTCCTAAGTCAAAGTACATGAAATTAGCATTGTTTCAGTCTTTGATGTTAGCCAAAAGTGCTCTTCACAGCACCCACAATGTTCCCAGAATTGACTCCTCCTGCAATTCAAATGAAGTTACATGTATCAGTTGTTGTCTTTCAGCTTTTCCCGGTTAGGGGTCGTCACAGAGGAACTCCGGTCCACTAATGATTGGCAGTAGATTCCAGCTCGACATCCAGCCTTTAGCGAAGGCACACCCATTTACGCATGTCTTTCAAACGCCCACCCATATATCAGTAGCATATATAAATATGACTAAATTCTTTTTACGAGTCCCATTGCACCTACTACTATTGGAACTGTCCGGGTATCCTTCTTCCACCTTGCCCTCATTTCTGCCTGCAAATCTTGGTATTTTATGACTTATTTATTATTTTTTATTTATTTATATATATATATTTTTTACTTATTTTTTATTTTTTATTACTTTTTTATTTTATGATGTTTTTTTTATGTGAGACACTGTAGTCACTGGATGTAGCAATTTCAGTGATCAGTGCTACTTTTGTCTTCCTTTCATGGGCTACTATATGTGGTTTGTCAGGCATCTATTTTTTAGACTGTTGGTAATGAGTGATCCCATGTGATATAAACTTCATCATTTTCTATTATGCTTTGTGGCCAGTGTTTCCAGTGCGTCTCAGCTACATCAGTATTTTAATGATTGCACAATCCCCAATGCCACAGTCTTGTCACATTATTATGCCTTTCAGTGTACAGTCCTTCTGCCATTAGTGCATCACAAGATGTAGGACTGTTTCCATTTCTCTTGTACAAAACCTGCATTTGTCTGTTTCTCCAACATGTTCAATGGGCTTTGCAAACCTTTGTATATATAGTCCACTATCCTGGGCCATCAATATTAACCTTTCATCTTTTGGTTTAAAATTCAGCTTTCCTTACCCATTCCTGCATTAGATCCTGATCGACATGAGGTTGTTCTAGGAATTTTCTGTACTTGCAACTATATTTATGCATTTTCCATATTTCTTGCCTTGTTATCTGATCCTTCACCTTATATTTTTTTCTTTTGTTTTTTTGGCACATTTAGTTGCTGCCTGATTTTTATCTACTTAAGTTTGATTTCCATTCCCGCTTTTCACCGATATGCTTCTGGTAAACTAAGCAGGGAAGTAATCTTAGACCTGTTCTCCTCATGTTTTAAAATTTCACTATGGTTGGATCTTGTGCGGTTAGCAGATATGTATTCAGTCTTATAATTGTATATCTATACATGTAATCGATTTGAGGAGGCCAATACTTCCTTCAGAACAGGAAATATGTAATCTTGGTATACACTGATTTTTATAAATCATTTGAAAAGCATGAAGTATTTTTCTTGTTTTCCTGTCCAACTGATCCAATACCTTTTGGATTGGAGCTAGTTAATCACCCCAAAACTGCAAGTTAGAACAGGAAGAGCAAATTGGTTTATAGCTTTGCTCCTGTATGTTAGGACTATTTTCGGTATTAATTTTAGTCTTCTAAAATATTCCTTACTAAGTTTTGTTTGTATTTGTTCATGCTTTTTTTTGTTGATCAGTTCCCAAATATTTATCCATCCTTCTTGCTCAAGTTCTTTTATAATACATTCCTGTCCCAGACTGTTATTTTCTTGGTGCTGCGACCTTCCTGCTTTAAAGGTTGCTTTTGCACATTTAGCAAGACCAAACGACATTCTTGTATAATCTGAGAAAGTTTTGACCACTTACAGTTGTACTTTCAGTTCCTCATCTGATGAACTATACAGTTTTGAAACATCCACAAAAAGAAGGTGAGAAGTCTTTACATGTTGTTTTCTGGGAGCCATATTGTAGCCATAACCCAGTGTATTAAGTAGGGAGTTTAATAGGTTAAGGGCAACACAAAAGAGCAGAGGTGACAAAGTGTTACCCTGGAATATCCCCTTTTGAATTTTTATTCCTGGGATAATAATTTGTCTTTTATCAAATCATAGCTGCAAAGTGGTTTGCCATTGTTTCATGGTCACTACAATGTAATCGAGCACTGTAGGCTGTGTCTTGTACATTTGTAAGCACTAGTTTATCCATGAATGTGGGATGCTGTCAAATTTTTTATGTAGACTATCCATGCCATACTTAGATTCTTCCCCTTTTTGCAATTCTCCATTATAATTTAACAACAAATGATCTGTTGTTCCATATGACTTTCTTTTGTTGTCCTTTTGTTCTATTGCCATGATTGAGTTTTCTTCTAAATTACTATAAAGTCTGTCTGCATCAATTCCAGTGTAGAGTTTATACTTCATCAAAAGGCAAGTTATTGGTCTATAGTTTTTAGGATATCTTGCAGGTTTGCTGTTAAAGAAGAGTTTCATTTTTCTTGTTGTTAACCAGCTTGGCGTCTGTTTGTGGTGTGCATATAAATAGTTCATACTTACGGTTAATCTTTATATAAAGATGTTAATACTTGTATCCAGAAGTTAGGTACTGCATCTGGGTCTGGGGTTTTCCAGTGAGGAGCTTTTCTTAATTTTGTTTCAATTTCTGTGGCTGTTACTTCATCCCGTTTCATATCCTGTACATTTGAACTTTTTCTTTTTTTTACTTCGTCTATCCATTCAGCATCTTTGTTATGTTCCGCAGGCTCTTCATAGATATTTCTCCAAAATCTGTCAGTTTCTTCTTCTTTTTTGGTGGTGTTTCTATTCCTTCAGCCTTGTTTCCCAGTTCTCTATAAAACATTTTTGGGCCAAGTTTTTCTGCCTGTGCCGATATTTTTAGTTTATTATTTGCAATAATGTACGCTAGATCTTGATCTGTTGAGGTACTTCAAGTTATCATGTCTATCTTTCTAAGTATTTTTGTAGATCTGTTCCATCTTCTGTACTTTTCTAACAGTGGCAGGTCTTATCTTAATTGCTTTATAGTTTTCTCGATTTGATTTCTCCCATTCTTTTCCCTCACTGCCCTTTTTGTGCTAATACTTTATCTGTTATTAATTTAGCTGCACAGTAATATATCCTATTTACTTTTGTTATATCACATAAATTTCTATGAACAGTCTTGATTACTGTGTTCATTTGTTTTATCAAACTTCTAACATTTTGGGTCTTATTGTTTTTACTCCTTTAACCTTGTTTCCAAGTTCTCTATAAAACTTTTTTGGGTAATCAATAAATTGCTTATTTTGCACTTTTCCTTTATATTCATCTGCATATCTTAAGTTTTTCTGCCTGTGCCAATATCTTTATTTTATTATTTGCAATAATGTACGCTAAATCTTGACCTGTTGTGATACTGCAAGTCGCTTTTATCATGTCTGTCTTTCTAAGTATTTTTTTAGATCTGTTCCATCTTCTGTACTCTTCTAACAGCAACACGTCTTGCCTTAATTGCTTTATAGTTTTCTTTATTTGATACTTCCATGATGGTATTTGATTTCTCCCATTCTTTTCCCTTACTACCCTTTTTTGTGCTAATACTTTATCTGTTATTACTTTAGCTGCACAGTAATATGTCCTATTTACTTGTGTTATATCACATGAATTTCTTTTAACAGTGCTGACTACTGTGTTCATTTGTTTTATCAAACTTCTAACATTTTGGGTCTTATTGACTGTCTGTAGTCTGTTTCTTTCATTGATCTTAACATGTCTATCCATCTCTGTTAAATCAAGTGATTCTTCCCTTAGATAATTTTCTTTTAAACCAAGTGCACATTTTTTGTTCTCCGTTTCCTGCAGGCATTCTGCAGAAAGTTCCAGAACATCTTCCTGTGCCATATTCTCTTCATCCTGTGTCATCTGTTGCTGTTTCATATGGGAACTCATTGGCCTATCACTTCACAACATTGACTATGTCAGAGTTGCCACAGTTTCCTGTTCCTCCCCTTGCTGTGCATCTCCAACTGAATGTTTGTACTGATTTCCTACTGAAGGCTCCAGTGTATCTCCACATGGCAACTGATCAAATGCTTCCCACTCCACTGGTTTTCCTTAATTTGGAGATTCATTATTCTATCATGCTGTGAGGCTATCAGTTACATTTTCTACAGTAAATCCTTCTCTTCACAGGTAATCCATAACTTCAGTTTCTATTCCTTTAACATCTCCATTACTACTTCTCTATTCTACTTCCCCCCTTTGTTTTCTTATTTATTTATTTATTTTTTTATCTTGTAAAAGTTTCCATATATGGATGCCTTTGCCTGTATTTCTCTTCAAATATGTTTGGTGCTACTTTTTTATATTGATTAGTTTTGATTTTTTTAGCTGTGTTGACAAGAAATGTATTAATAATGTTCAAAGAAAGGAAGGTAAACTTGAAAAGGATGTTAAGGAGTATAAGGAGGGTATAGCTTATCCAAAACCCAGGCCTTTCCAAAGATTAATGGAATTTGTATATAGGGTTGTTGATAACAGCTTTGCCTTTGATGAAGGTGAGCTGAGGGAAGGTCAGGATACCAATGTTAGGGGTATCCCTTTAGAACCCCCCCCCGGAGATCAGACAGAATCCGGAACAAACAACAGGTCTATTACAATTACAACTACAGAGGGAACTGGAGGGGGCAAGCCTGGAATTGAGTAATTTTCAATCAGAGCATATGTTTCAGATACCAGAACTTTTGACAACAGTAGATCTTGGCTCAGGACCTTTGAGATTGCTTGCAGAAGACACTGATGGTATTACAAAGCAAGGTAGGGTCTCTACCTACAAAGGTTACAAAATTTATAATTATAGTACTCTTCCTATTTCTATTCAACATTTTAATTTATTTTCTAAGGGTTTTAAATTTATTCCTTTAAGGAAGGCTAATATTTCAAGAGCTATTATTGACTTAAAACTTTTTCTCAGAAAAAAAAAATTAGCCCTATTTTTCAATAATCATCTTAACAACTCATTTTCATTTACTCCATTAAAGAAAAAAAGTATTTTCAATCCACCCCTACATCCTCAACTAAAAAAATTTGAGACCATAGTAGAGAGAGAAATCAGGAAAGAAATAAATATGCACAGAGTTTATTCCAACTTATCTAAGGATGAGACAAGTATTTTAGAGTTACTTAAGAAGGATCGTTCTATCAGAATTATACAGCCTGACAACGGTGGTGGAACTGTTTTGATGGATAGCATTGTTTATGAGTCTAAAGTAAAAGAACAACTTGATGATACTTGTAAATATTCAAGGGCTTCTATTAACGAAGACAGCATAGTTCATTCCAGAATTCACCTCATGTTAAATGATTTACTTTTGGAGGGTTCTATTAGTTTGGATATATTTAATTTTTTATACAACAAAAATCCCAGGGTTTCTTCGGTGTTCGGTATTCCTAAGGTCCACAAAAACTCTTTAGATTCACCACTTCAGTTAATTGTATCATCTGAAGGCTCCATTTCTGTTCCCTTAGCCAAGTTTGTCGATGTCAAGTTAAACAATTTATCTTTTTTGGGACCAGTAGTCCTTAAAGATTCTTGGGATTTTCCCAGACAGTTAAAATTGGACTTATATAATGAAAAAATAATATTTGTCACACTTGATCTAGTGGATTTGTTTGGGAGTATACCCCATGATATAGGGCTGCAATGGTTGGAGCAAGCAATGAGTACATATGGTCATCTTTCTAATAATGATTTTAACACTTGCTTAACACTAATGGAGCTCATTTTAAAAAACAATTATATGTTTTATGAAGGAGAATTCTACAAACAAACCAAAGGTGTAGCCATGGGGGCCAAATGTGCCCCTACATATGCTAACATCATTTTGACTTGGTGGGAAAACACATATGTGTTGAATAGCGAATTTAATAATTGTTGGTCCCTTTACAAGCATTTTTTGGATGACATTGTTATCTTTTGGACGGGTGGTTCAGAAAAGTTTAAGGATTTCCTGAAATACTTAAAAAGTACAACACAATTTTTAGAATTTAGTCATAATTCCAATATACATGATTTTACATATTTAGATGTACATATCACAAAAGACAACGGTAGGTTTGTTTCAAGAGTACACAGAAAGAATACTTTTTCAAATTCCTACTTACATTTCTCTAGTGGCCACCCTTTTTTCAGAAAAAGAACCTTATAAAAGGACAACTGATTAGAATCAGTTGAATGATGTCCAATGACAATGATTTTAATGGAGAGTGTGAGTTTGTTGGTGAAATGTTTAAGGAGAGAGGTTACACCATTCATTTAATAGAGCAAGTAACAACAGAGGTTAAAGAGGGCAGATTAGGTAGATGATGCTCCTCAAGAAGTTTCTTCCAACCAGTCACATACATCTAGTGAATGGAATGAAGCATACGTTTTAGATTTTAATGGAGATGCTAGTATTATCAGAAAAACCATCAGTAAAGAATGGGGGAAATTTAAGGAAATTTCCGACTTGGGACCTCTCTTTAAGAATTCTTTAACATTTATTTATAGAAAAGAAAGGAATTTCAAAAACCTTTTTGAATTTGGAAGTTCTTCCATGTCACATTCCAACAGTACAAGGGTAGGAACTTTTAAATGTGGTGCATGCTCCCAATGCTCCCATATTATTAATACAACCAGGAACCAGAATCAAAACCACGACCAGTAATAAATCCAAGGAGTCTGGAGCTCAACCACCACAGTACTTTATTGCACAAGCACCACAAGTTAACAAGTACAATCACAGTGAAACACCGGTTCTCCACCACTGACCTAGGTTTTGTCAAATGACTTCTTCAGAGTGTGTTGAACCAGTATTTAACCACAGTCAATGATTACACACCAATTTACAAACAATTAAAACTTCAAAATTGATTGTAACATTCAATTTAAACCTCATTATTAAAAATACATAAACAACTCAAAACTACCCCACCCAAAATAATTACTATAGATTTGTTTTATATATAAATAATGCTTATGTTAAAATAGCTATAAGCATTGTTTATTATAATCATATTAAAAACGTTAAAAAATATTTATTTAAAATGTTGAATGTATATTGAACATAGAGTCTGCATATGTTAAAGATTTAAATTTTACTATTTACTATATATTATTTTACTTAATTTTATTTATTTTGTTATTGTTCTATTTATCCCAAAATGTGCCCTAACCTCAAAAATGGCTTAATTGACACAAACTCATTCAATAATAGCTGGAGTGCGGGGAGTGCCTTCTGTGTGGAGTCTGCATGTCCTCCCCGTGGTTGGGTGGCCTTCGAAAGACATGCATAAATGGGCATGCCTTAGTTGAAGGTTGAACATCGAGCTGGCACCTCGGCATTCATGAAAATTTACTGCCAATCATTAGCGGACCGGAGTTCCGCTGTGGCGACCCCTAACCGGGAAAAACCGAAAGACAACAACAACAACAACATAGGACAGAAGAGAAATTTTAAGCTGTTTGGCCTTCTAGTAATGAATATTTATTAAAGGCTTGTTTGAACTGATACTGTTTTGTAAAGTGTTTTGTATGCAAATTTATTTGTGCATTCATGTTTACTGTATTCTTCCCAAGAGTCCAATAGCTTTTTAAACACTGTTAAATTGGGTGTTTGAATTTTAATCCAGAGGCATGAAATCAGGTGTGACCTAAATATTTTTTCCCTTTTTGTGTTATTTATAAAATTTTTAATTTTTAATCCCCAGATATGGATCATTTTTGCAGTAGAATCCATGGCATTTGGAAATAAGCCACAGGGGGATATCCACCAGATTTGTTCAACCCCCAGAGTTCTGTTGAAATCAGATGGAGATGACATCTCTCAAGTGAAAAAAGTATGCTTGCTTCTCAAATGAAGATGCAGTTGGCATGTGACATCCCCAGTTCTTTTTTGCCACATGCATGCGTTAATCTCATTGAGAATGTTTTCAGTTTCTCAGACCAGTTCTGGCCCCAAAATTCCAGAATCTGTGGAAAGCTAAATGCCCCGGTGGGGAAAACAGCTTGTTATTTGCTGTACTTCTGTTCAATCAAGTATGAGCATACAAAATACAAGGCAACTGTCTTGTGACTATTTATTCTTTGCCAGTACCCACCCTTTGACTGTTCCTCCTTTTTTGAGGAGGGCTAGGTCAGTCAAACCACAGGTAATTTTGTGAATATCCTTTCAGTCATGCATTTCCTGATTGAAGGAGGATTACGTATCACACTGCTTAATTTGCAGTGGGAGTTCAGAGGTGGAAAGGTGCTGTATGTTGAACCTATCTCTTCTTGTTTTATTTATTTGCTGATGAAGATTTAGATTCCTGTTTCTGGTATTTGTGACACTATTTGATTTGTGGAGCTACAAGAGAACCAGAACCACTGGTTCCTAACTGCACAGAAGGCAAGACATTGTTTTCCCTTATGGAGTCCATAAGATAGTAAATGAAGGGCTTCCAGTCTTTTCTGGTAGTTTAGGTTTTTAAACCAGTGATCTTAGGAACCTATGGGGGCTTTCTATTTGTTTGATATGTGTAGTGAGGTACATCACAAAGTGGGCATTGTATTCAGTAATTGGCCTAATCAGTGCTGAATATAAGAGGACAATGACCTCTTTCATTCTTGTTAATTAGCTGCACTAAGTATAAGGACTTTTTGACTATTGTTGTTACATGATGAATAAATGAGAGGGTGTTATCAACCCAAGTTCCAAGGTCTTTAACAACATTCTCATTTTGGAGTGGGATGTTGTCTGTGTTGTGTTCTGGAGGAAGGGTAGTCAATCAGATGGCAATATACCACTTTTTAGCATGAGTTCACTCTTAGTATACCAGGTATTTATGAGTGTAAACCTCAGGAACAAAGCTAGTGGGTAAACGTAGGTTAAATAGTTTAAGGAGTGTCTCTGTCAGGACTTGTTTAGCACTGTTTATTAAACAGACAGGTATATTATCAGGTCCCATGGAGTAAGTATTGTAGTCTTGGAGAGCACTTTCAATATATGTGCTTTAGTGATGATTGGAGGTCTGAGAGGTTCAGGGATAAGTGGGCTTTGGGTAGTCATTTTTGGGGTAAAAATTTGTATTTGTTTGATACTATGCTGGCAATGTCTACTAGATCAGAGTAGGTGGTGCTGTTATAAATAGGTTTAAAGCAGTGTTGTGTGTTACTTTTTTAGTTCAGGGGCTGCTTTAGTAGACCTGATAGTATTTTTTCAAGTTTTTAGTCAATTTTCTGATGCTGTCTTTGATCTGAGGGACTTTTGATCTGCTGTGTATTTTAAGGAGTTTTTTTTTTTTATTTTAGAATTTATTTATGTTGTGGACATACAGAGTGGTTTGTTTTTAAATTTCCCATTATATTTAGATCTGTTTTGGACTGGCAGTTCTATACATTTATCTAAATGGGCATAGAAGTCCTAGGTGCAGTAACCTGCTGTAGCATTAGGGGGTAATGCTGCTATAAGTGAATTTTGAAACTTTGTCATAGAATTTGATGAGATCAGTACATTTGAAATCCTTGGATTCTGAGATATTGGTTTCAGTGGGTTTAGAGATTTTTAAATGTGGAGATCACCACGGAAGTAGGTACCAAGGAAATAGTACATGAGGAAGCTGTTTATATTCTAGGTTCATAGGTTTGTACTAGGCTATTGAAAAACAAGGTCTTTATAAGCCTAGCCATGCAACCCAACCCCAGTTTTGTACTTGAGTACATCAGACAGTTATTTGGTGGGGGTATGTTAGCAGGGAGGTAGCTAAGAGTTATGTGTATGTGGAAGAGGCATGGTAGTTTAGGATTAGTTAACTTACTGTCAGCCTCTGCCTGTCAGAAGCATGGGGGTCAGAGTCTGTTCATAGTGCAGCAGGGATCCTTTGAGACACATGTCTGTCTCTGCAGCTTGTTGTATTTGTGTCGCAGGCAAAGTTCAGGTCCTTAGATCTAGTATTCCTGGTGCAGTTTGTTTTGTGGATGTGCAAGAGATCCATCAGAGCTGGGTCTAAAGATGCCTTTTATGCCAGTCAAAGATCAACTCTCAGTAACCTGTATGAGACTGAGAAAAGAGATAGGGCCTAAGGTGATGTGTGTAGGACAGGGTGTTCTGGTGTGAAACCTTTTAGGGCATTCCAGCTGTTACAGGTATCTGGTGAGGTACATGCCAAAGGAGGCATTGTATTTGATGATGAGCCTGATAAGGGCAGAGTAGAGTGGTACAATAACTTTCTTGGATCTGGATGCTATACCCTTGCTTATGAGTTGGGCGACATAGAATGGTTTTCAATGGTTTTCTTACTATTTTGGCTACATGTTGGCAAAGGCCAAATTACTATCAACATATATTTCTTAAATCTCTAACTACCTGGTCAACGCGTAGGGGTGTTAAATCAATGGAATAATTAGTTTGTGTGAAAAACTTCCCAAAGGACACTGTAATGCATTTCTTCACATTGAGTTTTAATCTGTGGCTCTGGCAGCAATCAGTTGTTTGTCAGACAATCTTGCAGGATGTTTGTCATGGGGGGAATTTGTGAAAGCTCCCAATTTGCAGTCATCTTTGAATTTGGTGAGCCAAAGGCCTTTGACATTAGTCTTGACTTTTGAGAAGTAGATGCCAAACAGCAGCAAGCCCCAGACAGAGCCTGTGGTGCTCCTCTGGTGATTGGTCTCCTGGTGGAAGTGGTCTCACCAATCCTAACCACTTGGGTCCTATCTGTGAGCCAGCTAGCAATCCAATGAGTTATGTAAGTATTTATGCCTAGTTCTGTGAGTTTGTCAACTATACCTGAGTAGGGTATTGTATCAAAAGTCATGGCCATTTCGAGGTAGGCAGTGTGCACCATTTTTCCCTCATCGACAGCCTTGGTGATCCTCTCAAAAAGTCTACCAGGATGAGTAGGCAAGATCTTCCCCTGACAAAGTCAAACCGGGATATGTCCAGTGGCTGTAGGTTGCAAATGTCCTTGTTGATCATTTCCATGATAATTTATTCCTTGGTTTTACATATTAGACTTGTCAGACTGATGGGTCTGTAGTTCCTGGGGTTGCCCCCCCATTCACTCAGTACATAACCTGTTTTAAGGCTGTAGTTTAACAGTATCTCTAGTGGTCCTGCTGGGTCAAGTTCAAATCTGTTTATGAAGCAACTGTGAACATTGTTGGGCCCATTGAAACAATTGTTTTGGCCTTAGTAAGTGCCATGAGGATCTGTTCCCTGTTGATAACTGGGGTAATATACTAGAAGGGATTTCACAGGGTTAGCGGGGAGGAGTGGGATGAAGTTGTAGTTAAAGTTATCAGCTGGAAGATTTGCTACATCACCCTGCTCAGTGATGGCTGTCTCATTTACCACCAGTTCTGCAGAATGCTGTGTGCTACCTTTAAGGTTCCTGATATAGCTGAAGATGGCTTTGTGATTGTTTTTAGCCTGAGAGGCTATCCTGACCTCATAATTGGCCTTGTTGGATCTTATTAGACCTCTTTGTTTCTTGTTCAGTTGAATCACAGGGTTCTTGTTTCTGTCAAGTTGCTCTTTCTGATTTTGGCTATGACTTTTTTCTTTTGTTATATACCCTGTTAAGGGTGGGGTTTGTTTTTGCTGTTAGATCTGGGTTTGCTTCTGGTAAGTATGGCAGCCTCATTCCTGCCATTTACATGTTTGTACAGGGTTTCTGTGGACAATTCTGTATAGGCAGCTGTGTTCTCAGGGATTGTGGGACCCTTGGACTTTGACAAACTGTTACTTAACAGGATGTAGTTAGCTTTAGAATAATTCCTAACTGTTACTGGTTTAGTTGAGTTTTCTGGGTTGATTGTTATTTTGAGGGAGACAGCTTTGAGATCTGACCTCACCAAAGAGGACATGACATGGGTGGGGGTAGGGTTGGGTTGCAATGCCTTCCTATGTTGTTGAGTATCAGGTCAAGTATGTTTGAGCATGCACTATCTGGTCCAGGGTTTTTGTGCTGACAAAGTCCAGGAAATATTGTGGCTGTGAATTAGAGGAAGTGTATGTTTCTCAGTCTATAGAGGAGTAATTAAAGTCTCCCAAAAATAGGGTGTTTGGCTGGATGTTGAGTGCCTCAAGTAGGTCCAGGAGGGTGACCTGTAGCTGACCAGGACATGATACAGAACTTATCTATGGAGACCTAGACATGGATGAACTCTAGAACATCATCCTGATTAACCTGGAGTTGTGTTTGTTGCTAACACAAACCAATATACCTCTACATTTTGTCCCTCTCTGTGTTGTTGTTGGTCTAAATGTGTGGAAAGCACTGTAGCCTTGCATGGCTGGAGTACTTTCGGAGCTTTAAACCAAGTCTTGTTAACAGTAGAGATGTCTATATTCTCCAGAGTTAGGAGAACTTGTAGGGTGTGGAGTTTCTTTTGTAGGCTCCTAGCACTGAGCAGTTGCTTTGACTGTTTTTTACTCTGTTGGTGGTTTTTCCATTTTGACATTGACTAAAAAAGGGTCTCAGGGGATGGGTAAAGTTTTAGCCAATATTCGAAAGGCCAGGGGGACAGGTACAGACCATCCTTAGCAAAGCAACCTGGTCTGTTAACCATGCCCTCCCATGCTGATAGATATTGGATCCCCATGGAGTGACACCAGAAACTAAGCCAGTTGTTAAAATCAATCATTTTCTGTTCAAACTGTGGCATCATCCTAGGTGAAGATAGAATGCTGCTCAATGCAAGGCACATAACTTATTGTGACACATATTCAAAGAGATCCATAATGTCTCTATTCATATAATCCAATGAGGTACATTTCAGGTCATGTATGCCCATATGGGCTATGATAGAATCATAATTGGTACATGTGGTGCAATGATTTGAGTGCATGCATGATATTATGGATCCTAGATCCAGATAGGCAAACAACCATTATCTTCTCTTTGTCCACCCTGACGAGAGGAGCATCTGCGTGTCATACAATACAATCCTCTGTGACAAGAGTATTAGGCAAAGTGTTTGGTTGCCTTATGGACTTTGCTGTTTTGGGACCATTGGTTGTAGGCTTATATGTGGTGTTGGGTATTGTTTTTGTATGTGCTATAGTGACTGCTGAGGATAGATGCGGCTGTTAGATAGCTTAGGAGGTCTTTGAGGTTTGGGAAGGTTAAGTGCCCCAGCATAAGAAACTCTGTGTGTGGTGAGTGATATGTGTGACAGCCTTGTTAGTAAGCAAGATTTTAGTCTCCAAGGAAGTTATGTATGTATGTACAACTCTGGAATACTGTGTTAATTTCTTTAAGTATTGAAAGGTTGTCAGAGTACATGATATAATTGTTACATTGTCTCAGGATGCCCATATCTACCAAGTTGGCCTCAGAAATATTAGGAAAATGCATATCCATTATGTCAGGACCTGTATTAGGGTTGGTCTATTATGGTTTAGGGATTGGGTTTTAAAGGGGTCACCTGTGTGGTGTGTGGGATTAAGGCTAGCTGTTATGTAGTGCTATGATCGGTTATTTATTAGTACTCTTAAGTTTAGCTTCACTGAAAGCCATACTGTGTTACAGGTTAAAGTCCTATGTACTAGCTTTAGGTAAACGTTATAGTCTAAGCATTTGCTGCTGTATAGGACACTTATAACAACCTCCATTGCCTGCTTTGTAGCCACAGAAAGAAGCTGAAAACTAGCTCCTATGTCCTCTGGTCAATAAATGACTACACTTTGAACTCCCTGGAGTTCTTCCCAACTCAGAGAAACTAGGCACACACCTTCTGCCACATTCTGATGGATGACTCTGGAAATTCTCAATGTTAAAGCCCAGCAAAAGTAACTCTCAATTACAAACACCAAACAGCTATGCCCCTGGATAGACTTCCCTTCTGCAAGGCATTTTGAATCAAGGCAGATCAGTAAACCAGCAATCAGACAAGAAGAGTGATTTTTTTCAGGGAAACAGTTGCTTAGATGCTTTGAAAATACCACAAAACAGTAGTGATCCTTTAAATTAGCAAGTGCAAAAATACAGCAATTTTCCTTATCTCAGCTTGGATGGCTCTGGATGCAGTAAAAATACCTTGGATTCAAAGGCGAGGTCACCAAGCATTGTTGAGGTTTATGTGAATGAGCATAGAACCACACAAATGCACCTACCTTTTAGCCACAAAAAAGCTGAAAACTAACTTCTTTGCCCTCTGGTCAACAAATGACTACACCTTGAGCTTCCTGGAGTGCTTTCCACATCAGAGAAACCAGGCATCACCTTTTGCCACAAGTGCAAGTGCAAAAATACAGTGAAGTTCCTTATCTCACCATGGATGGCCCAGGATGCAGTAAAAAGGTGAGGTCACTAAGCATTGCTGAGCTCTGTAGAATGAGTTCAACAATAAATGACTACACTCAAAGTCCTTTTTGTGTGTTTCCCAACTCGGATTACCCAGACAATCATCTACTAACACTAGGTGATTAAACTCGGTCCTCTTAATGTAAAAACGCACAAAAAGTGTACTAAGTGCAATGCCATCCCAGTAATTTAAACAGGTAGCTAGTTACTGTTAATAAGGAGATTTAAGGCAAGGTAAACCAACAGCAAGGTGAAATAAGGTACTACAAGTCTACAACAATGCCAAACAGTTTAAAATGCTTCAGAGAGAATTCATAATAAGGGAGGTTTCTCAAGAGCAATACTGGTTGGATGGGTGGGTAATCAGTATTCAGATCTATGAAAAACAATGGGAAGGAAGTATTTGAATAGCTTATACAACTGACAATAGCAATGAAAGAGGGTGGGGGGCTTTGGTAGTTAGATTCCCGTAAGGGGTGGAAATAGATACACTGGCTGTTTAAAACCACCACAAAAAAGGGATGTTTGGGGAAACTACGGCAATAGATTCACTCATCTTGTAAAGAGATGCTCAGCAGTTAGATTCCTGTTTTTAAAGATGTAACCAGGATGTGCTCCCAAAGCAGAAAGGCCACAATAGCCTCAGTATAAGTAAGGACCTGGTCAGGAATGTTATGTCCTCAAGAAGATTTGTTAACAATCTGGTCCAGGGAGTTTTTGTTTATTAAATCTAAGTCCTTTTTAATAAATGCTACATTGGGAGTATAGGTACTCCAGTTTGTTGTGGGTAGTTACATTCTATCAAAACAGTGGAATTCTTATTTATATGAAGTTCATCAAGTACATTTAGGAACCTCACATGATTTTCAGGGGACATAGAGGGTAACAGGATATAAACTGATAGCTGGTTCTGTTTAGTGTTGTTTGAAACTCAGTGAGTTCAATTTTTGGGGTGTCTGGGAACCTGTCTGTAGAGGTTATGTGGTTCCCTAATAAATATGGGGATGTCACTACAGTTTCCATTGAGTCTGAAGCCATGATAGATGCAAAAAGCCAGGTATGGAGGGGAATACTTTCTGAACATTTAAACCAAGTTTCAGTAATTACACAGCTGTAAATATGTACTAAATGCGGGAAAGGCACAAGGTCAGGTAATTTGTTGTTGAGATTTATGGCACTGAGTGGAACCACCATAATAACAACCCTGTTTTGGATTTGATATGTTACTTACGTTGGGATGTTCATTAGCTTGATGTGCCTAAAAAAGCAGTATGGGGGCAGCAAAGGCTTCAGTCAATATGCAGAAGCTGTGGAACAAGAGGTTCATACTTCATAAAGTAATTAGAAATGTTGAACATATTATCTCTTGCTGACACATACTGGATCCCACTAGAATGACACCAACTATTTAGACATTTGTTGAAGCCAATTATCTTTTCTTCTCGATCACTTTTTCTTGCAAACGCCATATTTCACAAATGCGATTGATGCTTTATAGTCACCCATTTATTCACTTATTTCATTCTTGCTGGTCTTCTACCTGATCATTTCCATCTCCCAGCACTAGACTCTGATTCAGGTCCAATGTAACCCTGATTTTTCTAGTCAACTCCTATGCTGTTGTTGTGACTTTCTTGCATTTTCCTTTGGAACATTGGAAAAGGTTTCACTGGCAAAGTCTCTCTATGAACTTCATTGTCAGAGAAGCAAGAGTCCTTTTCTGCTTGCTGGCTCACTTTTTTTTTGTTGAATAAACCTTTTTTATTTCCTCTTTAGTATGTTCTGCATCCAAAAAAGCCTTTGATCTCTAGGAAAAATATTCTGAAGACAGTATGTAAAAGCAGCCTAAATCACACCTGCTTCTTAACATTTCTGATTGCTGTGGATACATTTGCTTCTCTTCTGCCAGGTGTACAGTGAATAATCATTTTCCACATTATGCTGTTTCCAATTTTAACAATTTTCCTTTGTGCCATTGTTTTTTCAGTAGCAACTCTTTCTACTGGTATGATTACAGCTTTACTAATACAGGTCTTGGTTGCTTTCTCATGGCCATGTTTGGAGCATACACTCATTGTGCCCTTTCAGTTAACAAATCTTGCAGTGCAACATCAGTCCAATTGCTTATTTATGCTTTTATAAAACAAATAGTTTGTTTCTTCCAGTTTCTATGGTATAGCAGAAAATTTTGAATGCTCTTTGTGTGCTCTGTCTTCTAACTCTATTTTTTGAAACAGCTCTTATTGAGAAGTCTCATACTGAACCAGCCTATTCTTAATTTCAGCCTCTGATTTTTGCAGTTTTATCAGTTCATTTGAATAGCTAGTTAAAGTTACTTCTATTTCCCCAGCCTTTTGTTTGAGTTTATATACTCCTTCAATGTTTCATTTATTTTTTCTCTTTAGTAAAAATAAAAAAGAAAGTACCCGAAGCACCTGTAGCACACCCACTGTTTATTTCTCATTTAGTGCTTTCGTCCAAGAAGTATATGGACTTCTTCAGAATAACACAAAATTACAGAAAGCCAGCTCAAATGTAGTTAAAGAATCACATGACTAACTCAGTTTAAAAAAACAAGGCTAGGTCGTAATTAACATTTTCTCCTTAAAGGTATCATATGTAAAAATACTTAATACATTTTCAAATACTTAACTCTTTATCTTAAAAAACTTTTTAAACCTTGAAACACATTTAAAATAATTAAAAAATACTAAATTAAATGGCAAACACTGATTTTAACTTAAGATAACAAGACATGGAAACAGTCTCATTGAGCCCAGGTTTGTTAGCAGCATTACATCTAAGCTGCCACTTTAACTCCTGGTACTCTAAATACAAATCTAGTGGTCCACCTCTAGGTCTCTCTTGGACACTGTCAATGACAATGAATTTGAAAGTGTGATTTGGATATTCCTTAATAGGCCTATATAAAGCATTGTGTGCCCACCTACTAAGGGGTTGGACAGTGACTAACAGGAGTATTGGATGCTACCAGCAAGGGCTGAAAAAACACCTCACTAGCTGTGATATCCTCAGGTCTACTGTACGCAGGGATAATTGCTTTCCACTAATATCCTTTGTAATGGTCCTCTTTCTTTCATCCTCCTTGTGGTGGTGCACTTTCTTATAGGATTTCAGTGGGGGTAAAGATGCCAAACTCTTTTTTGGAAGCTTGTATTACAGCTTCCAGTTTTTCCAGCATCAGCAGTGAATATAACCCAGTCTTCTTATTTCTTGGCATTTTTCATTGTAAAACACAAATTTGGCAGTTAACCAAAAACTGAATCTCCCCAAGCAATTGCAATGTAAATTCTTGTATGGGACATGAGGTTTGGCCAGGAAAACAGAGGACTCCCAAGATGTTTGCACACTGATGAACAGGTTAATTTCAGCGTTCCTAGTGTGAAAACAGAAACTGAGAAAAAATGGCCAGTAAAATTCAGTTACAGGGTAGTAAGTACACTGCCTAGGTGCCAGCAAAGAATACATTTGGAGAGTCTGAAAGAAAATCAACCAGAAAAGATGAACATAAAATACTGGCTGGGAAGAATCCCACTGCTGTTGAACAAAAAGCAGCTCAAGCTTCAGCTTTGGTACAAGAAATAATTTCCAATAACTTAGAGAGAAAAAAAAATAAAAAAAACAAAATACATGAACCAACTAGTAAACATAAAAAAGAAAGTACCCGAAGCACCTGTAGCACACACACAGTTTATTTCTCATTTAGTGCTTTCGTCCAGGTATATGGACTTCAGAATAAAATAAAATGACAGAAAGCCAGCTTAAATACAGTTAAAAAATCACATGACTAACACTCCATTTAAAAAACAAGGCTAGGTCAAAATTAACCTTTTCATCTTAAAGGTACCATATGTAAAAATACTTAATAAATTTTCAAATACTTAACTCTTTTCCTTAAAAAACTTTTTAAACCTTGAAACACATTTAAAAGAATTAAAAAGTACTAAGTTAAATGGCAAACATTGATTTTAACTTAAGATAACAAGACATGGAAACAGTCTCATTGAGCCTAGATTTGTTAGCAGCATTACATCTAAGCTGCCACTTTAACTCCTGGTACTCTATCAATGACAATGAATTTGAAAGTGTGATTTGGATATTCCTTAATATGCCTATATAAAGCATTGTGTTCATCTTTTTTTTGCAATGTCATAAAAGTGTTGATACATCCTATTTTTAAAATGTCTAACAGTTTTCCCAATGTAAAACCCTTTACATTGCTGGCACTTTGCCACATATATCACCCCCTTGCTGTTACAATAATATTTCCTTTTTAAATTCATGGTGCCATATCCCCAAATGTCTACTTCTTTACCTTCCAAAATATTGTTACATTGCGTGCAGTGACCACACTTCATCATTTTGCCACTGGTAGCCTCACACTCTGTTCTTTCCAACATCTTTTTGATGAATACATCTTTCTGGTAAATGACAATAGGTCTATCCCCTAGCTTGTCAATATCTGGCTGGAAACTGAATATGGCCCAATTTGTATGTATGATTGCACTTATATCATTAAATTGCAGACAGTACAAAATATTATTTTCTTTTTTTAAATTGAGTTAGTCATGTGATTTTTTTAACTGCATTTAAGCTGGCTTTCTGTCATTTTGTGTTATTCTGAAGAAGTTCATATACTTGGACGAAAGCGCTAAATGAGAAATAAACAGTGTGTGTGCTACAGGTGCTTTGGGTACTTTCTTTTTTATTTTTACTAGTTGGTTCATGTATTTGTTTTCTTATTTTTTCTCTCTAAGTTGTTGGAAGCCATTTTTTGTACCAAAGCTGAAGCTTGAACTGCTTTTTGCTCAACAGCTGTGGGATTCTTCCCAGCCAGTATTTTATGTTCACCTTTTTTGGTTGATTTTCTTTCAGATTCACCAAATGTCTTCTTTGCTGGGACCTAGGCAGTGTACTTACTACCCTGTAACTGAATTTTACCCAAACTAACAATTTCACTGGCCCATTTTCCTCAGTTTCTGTTTTCACACTAGGAGAGCTGAAATTAAACAGTTCATCAGTGTGCAACCATCTTGAAAGTCCTCTGTTTTGCTGGGCAGACCTCATATCCCATACAAGAATTTACATTGTAATTGCTTGGGGAGATTCAGTTTTTGGTTTTCTGCCAAATTTGTGTTTTGCAATGAAAAATGCCAAGAAATAAGAAGACTGGGTTATATGCACTGCTGATGCTGGAAAAACTGGAAGCTGTAATACAAGCTTCCAAAAGAGTTTGGCATCTTTACCCCCACTGAAATCCTATAAGAAAGTACACCACCACAAGGAGGATGAAAGAAAGAAGACCATTACAAAAGATATTAGTGGAAAGCAATTATCCCTGCATACAGTAGACCTGAGGGTATCACAGCTAGTGAGGTGTTTTTTCTACCTCTTGTTGTTGGCATCCAATACTCCTGTTAGCCACTGTCCAACCTCTTAGTAGGCGGGCAAGAAGCAGTTGTGAGCATGTCTTCTTTAGAAGAGTACTAAATGGTAGTACATGTTTAAAGATGTTCTGAGTTGTCAGTGCAGTCTGATAAAAAAAGACATAGGCCTCCCCTAGCTTTAGCACCACTTGATCCTGTACTAGACATGATCAGAATGTTGTAGGTCAGTCAAGAAAGCTCTTGAGAATGAGCTTTCTACACCACATTGTTCTCTGTCTCCAGTTCTTTATGCTCTGTAATCCCTCATCACTGATGGCCGCCCAGGCCCAGGCATCCCAAATGAATCTGACTATTCAGAACTTTAACAACTTGGTGAAAGAGCTGTTGGCACATTGACAGTGAGCCGTGCAGGGTCCATTGCTGTCTTTGCCCTCCTCTGAACCTACTAAACATGAGAGAGAGGCATCTCCTTTCAAGGAATAGGACTATTCATTTCAGGAAAATGAAGACTTAGCGTACATCATACAACTAGCTTTGTCATTATGCAATAATTTGGATGATGAGTCTATATCATCTGGATTTGTTAGCAAGTGGACATCTTTAATAAATAGGTAGGACTATGTACTGCAGACACTGTGACAACTTGATGCCTGAATGTCCCTCAGGTGATTTTTTTTTTTTCCTTTCATCACTTCCATAATTCTATCCTGCTGTGGTTACTCCAGTTTTTCATTGCGACTGTCAATTTTGGTGCAAGTGAACATTCCTCATCTTGATGTAGTCATATTTTCTTATTTTATTCATAACCGGGACACTTCAGCATCATGTCATCATGGTCAAGTTATCTCATTATAATCGTGGTCTTTTTTTGCCCTTTCTGGTTACAAGGCTGTTTTTTATGCAGTTTTCCTAATATGAGATTGCAGGGTCTATATTACATGAACAAGTGATCAAAATGTTGAGTACAAAATACTCAACATACTTTGATCGAATGTTCATGTAATCGGACACTCCAAATGTTGAAATTTGGAGTTCCGAAATGTTTTGGTCGGCCTTCCTAGTGAGTGTAGTGTGTGACATAAACACGCTACACTGTTTGGAATGGCTTTGTAAGAGGCTGCTTTATTTAATATACCAACTCCGAGATCGCTGTACATTGGGGAAAGGGCAATTTCTCGGTAATCGCTTGTGTCAGAAGTTGCTTTGCGATTACCGGGAAATTGCCCTTTTCCCAATGTACAGCGATCTCGGAGTTGGTATATTTAGTTAGGGAGGCACAGCCCCCCACATTGAGGGGTGTATGTGGCAAAGCCCCCCACTTTATATTAAAAGTATGTGTGTTTGTGTAGGTGTTTGAGTGCTTGAGTGATGTGAGTGTGTAGGGGTTTGTATGAATTGGTTGTATGTGTGTGCATTGTATGTTAGGTGTGGGACAAACAAAATCTTTTGATTTTGTATTTTTCAGTGTTTTTAGGTTTCGATAACATGATCGAGTGATCAAAGTGTGTCAAGTATGTTGTACTCGACATTTTGGTCGCTCATTCATGTAATATAGACCCGAAATTGCAGACCTTGTACTGATTTCCTGGCTTCAAAATGCCACGGCCCTTATTTAAGACACGTGCTTGCAGGTACCAGATTACCCCAAGTGAGAAACACACAGGATGTGTAATCTGCTACGGGAAGACCTACCATAATTCATCTTGTTAGACTAGGTCAACTCACTTGATGAAGGAAACTGTAGAACATCGCTCCAGTTCTCCCAGGGTTAAACCCACCAATACCAGTCTTTCTGTCTTACATTTATTGTACTCCTCTCACAGCAAAGAAAATGCCTTAAGCTGAAAGCAGTGGTCATGAGATGCTGTTCATCTCACTGATCATCTCCATAGTATTAGAATCGATGAACAAGTGCAGGTTTCCAAATACCTTCATTACAACCCTAGTGGTAAGGACCTGCCTGATACCAACCTATGCCAAAAAAGGCCTACAAGCAGGACCTATGTCTTCAAAGGATTTTGTCTCTCTAGTACAACTATTTCCTTAGTATTCCATACCTCCACTGGAGCAGAAAAGATAATCCTCTTGGATTCAGCACCGCCTGATATCCCACTCATAGCTATAGCTCTGAAGCAGTTGGATTATATTATCTTGGATATTAGGGAAGAATATCTTGCGTCCATGTCCCCCACTATCAGAGATCTTTGGCACTTGGACTAGATGTCCCTTCTCCAGGAGCTTACTTGATTGCCAAGCCTTTCAGTGATCTTTCTGATGTTGGCAGTCTCCCTGGCAACAGAACACCTGTTGGTATCAAGACTAGCAACTTCAGTGATGTAG
Organism: Protopterus annectens; assembly: GCF_019279795.1. Lineage (NCBI taxonomy): Eukaryota > Metazoa > Chordata > Ceratodontiformes > Protopteridae > Protopterus > Protopterus annectens. Next base: position 1,205,703,350 of record NC_056745.1, on the reverse strand, counting down.
TGATGTAGTTATCATCACTATACTTGATGCTGATAGGCTGCATACTTCTACAGTCGAGATACTATGTGTCAGTTTCACAGGCTTAGCTACCATCCCTGGTCTACATACCCATGGCTTACCTCAGGATCTTTAGCAGATATTGGATGGAGCCATTAAATCTTTTAACATTGATATTAATGCCTACTATCCTTCTACTTGCTTCAGCAATCATCAGCTTGTTAATAGTTCCCCATGCTAGTTTTAATTATGTAATTATTAGCACTTCATGAGCCTGGGCTGGCAGAAGGCTCTGTGCTGTATCAGAAGCTGCCACAGCTCCAACTGGTAACCTCATAAAAATGCTGCCAGTACAGCTGTCCTAAAGGTCCTGGCCCCATTGTCCCAGGAATAACTTACTATGATACATGGTGTTCCAGAGGGTCCCCAGAGTTCCTCCACAATCTTCTGTGCTGCAATCAACCAGTATGTTCCTTGTATCATATCATTCTTCAAGTTAAAATCATCTCCAGAGAGACCTCTAAAAGCTATTTTGTAAATTAAACTTTTGAAATTCATGGAAGACCTACCCCTCTCTGACCTGAATGATTGTGAGAGGTCAGTCTCCCCCTCGTCACTTCCTGACAATCCAAGCTTCACTGGATTTGTCAGACTAATGCAAGAGAAAGAGAAGTAGCCCACAGATCCCATCCCCCCCCCAAAACAACTGCAAGAGGTGTGTGAATTTAGCCCCAGACATCATTGGTTTTCTCTTCCTTGGTGGACATACTAAAAATGCCATCAGCGTGGTCAGTAACACCAAAGACAACAGTGGCTTCCATGCTCAGAAAAGCTGATATGATTTTCCTCCCCCTAACATTAGTCATTCTGGTCTGAGACCTCAAAACTATATGCCATTGTTAATGTAGCAACCCTTGAATGGGCTTCTCTGTCACCAAGCCCAGCCACACATCATCCAGACAGGGAGTCAGGGACAATGGAAAGACTGGGTAAATGCATCTTCACTTCCTCTGTCTTGCCATTGAGGATGTTATATTGCCTCATGCACATCATTTATTTCCAGAAGGCTCTATTAGCCCATATAAATTGTGCTGCAAAGAATTTGCCAGATGAGAAAAAGAATCAGAAAATGTAGGAGCTTACTGCCATGTCCTCCTCCCTTACAAACCTGCTGCATGAGACCCCTTTAGTTCTCACTCAACAAAAATAACAGCTGTCACATTAAATTACCCTAGCACACTGTTTCTTGCAATGCATACAACTGTGTCTTCTCTCCTCCAATCTGGATATCAGCAAGCACTTTATAGGAACCCATCCAACACATCCCTCACCACATATGCATCTGCCATAGAAATGAGGGGAATTTCCATTCTGGCCTTACTTGTCCTAAGTTTTCAAGACTTCGTGGCGGACTACATGGACAGTATGTCAGTGGTCTGGTATATCATTGAGCAAAGAGGTACACATTCCTTCTCACTCTGCAGAGAAACTATCAAATTGTTGGGTGGTTGCTGGAATACAAACTGTTCCTGATGGCAAGTGATGTCCTGCAGAAACCAATATTCTCATAAACTCAGGGCACCACATATCCTACTTTACAAATGGTTATTTAACAAAGCAATAGCTGACAAATTCTTCTACAAATAGGGCTGTCCTGACATGTATATCTTCCCATCACAGACAAACGTGAAATGCCAGGACTTCTTTCTGTTCAGCGGACTAGACACTGTAGTCAAAGATGTCAAAGCTTGAATTTGGCCAAAGGTATTACTTTATGCATGCTCCTGCTCCTTAAGATGACACAAAAGGCCTAAAAAAAGTTACTAAAAGATGAAGTGCACCGATCAGCACTGATATTGATAGCACCACATAGGTTAGCAGAGGTCTATTCATCTTGGAGGGACCACTCTGCTCATAGCACTCCCACCATACAAGCCATGACCAGAGATCCGTACCTTCAAGTTGTCAACATGGGTTCTCCAGTTTTGAACGTGGTGGCCAATCCATCATTCTTCTACAGAGTTAGAAATCCTGGTCCCCTTTCTTAAGATGTTCATAAGAGTGACATCAGGACAAATTGGAGAATTTTGCTGAGCTAACAGGCAAATCATCTGGGTGCAGCAGGCTCCAATTTATCTGGTTCTACATTGCCGAGTAGAACTGCATGATCATGCCTCTGCTGTTTGCCCCATAAGCTGCACCTAGTGGCCATATGTAGTTAACACCAAGGCAAGTAATCACCCTGTCTGGCTGCATCCCGGTAGGTGAAGTCTTCTTAATAGTCATTCTTCATTTGAGATCACCAGCAATATCACACCACCTTGCAATCTCTCTTTCATCTGACAGTAAAAAAAAACAAAGACCCTACATTCGTTCAAGGTGGCCTCAGCAGCAGATTTTAAGCTCCTTTTGTATAACATGCTGGTCCTAGTTGCTATTACCTCAGCTATGAGCATTTGTAAATTCCAGGCATTAACAATAATCCCTCATCTGCTATTCCATAAGAACAGGGTCACCCTATGCACTGACCCTCCCTCATTCTGAAGATGGGTACAGTTTTTAATCTTTACCAAATTATACACCTTCCTATGTTGTCTGCCAGCTAGCAAAACAAGGACAAAGATATTTTGCACTGTATGGATGTGAACAGAATACTCTGGTTTTGCCTAATTGGACAAAGGCCTTCAAAAAGTTAGACTATTACTTCTTCTTTGCTCCTCAGAAGAAAGGCATGCAAGTTTCCAAGCTCACACTTTCCAGATGGAGTATTGAGTACATAACTCACTAATGCTCAGCATGAAGATAGCTTTTGTTAATCCACATGGTCAACTTTATTAGAGTGGTAGCTATCTCTGCAGTCTTCCATAACATATGTCAGTAGATGGCATTTTCATTGCCTTAAATTGGGCATCCACAGGCACCTTTGCCAAACATCACAAGCTAAACACAACATCTTGAATGTGGTCCTTTTTTGGAGTCACTGTAATCAAGGGTATGCTTTCCAGAAGGACCATTATGTTCAAGAGCTGGGAGCACAGTCTTATCAGTTATTGAGGCTACCCATAACTAACAGATATGGAAGTTATGTCTTGCCATAGCAAAAGATCTTTTAACAAATGGCAAATTCTCAGTAACACATTATACTCTACCTGTTCCCTGCTCATGTCCAAGGGAACCAAAGTACAAGTGGCTGCTACTGCAACTTTGTATTCCACAGCCCACATTACTTCATTGTACAGTTGCCAGCAACCATATTTGCAGATTCTCTGCCATTTCTGGTTATCTGACCTCTGGTTACCATCTGAGGAACTTCAGATTCAAGCAGTCCTACTGTCAGTGGCACATAAGTCATACCAGCTACTGAGATTATCCTACCTGCTAAAGGTCTATCATTACGAAAAGACATAATTTTCTCATTTCCTCTAGAGGCAAAGTTTTTCATGGAAAATCTTGATTTAATGAGAGAATAGTTTGAACGTGACTGTCAGGAAATGTTGGATACCAAGAAGAGCTGCTTTGAGACCTTTTGGGGCTAGAGAAGCCAAGACCATAGTAATTCCGCCGGTCTGTGAGGAAGCCTTTTTAGTAGTATCTCTGAAGCCAGACTGCCAGCTCCCAGCCCTCATCTTCCAAGAAGCCTTAGCACCTTTAAAACATTGCATATACTGCAGTAATCTCTCTGAATGCATCTAAAGGATTCAAACAGGTTTTAGTCCTAAGTCTCTTCCCATTGATAAAAAAAGTAGAGCCCAGGTAAGATTTGAGGAAGTTTTACATATTGTCCCCAATGACCTTCAGTTTAGTTAATTACAGGTCACAAACAACCAAATAGCAGGATGCACTCCTCAAACACATGTCCTAACTGAGGATATTACAAATGAGTCCCTGAAGTAGCAGGTATTGAGACTTTCTCAGATTTCTTAGTTAACGAGAAAGCAAAAAGGTGCTACAAGAGGTCTGAATTTAAAACTGCTATTTGACTACATTGATCTTTGGATTTTCTACTTTTAAGGTTTTGATGTTTCCATTATTTTTTGATTTTAGTATTATTATTAATATTATTGTATTACAATTTGTTGTATTTGAAACCTTGTTTTACTGCAAAGTTTTTATTTCTTGAAGTGTTAAACATTGTTGGCTATGATCAGTTAGGAAACATTCCTTTTGTATTCATTGATTGAACAGGAATTAGATCTAGCTACTTAGTGGGAGGATCTGAGAAACAGTTTTCTTATTTAAGGTATTTACATACAATCTTTTTCACTACAAGAGCTCTGAATTTAAAACTGCTGTTTGCATTGATTTTTGGAAACTTTTTGCCTTTTTAGCTTGCTTACCCCTACTGTAATGAATTTGCAAGCCCCTCCCAGTGCTTTTTCTACTGACCAGTGCCACTAATAGCTCAAACTGATAAGGTACTCAAAGCTCAAGTTAGCCTCTGTTTCATATAACCCCATTTCAAATGGTGCACACTGCAATATTCAGTGTGTAAATCTAAACTGTGTATTGTTCTTTTCTGCTGTTTTCCTTATTTTAACCAATTTAACTGTTTGCGTTTTTAACTTGGTCTGGGACCTTAGTCTTGTAGTACCCCCTCACAGCAACGGGAGAATTGCAAGTTGCTGCAGGATCTGAGCCTCATTTATTTCATTTCTACTGCTTTTTACTGTTTGTACTTTACTTTGCCTAGGAGCCTTTGAGTTGTAGTATAACTCACAATAGTGAGAGAATTGTGAATTGCTGCAAGATCTGAGCCTCATTTGTTATATTTCTACTGCATTTTACTGCTTGCATATTACTTGGTCTGGGACCTTAGTCTTGTTAATTCATAATAGTGACACAGCTGTGAATTGCTGTAGGAGCTGTGCCTCATTTATTATATCTCTACTGCATTTTTTCTGTTTACATTTTACGTAGTCTAAGTAGTAAAAAATAAACTGCAAGGATACACCTTCTTTGCTATTTTACGTAGTCTGGGAACCTTAGTCTTGGAGTATAGGTTCATAGGTTGGTACTAGGCTATCGGCCCTAGGGCCTATACAAGTATAGCCATAACAATTTCCTGGCTATTTCTTCCCACAATATTTACTTCCCTGGACCCCTGTCTAGCAGGGCGACTGACATGATCCCCGGGGTGAATTTCCTATCTCCCATCCAATCGTCAAGGTTCCTTTTGAAGAGGGCCAAAGAGGCACTCTGCTTGACATGTATGGGCAGTGTATTCCAGAGTCTGGGGAGTTTCTGAGTCAGGAACCTATCCCTCCAGCATGTTTTGCTCATTGTGATGACAAGGTTTAGATCCCTGGAGCATGTGGCTCTGAGAGGTTGGGATTTCTTTAAGTGTAGCATGTCCAACAAGTCTGGGTTTGACATGGCCTTGTATGTTAAGCAGAGAACACGTCTGAGTAGACGATATGTGACTGAGTATAGCTGGAGTTTTTTTAGATGGTCAGCATAGGGCATCTGCTTTAGGCCTGTGATTTTTTTAGTGAGGTATTTCTGCGGCCTTTCCAGTTGCTGCAGATGTCTTGAGCGGTACATACCAAACAGGGCATTGTTTTCTATAATGGGTCTAATGAGGGATGAGTACAGTGGGACAATGACCTCTTTTTTTCTGGATGAAAAGCCCTTAGTGATGAGGTGTGCCACATAGAAAGATTTCCTGACTCTTGTGGCGATGTGGTTATCGAAGGTGAGACCACTGTCCACCTGTGTCCCTAAGTCTGTTATCACACTTTCGGTGTTTAGTGTACTGCCACCTATGTGGTAATTCACGGGTACATGTTTTTTCCCAAAGGGGATAGCTATATATTTCTTGGCATTGAGCTTGAGCCCATGGCTCTGGCACCAAGCATATGTTTCTGTAAGGCCCTTTTGTAGAATATCCACATCATTTGGGGATTTAATAATGGCTCCCAGCTTGCAGTAATTTTCAAATTTTGTTAGCAAGAGCCCCTTAGTATTGGCCAGTACTTCAGAGAAGTAGATGCCAAACAAGAGCGGTCCCAGGACTGAACCCTGAGATACTCCACTTGTCATTTGTCTGCTACTTTTACAGTGTGGGTTCTGTCAGTAAGCCAGTTTGCAACCCGTCGTATGACATAGGGATTAATGCCCGGCTTAGTAAGTTTATCTATGATTCCAGAGTGGGGGATGGTGTCAAATGCCTTGGCAAGATCCAGATAGGCTGTGTGGACTACCTTATCCTCGTCCACAACTCTGGAGACTGATTTGAAGAGTCAGTCAGGTTCAGGAGACAAGATCGGCCTTTCATGAACCCAAACTGGGTGGGGTCCAGTGTTTGAAGGTTGCCAATGTCTTTGTTTATAAGTTCCATGATAATATGTTCCATGGCCTTGCAGATCAGGCTCGTCAGACTGATGGGGTGGTAGTTCCCAGGATCCAAGGTGGATCTCCCCTTGTGGAGTGGGATAACTGTAGCTGTGCGCCACTCAGTGGGCACGAAGCCTGAGGTGAGGCTATGATTAAACATGACACTTAAGTGAGGTGCCAGTTCATTTTGTAGTTCATGTAGTACACAGCCTGGGATGTTGTCTGGTCCCATGGATGCTGTATTCTTAGCTTTGGAGAGTGCGTTTTTTACCTGTGTGGCCATTATCTTTCGGTATTGAGATGGGCCCTTTAGGGGGTGAGAGGGGGATGAAGTTGGCACTGAATTGATCTGCCAGGATATTGGCAATATCCTTCGGATCAGTATATTTAATGCCATTCTGTTGTAGCTCAGAGCATATCTGAGCATTGCCATTTAGATTCTTGACATAGCTATAAATGCCTTGTGGTTGTCTTTGGAATCTTTGGCAATTTTATTTTTTGTAAATAGCTTTGGAGGATTTTATGGGGGAACTCAGCTTCTTACTGAGGCTGGTAAGGGAGTTTTCCTCTTTTCTGCAACAGTTTATGATTGTGATTCGAGTGGTTAGGAATACAATAGAAAGAGAATGGCCAAAATTTTCTAATATTTCTGACCTGAATGTTATTTTTGAAAAGCCGTTAAAGTGGGCTTACTGGAAGGGTATGAACATTGAGAATGTTTTGGAGAATAAAAAGGTCATTGACAACAATAGAAAACAAAGGAAAAAGGGCACCTATACGTGTGGTTGTTGTGCACAATGCCCAAACACAAAGGAAGGAGATATGTTATACTTAAGTGCTAGGGACAAATACATAAAAAGTTCAAGTTATGCCAATTGTAACACAAGCGGAGGGTTTACATTGCTTTATGTAGTAGATGTCAGGCATTCTATTTAGGGGAAATGGAAAGGAAGTTTAAGTTAAGGATCTATGAGCATAAATGGGATATAAAGAAAAAGAATTTAACCAATGCAGTATACAAACATATGTGAGGGGGCAGATTTCAATTTTTTTGTTGTTGAAATAGTAGACTTGGATATTAGAGGTGGACCTTGGGAGAACAGATTAGAATACAGGGTACATTATTGGCAGATCATTTTCAAAGCCAATAGGTTCCCTGGTTTGAATGATATGGTCTCCCTGGCACCAGTTTTGAAGTTAAGGGCAACTAAACTCTAACGATTACGGCCACTAGATGGTAGTATAGGTTAAGATTTAGGAGCTGTAACAGAACTATCATCTGAATAGTTTAATTTTTATTTAGTTTTTTAAATATGTATTATAACATTTTATAAGTGTATGTGGTTTGACATGTGGAAGTATAAGATATTTTAATAGTAATTTTTACATGTGTTTTTTCAAGTTCAATTTTATTATATTATGTTTTTAGGTGTATTTATTTTTTAAGATTGGTCTTGCATAAATTGATTAATTGATTTATTGGGGTGGTTCAATTATATAAATATGGTTTGCTAACCGGGTAAGCTCTTATCTGATGAAGTTTCGTTGTAAGATGAAAACGTGGTGATAATGTTAAGCGTTCTTATTTTTTATCTAATAAATTGTGTTTGGACTCTATTGCTTGTTCCTCCTAGTGTGCTTACTTCGTGGTTTACTAGTCGTGTATTTTTGGCAGATTATCCACTTTATTTTTGTTTTTTTGTTTTTTTACCATTTCTGTTCTGTCTTGGTCCTAGGGTCTAGCTTTAGTTATAAAAAAAAAATAAAATTAGTTTCTATTTTGTTTCTTTCCTGTAGTTGTAGTTTCTTCCTCAAAATGTCTGGCAAGGATTCAAAACCAATGGGTTTCAAAAATGTGATGATTTTGGAAAGAAAATGCCCCTGAGTGATAAACACACACTTTGTGTTTATTGTCTTGGGGCAGGCCATTTCCAGGAGTCGTGCTCTGTTTGTCATGCTTTCAATCATGGAGTGCTCATGGAGAGGAAAAACAAATTAATACTGAAAGGACTTATAAACCCACCCCCCTTCTCAGAGGCACTGGAAGAAGGTCTAGGTTTATCCAAAGCTAATAAGTCACCCTCATCAAAGTCTAACAAATATGACAAATCTGGAAAGAGGTCTTCCTCTTCTACTTTATTGGAGCTGACACAAAAGTTGCCAAAACTGTCCTCCTTGGATCCAAAGATTATCGGATCCGACCTATCTTCTTCAGCTCCGACACCTTCTAGCTCGGTGCTGGTTGAATTAGAATTATGGAGTCGGTCTCCGGCCTTGGGAACAATCTCCCCTACACTTAGATCTCCAGTCCTACAAAGATTAAAATCACCTGCCTCCTCTACTTGGTCTTCCAGGAGTCTGTCAGATGGATTGGGTGGTGCAGAAGCTATTGAAGACATGGGCGTTGGTCAAGTTATTGTTGAATCTGACCCTGAGTGGTTCAGATCCTACCACATCCACATCTTCTGCTCTGATTCCTCCTCCAATCCAACCCCTGGCTTTGTAGTCAGAAGGTCTGGAGCTGGTCTTAGTGGAACTCTCGGATCTGAGACCTATTTCAGGTTCTACAGATCCGACTATGACTCTGACATTCTTGGCTCCATCTGAGTTGGAGGAGTTTAGGAGCCGATGCTCTCCAGTCAGGTCTGGGGGGGGGGGGCAAGTCAAATTGGACAGTTGTCAGATCTCACTTTGCCACTTGGGGCCTCGGCTTGGCTAAGCTTGGATCCTACTTTGGCCTCAGGTCCATCATCTTAATTCTGGGGGATCCCTCAGCTTCAGGGATATCCTCAGATCAGGGATGGGGGGGCTTCTGAGGTGATGAGGAGAGTGCTGTCTCCACAGACAGCTCCACAGTAATCCCTGGACTTTCTACCCCCTAAAGCATCGGTGTCTGCCTCTATACCCCTGCATCCACAGGGACACAGAGATCCTAGGACTCAGGACGCCCCACAGGGCACCCCCCACTCTTCTGAAACCTTCCCAGAGTACCCCTCTGAGGAGGTCGCTTTGGAAGAGACTGTGCAAGAGGAAGCATTTAGACTCTCCAGAGGATTCCGTCACTTCAGATATGGACCTAAGTGAAGCTGAAGGGTCTCCATGGTCGCCTCCTGATGATGTCTCCTTTGGGGACATCTTGGAAATGCTTAAGCAGAGAGGCAGCTGGAAGTCGAACCCTTCCACGGAGGAGTCTGTATACCTGAAAGCTTTTGGATCTCACCCTTCCACCTCTTGGGTGTCTCTGCCTTTCGATGAACTCATGGACCTAGTTTCTTGAAAGGTGTGGGAGTCCCCAGATTCAGTGGTACCTGTTCCTAGGAGGCCAAACAAATTTATTACTTCCCCCTCAGACATGGCTTTTCTAACTAAGGGAGTCCCAGTAGATGCTATGGTTGTGATGGCAGCCACCAAGAAGGAACTCTCTGAGACATCTTCTTCTGTCCATCCTCTGAACAAGGAGTCTTTGACTATGGACAGGTATGGAAAATGCATTTTTTTCTTCAGCGTCTTTTTCTCTCAGATCGCTGAACTACCTCACTCATTTTACAAGACTGCAGAGAGATCTCCTGAAAGAAGTAGGAGATATGCTCCAAGGTTCAGTAGCTGGGGGGGGGGGGGGGGCGGACAAAGTATCCACTCAGCTCTCTGCCTTAAATTAATTTGTCAATGCCTCCATGAGACTGATCTCATATACAGCAGATGGGGTGAGTAAGAGCAGTGGTTTCTGGAATTTCCCTAAGGAAACATTCTTGGATGTGCTTGTGTGACTTTGTGGAACCCTTTAAATCTTCCTTTGTAAATGCCCTGTTCGACGGCTCATGCTTATTTGGGCCTAAAGTGAAACACACATTCACTAGGTGTGAACAGGAAGTAAAGACTCTGTCTGCCATAGGAGTCCATTTTTCCATGCCTACTAGACCTTATCTAAAAGGTCAGAGAGGTAGTGGTAAAATGTGATTCTGGAAATCACAGAGATCTTTTCAGGACACACATGGCGAAACTTCTTCCAGAGGCAGAGGGGGAAGTAATAATGGAAAACGCCAACCACGTGGCAGAGAGGGTTCACAGAATCAGAGCGACAGAGAATCTTTCTTTGCTAGGTCCTTCCAGCCCTCTGTCCAGCTCTGGAGGCAGTTGTGGGTCACCAATCTTTGTACCCCAAAGTCTGGCAAAAAGTAACAAAAGACAAATGGGTACAAAGCATCATATCCCAAGGTTACACCATCCTCTTTTCCCTTCCCATTCCCAAGATAAAAAAGGTTCCGAACATTCCACCCAGTCAAAAGGAATGAGCAACCCAAGAAATTCAAAAGTTGCTAGAAAAAAAGAGTCATCCAAAGAGTCCCCACAGACCAAATAGGATCCAGAACTTACCCAAGATTATTTTTAGTTCCAAAGAAAACAGGAGACTGGAGACTGATTCTGTATCTCAGCATTTTAAACAAATCAGTAAAAAAGACCAGGTTCTGGTTGGTAACACTGCACTTGATGCTCCCATTACTGGGACAAAATGATTGGATGTGCTCTATAGACCTCCAGGATGCATACTACCACATAAACATGGACAGGCAATCCAGGAGGCACCTGCGCTTTTTGCTGGGAGCCAGTCACTACCAATTTTGAGCTCTGCCCTTTTGCCTCACTACAGCCCCCAGAGTGTTCACCAAATGTATGGCAGTACTAGTGGCTCACTTGAGATGTGTGGGATTCCTGGTGTTTCCATACTTAGATGACTAGCTCCTAACTACCAAACCAGACGTCTGCTAATAAAAACAAGGGACACAGCATTGCAACTCTGCTCCCAACTAGGGATTACAATAAACTATGAAAAATCTGCCTAAGTGTCTTCTCAGCATGTGGTATTCATAGGGGCAGAATTAAACTCAACAAAAATGACAGCCAGGTTTCCTCCAGGAAGGATCCAAGTTCTAAGACATCAAGTGACTTACCTTTAAGAAGGAAGAAAGCTCAAGCAAAGCTGGTTCTAAAAGTCCTGGGAATCATGGCAGCAGCAATAGCTTTGATCTGCCTCACACCTCTGCACATGAGAATTCTTCAGTGGTTGGTATCCACTCAGTGATCAATGCAAGATCTACAGATGCCTCACAAAATAATCTTAACAGAAACTTGCAAGAAGGACCCTTGTTGGTGGCTTGACTCCACTCAGGTGACTCTAGGTCAACCGCTTGTACTCCCCCAACCAGTGACCACATTGACCTTGGATGCCACTCAGATAGGGTGAGGGGGCATTATTTGGGAAAGACACTCCAAGGCACCTGGCAGCATCACGAGGCCCACTTGCACATCAGTGTCCTAGAGATGAGGGTAGTGCTTTTAGAGTTGCAAGCATTCCGGGACTCTCTTCCACTGGGAACTATTGCAATCCAGACAGACAACATGTCAGTTGCATGGTACATAAACAAACAAGGAGGAACCAGATCTTACCCCCTTTGTCAAGAAGCCCTGAGAGTATGGCAATGGGAAACCTCCTCCCGACATTTTCTGATAGCAATGCATATCCAGGGGAAGTCCAACGTGATAGCAGACAGACTCAGCAGAGCTATTCTCATGCCTCATGAGTGATCCCTAAAACAAGAATCAGCGGAGAAGATTTTCCGAAAATGGGGCCAGCCTTGCTGCAACCTTTTTGTGACATCCATGAATGCCAAATGCAGTAGCTACTTTTCCCTTATCCCCCCTCTGGGGGAGTCAGCAAGGGAGGCACTTTTTCACCATTGGACCACAGGCCTCCTCTATGCCTTTTCTCCTTTTCCACTAATCCCCAGAGTACTTCAGAAAGCCAATTGCTTGGGAAGGAACTTGATACTGATCCATACTGACCTCATCGAATCTGGTTCTCCTTCTTGTGACCTCATCTTCGGGAAGAGCCATGCATTCTTGTCCCGGTCCCAGACCTTCTGACTCATGGATCAGGAACGATTCCATCAGTCTCTTCAGACCCTCAAACTGACAGCTTGGCTGCTCCAATTCCAACCATAGCCAGGTTTCCAAATCTCTCCTCTCCTGTCGAACACATTCTAATCTCTTCTCATAAGGCTTCAACAAGGAAGATATATAAAAGCAAAACCGGTGCCAGAAAGTCTGCTCTTCAGTTTTTCCCTTAGATCTTGCTAATTCTTTCTCTCTTGCACTTCAGGTAGCCTAATTGCTTTGCACTTCAACAGGTTTTTGTAGCAATTATTGTAGCACACCTAAGTGCCATCAACACTAGTCGTTCTTCATGGAAATAGCTCCACTACTTAGTACTTATGACCACCCCTCCTGACATGATTAGAGGGCAGTTCCCTGTGCTTTATCCTATTCACCTGGTGCACCTGGACAATCTGAGGCAGTGTAGTTACTGCCTCATGTACACAGACACCCCTTTCCTCTTACCTCCCAACACTCAGACTTGTGAAAGATGCACTTATATCACCAAATTGGAAGCTATGCACTCTCCAGCCAAGACAAGACTAGCAGGTCAAGAGGAAAAGGTCAATACCTGCACCACACCACATGAAACACACAGCCTTCCAGAACACCCACTATCACAGCTCTCACATAAAAACACAAATCACACACCCACCTTTGCGGAGACTCTCTAGAAATTTACCCAAATAGCAGAGACCTCCAAGACAGAAATGCACTTGGCCATCACAGCACAGCACAAACCACAGGACACATAGCTCACCTCCACAGTGTGTCCCTCAACCTAAGCTCCTAAGCCTAAACACCTTGCCCAATACACTAATCATAGGTGACTCAATAGTGAGTCACACAGATGTCCCACTCACTAGGTTGAATAAGGAGAAGGTAACAGTCAGCTGTCTATCAGGTGCCAGAATCCGACACATAGCACACGCACTCACGTCACTCCACAACAAGTATGACTCTGTCATTGTCCATTGTGGGTGTGAATGAACTGAGATGCACCTCCCTGGACTACGTGAAAAGAAACATGGTGGAGCTCTCGGATTATGTGGCCCAGGCAGGTATGACACTAGCCCTGAGCAGTATCTTACTGTCACCTAGAATGATACTGCAGTACAAACCAAAAATGATTGACTTCAACAATTGGCTAAGTTCCTGGTGTTATTCTAAGGGGATCCAGTATCTGTTTACTTGAGATGACATGACTGACAGATCTCGATGCTTGGCCAAAGGTGGCCTGTATCTGTCACCCCTGGGTTTCCGGATACTGGCTAAGGCTCTTGCCACCCCTATAGTGCCTTTTTCAGGCAGTGTTCCAAAGACCAAATTACCACCGTAAAGAGCTATAAATAAATGCAATCTGAGGGTCATGCTGCTCAACGCTAGAAGTCTGAAGATGCACTAGCTCGAAGCACTCCTCAAAATGGAGAACATCGACATTTGTGCTGTAATGGAGACCTGGTTTAAAGCAACAGAAAGCACCCCTGCTCTACATGGAGTGAAACTCCAAAGGCGGTGGTGTCTCCATATTCATAAAGGATATGCACAACTCCAGACTAGTAGCCCAGCATAATGCATCTGAGATAGTTCAGGTACAACTAACATAGGGTAAGACTGCGATCCAGGTCATAGCCTGCTATAGGTCCCCAACCATGTCCCTAGACTCTCACTCCATGTTCATAAGCAGCCTGGAATCTATCAAGGTCAAACCCAACACTCTCTTACTAGGAGACTTCAACTACTCCTCCATCAACTGGGAAAACTACTCAAGCACCAATACACTGCCCCAACGCTTCCTGGAATTCATCTATTCTAATGCCCTGGACCAGTTCATTCTGACCCCACTAGAGGAAGCAGCATCCTTGACCTGGTTATTACTAACATGGGCAACTGTTGCTCTACACCAGCAGTCAATCCCTTCCTGATCTGATCCGACCATAAACTAATCACCATAGAAACCCACATCTCACCCACAACCCCTGCAAAGGTAACCACCTTGAAAAACGTCTCCAAAGCTGACTTTGGACTCTTAAAAACAGAGGTGGCTAACTTCATGGCACCCATGCCAATGGAAAATAGCTGCATGACTGGTGAATCATACATCAGTACACTGTATGAACATGTACACAAATGCATGGAACTAGTCATACCCAACAGAACCAAGATGCTCTCCTCCAAAAAAAGGAAGCCAATCTGGTGGTCCCCTACCATTAATAAACTCTACAACAGAAGGAAGATACTGTTGCAGAAAAAAGTGAATTCCCAAGACTGGAAAAACTCTATTAGCCTCAACAAAAAGTTGAGATCCCTCATCAAATCCTCTAAAGCCAGCAATGAAGGCAGTATTGCGGCAGACACTAAAGACAATCACAAAGCCTTCTAGAGCTATATGAAGAACATCCATGGCAATACCCAGATTTGCTCTGAGATACTGCACAGTGGTACTTCCTATACTCAGCCATCAGATACTGCCAACAGATTTAGTACCAGCTTTACCCCTCTCACCCCCAAAGGACAAATCACAATACCGGAAGAATGCCAGGCACCCAGCATTACTGCAGCACAGGTTAAAGATGGATTATCCAAGGCCAAGAATACAGCTTCCATGGGACCCGATAATATCCCTGGCTGTGTTCTACATGAACTACAAAGTGAACTGGCACCACATCTGTATGCCCTGTTCAGTCACAGCCTCACCTCAGGCTTTGTCCCTACTGAATGGTGCACTGCTGCAGTCATCCCTCTCCATAAAGGGGGAGCAACTACAGACCCTGGGAATTATCTTCCCATTAGCCAGATGAGTCTGATATGTAAAGATATGGAGCTCATCATCATGGATCCTATTGACAAAGATATAGGAAATCTCCAAACTCTAGACCCCACTTGGCTTGGCTTTGTGAAATGGAGATCATGCCTGCTCAGCCTGGTTGACTTCTTTGAGTCAGTCACCAGGGCTGTAGATGAAGGTAAGGCAGTGCGTGCATACAGCCTACCTCAATCTGGCCTGGCAGTGCATACAGCTTACCCCGATCTGGCCAAGGCCTTTAATACCATTCCTCACTCTGGAATCATACCTGTCAACCATACCGAATTCCTCGGTATTTACCAGTTTTGAGGGCAAAATAATGGGGTGCCAAGAATTCCCAAATAGCCCTTATAATTCCAGATTTGTTAATTTTCTTTATTTTATTTGTAGTAAAACTTTCAATTTATGGCTGACATCACCAAACATCACCAGTCTACAGGGGGCATGCATGAATGACATCAGTTTCTTCATGTCATTGGACTATTTTGAACTGCTTGGAGGGAATATAGCAGCAGTGCAACAATACCCCATGTCCAGCACCATGCCGCAGGTCAGGGTCCAGGTAAGAAACAAACAAAAAAAAAAAATTGTATCATGCCATAAAATAGAAGAACAGGGCCCAGCCCAGCTTATTGTAAGTGTTTTTTGCTAACGGCAGAAATCTAGACCAGTGCAGCTGCAGCAGAACTGTATTCAGACCAGCATGTCAGAAATCTCATTCTCATAGCTCCATGTGTGTAAGCAAGACAGCTCCATTAATATAGCAGCCAATCTGCAAGGCAGCAGCTCCATTATAAATCTTTTCTCTCTAGTAAGTGATATATGATGCTTCATATTAATCAATTTGCATTAAACAGCATTTTGTACAATTTCCCATTAAAATTTATTTTAATCTAGCAACCAAGAATATGGGTTTTTGATAGTGAAAATTGCTCTTGGTGAGAAGTAGGGCTTTACATTTTATGCCTGTAACCGATAACATTTGCGTAGTGTTGCGCATACAGCGTATTGTGAAACTGAGCTGTTCATTTAAAGTTTATAGTATGTCATTAATATGTAATTTTGTCTTGTGAAAGCTTTTTTTTCCCCTCAAACAAGGGTTATAGTTAAATGAGGCACTGGCATTTCAAAAAATACGTTAATAGAGCTGGGTACCGGCTCTGCTTGTTTGAAATCATCACCACGTATTGCAGCATTTTGGTTGTTACCATTTCCTTTTTAACTTAGAAGAGATACCCATAGAAGAGCTGCAGGGTACGTTTTAATATTTATGCTCAAAGTAAAATTAAAGTGGATAGATCTACTTTAATTTGAAATGGAATTGCGTCCAAGTATGATCTTCCTTAAATTTTCTTGAAGGTATCTCTACTTCTCTTCAACTGATATTCATCTAGTATGTCGTAAATTGCTAATTGGAAGATTAGCGTTCGCCTAAATTGTGTACTTTTAAGGATTTGTGAAGTTGTAATACCAGAGATAGGCTCTTAAAGCCATAATTACTGAAAGATTGCTGTCAGCAGCCTATGATAAGAATAATTCCGGACACTTTTTTGGAAAGGAGGATGATGCGTTATAAAATGTAATATTGTTTAATGTAATTGGTAGATTTTCTCAGTAAGGAATCCATTTGTTGATGTGTATTGCAGAGTGACAGGTTGAAAGGGGGTTTAAATAGTGGTACCGGATAAGTTGTTTTGGAGGTGGTTAAAGGAGCGGGAAGTCTAAATCACAGTAGTTTTGTAGTACAGATTATGTAAATGTAGTTTAAGGGTATACGATGATAATAGCAGTTAAGTGCTTATCTGTTGTAAAATGCTGTTCTACTAGAAATATACTGAAGTTAGGAACTGCATAAAGAAATGGGTACTTTTCCATTGACGACGTCAGCATGTAATTTCAATAACATTTCTCTTACTTTTCTGTCTATATTTCGTGGCACGACTGTTGCCCCATTAACAGAAAAGTACCAAGCAGTTTTGCACCAAGCTAGACTGTCGAGCGCTTAGCTTTAAACTTCCTTAAAGGGGTTTGATCGCCTGCTCCCTTATTTGTAAGAGGAGAGTTGTGTACTTGAGTTTTCTGAGGTTGTTTAAATTCAAAATAAATGTGAGGGTTAGTTAGACAAGTTTAAAAGTCTGAGTTTGTTTTGGGGACCGGCTGCCCATGATAATATAAAGGAATCTTCTGACGGCAGTAGATAAGGGGGGAAAATGTTCTGTAAGAAAACTTTCGAATGTGTACAGCAATAGTTGTGGTGTTGCATGGAAGTTAAATAGATGTTGGGCACAGAGGGAGACAGAGTCCTTATTGTTTTAGCAGTAGAATATTTTATGTTGTTGTTGTAGTTAGTGACTGTATTGTGATCTTGTGTGCCCCTGTTTTGCAGGTGGTTTTCTCTTTGGCATTAGAAGAAAAGGGTGCTGATGTATTTCTCTGCAAATAATATCTAAACTTACAGATGTTGGGTCATTAATTTCATATTAATACTGGTATTTCACTGTATTACGTTTTTTTCCTCAGTGTTAAAGCGGTATATTTTACTGTTAGAACAAATGTTTTGATCAGTTTTACAATTGTGCAATGCTTATTTGACCATTACATGGTAACAGGGTTAAGGCGTGAACTGTTGCCAGGCTGCTTTCAGGGTTTTCATTCACTTAACCTTTTGCCAACTGAACAGGTTACTTGACTAAATTGATTCCTGGTTGCTCCTGAAAATGGTCACTTTAATTCTGTATGCTTAGCCAGTTAACAAACCAAAATGTTTGCTCATGCTTGTGGTTTTCCATTTCTGTAGTAGCTATCAATCCGCTGTTTTTTTTTATTGCTGTCAATCTTTTGTGTTTGTTGTACTCATTTTAAGACTTATACAAACCAGCTAAATAGCTGCCTTAAGAATTTATTTTATCCTTTTAGAGGATGGCACTTCTTAACCCCCTTTTAGAAAAGAGCCTAATAGGTTGCAGTGTTGAACAGTACTAACACCTTACAGCTGGTTGACTTTCTAGTCATACCTCTCAATCTCTCAGACTAGAGCAAGAAATTTGAACTAAGCCAAAAATAATGGTGGGACAAAGGCCCAAAATAGGGAAAGATTTTAAATATTGCTCCTGTAAACTCAGATAGATGCTAGCACAACAGGTTTTGCAGTCTGGGGCCATATTTTAATTGTCTGTTCTTCAGTTTGCATTTGAAAGTTGGTATCCCACAATTCCATTGGAGTGGGTTGGGTTACGTAATTATGTATGCAAATCAGCGTACAGATTTGTACCTATTTTTCATGGGCCTTTGTCCAGATTTTTGATGTTTCCAGGTTGAGAGATATGTCTGGAATTATTGATAAACTCACCAAACTGGGCATCAACCCCTATATCAGTAGGTGGGTTGCAAATCAGCTCACAGATAGAACACACAGTGTGAAAGTAGTGGACTCCAAGTCAGACTGCTGACCAGTCACAAGTAGAGTCCCACAGAGATCGATCCTGGGTCCTCTCTTGTTCGGCATCTACTCAGCAGAATTCCAGGCCAACACAAAGGGACTCTGGCTGACCAAGTTCACAGATGACTGCAAGCTTTTAACTCCCCAAGTGATGCAGACATCCTACAGAAAGGCCTCACTTAGACCAATGACTGGTGTAGAAACCATGGCCTTAAGCGTAATGCCAAAAAATGCGTCATCATCCCCTTTGGTAAAAACTTAATTCCCACTAATTATCACATCAATGGGAGCCCACTGAGCACTGAAGGCTTTATAAGAGATCCGGGATGCAGGTTGACAGCAACCTCTCCTTTGACCACCACATTGCCACTGTGGTCAGAAAGTCCTTCTATGTGACACATCTAATTACCAAGGGTTTTGCATCCAGGAAGATCTCTCTCTATTCTTCCATTAGACTGATCATCGAGTGTAATGCCCCATTTGGCAAATGCCTCACTAGACACCTGCAGCAGCTGGAGAGGCCACAGATGTACCTCACAAAGATGATCATAGGCATTAAACACATGTCCTACATGGACAGACTCAAAAGACTCCAGCTATTCTCTGTGTCATATCGCCTACTTAGAGGTGATCTCTGCCTGACTTACAAAGCCATGTCTGATCCAGCTCTGTTATAAATGCTGCAGCTAAAGAAATCCCAATCCCTCCGCATCACACACTCCAGAGACCTCAACCTCCTCCTCCAAAAAAGGAAGCCAATCTGGTGGTCCCTTGCGATCAACAAACTTTACAACAAAAGAAAGAAACTGTTGCAGAAAAGAGGAAAATCCCATGATGCAAAAAACTCCCTTACCAGCCTCAGTAAGAAGCTGAGATCCCTCATACAATCCTCCAAAGCTAGTTATGAAAGTAAAATTGCCAAAGATTCCAAAGACAACCACAAGGCATTCTACAGCTATGCCAAGAATCTAAATGGCAATGCTCAGATCTGCTCTGGGCTACAACAGAATGGCATTATATATACTGATCCCAAGGATATTGCCAGTATCCTGGCAGATTAATTCAGTGCAAACTTCACCCCCCTCTCACCCCCTAAAAGGCCCATCTCAATACAGAAAGATTTCCAAATTCCGGTAATAACGGCCACACAGGTAAAAAATGCACTCTCCAAAGCTAAGAATACAGCATCCATGGGACTAGATGACATCCCGGGCTGTGTACTACATGAGCTACAAAATGAACTGGCACCTCACCTAGGTGTCATGTTTAATCATAGCCTCACCTCAGGCTTTGTGCCCACTGAGTGGTGCACAGCTACAGTTATCCCACTCCACAAGGGGTGATCCACCTTGGATCCCGGGAACTACCGCCCCATCAGTCTGATGAGCCTGATCTGCAAGGCCATTGAACGTATTATCATGGAACTTATAAACAAAAACATTGGCAACCTTCAAACACTGGACCCCATGCAGTTTGGGTTCGTGAAGGGCGAATCTTGTCTTCTGAACCTGACTGACTTCTTCGAATCAGTCTCCAGAGCCATGGACAAGGTAAGGTGGTCCACACAGCCTATCTGGACCTCACCAAGGCCTTCGACACCATCCCCCACTCTGGAATCGTAGATAAACTTGCTAAGCTGGGCATTAATCCCTACATCACTCGATGGGTTGCCAACTGGCTTACTGACAGAACCCACACTGTAAAAGTAGCAGACTCCAAATCCATCTCCAGACAAGTGACAAGTGGAGTACCTCAGGGTTCAGTCCTGGGACCGCTCTTGTTTGGCACCTACTTCTCTGAAGTACAGGCCAACACTAAAGGACTCTGGCTAACAAAGTTTGCAGATGATTGCAAATCGGGAGCCATTATTGAATCCCCAAATGATGTGGATATTCTACAAAAGGGCCTTACAGAAACCGATGTTTGGTGCCAGAGCCATGGGCTCAAGCTCAATGCCAAGAAATGTATAGTTATCTCCTTTGGAAATAAATATGTACCCATGAATTACCACATAGGTGGCAGTACACTAAACACCAAAAGTGTGATAAGAGACTTAGAGACACAGGTGGACAGTGGTCTCACCTTCGATAACCACATCGCCACAACAGTCAGAAAATCCTTCCATGTGGCACACCTCATCACTAAGGGCTTTTCATCCAGAAAAAAGAAGTCATTGTCCCACTGTTACTCATCCCTTATTAGACCCATTATAGAATACAACGCCCCATTTGGTATGTACCTCTCAAGACATCTGCCACAACTGGAAAGGTCGCAGAAATACCTCACTAAAAGAATCACAGGCCAAAAGCAGATGCCCTATGCTGACCGTCTAAAAAAACTCCAGCTATACTCTGTTGCATATCGTCTACTCAGAGGCAATCTCTGCTTAATATACAAGGCCATGTCAAACCCAGAGCTGTTGGGCATGCTACACTTAAAGAAATCCCAATCCCTCAAACACACATGCTCCAGGGATCTAAACCTTATCATCACAATGAACAAAACATGCTGGAGGGATAGGTTCCTGACCCAGAGACTCCCCAGACTCTGGAATAGACTGCCCATACATGTCAAGCAGAGCGCCTCTTTGGCCCTCTTCAAAAGGAACCTTGATGACTGGATGGGAGATAGGAAATTCACCCCGGGGATCATGTCAGTCGCCCTGCTAGACAGGGGTCCAGGGAAGTAAATACTGTGGGAAGAAATAGCCATTGAATTGTTATGGCTAGGCTTGTATAGGCCCTAGGGCCAATAGCCTAGTACCAACCTATGAACCTCATTACCACAATCAACAATACATGCTGGAGGGACAGGTTCCTCACCCAGAGACTGCCCATGCTCTGGAATAGACCTTGCATACATGTGAAGCAGAGCACCTCACTGACTCTCTTCAAGAGAAATGTTGATGAGTGGTTGGGTTATAGAAAGTTCACCTGGGGATCACTCCAGTGGCTGTACTTGATGGAGGCACTGGGAACTAACGTTGGGCGGCATGATGCCAGGGAACGTCTATGGGCTAGGCTTGTAAAGGCTCCAGGACCATTAGCCTAGTACACATCTATGAAAAAAATCTCCTTATGGGCTACTCATAACCATATTGACCCCTTTTCTGCTCCAGTTAGTTCCATTCTAGATTTCCTAGCAAAATTGTTCAGTGATGGTGCTGCTGCACCCACTATTAGAGTTCAACTAGAAGCGATTTCCAATTTTCATTTAGGAGACTCTGGCTCCATTATAATGTCTCATAGACTATACAAAGCCTTTCTTAAGGCCACCTGTCAGAGACCCTCCATCATCATGGGATGTACATTTTGTCCTATCCCGCATAGTTTTTCCTCTCTTTGAACCTGCATCATCTTGCAAATTGAAATGTTTGACCTGGAAAACCATTTTCTTGATAGCAATTACCTCTAGAAGAAGGGCATCAGAGTTGCAAGCTTTGTCAATAAAGCCCCCTTACATATTCTTTCACAGCAGCAGGGTATCCTTACGAACAAACCCTTCATTTTTGCTCAAAGTAGCTTCATAGTCAAATTTGAACCAAACTATAGAATTACCAGTTTTCTTCCCAAATTATGAGAACAAAGCAGAATACACGTTACATCAACTGGACGTGCATAGACAATTATTTTTACTTGCACAGAACTCCGAAAATATGATTAGTTGTTTCCTTTTCAGATCAAAGAAAGGTTCCCCTGTCTCTAAAGTTACACTTTTCTAAATGGCTCTCAGACCCTATAACATTTATCTATAGGTCTCAAAATGAACGTCTTCCAGAAAGAGTTAAAGCCCATTCTACAAGAGCCATTGCAACCTCCTCAGCTTTTCTAGCTAAAGTACCAGTTGACACAATTTGTGCTGCAGCAACATGGGCTCAACCACATACCTTTATCACTCATTACAAAGTTGATTTGGCCTCCAGGAATAGGGCCACTTTTGATTCCATGATTCTGAGGAATATTCTCCCTTCAGCCACCAGAGATTCAGTGTGCTAGGGATGCTGTCCCAACCTAGTAAGAATGATGGCAAGCTAGGACAACATCACATAAAGAAGTTATATACTCACCATAACATTCCATGGGTGTTGTCCATGTTAGTCTTCAATCTTATATCCCAACCTCCTTCCCCCTACATTTCTTTACTCCTAGATGACTGAGTTTATACAATTGGATTACCTTGACCTCTGACTTTCATCAGCCTCTATTTTCTTCATTGAAATACTCGTGGCCTTATAATTAAGGCAAACAAGATCTGGAGAGGGTTCTAGTGCATGCTGGGATAGGGTTTTAGCCAAGAGCTGGCAGAGAGCCTTAAGCTTGAAAAAATAAAGGCCGAGTTGATCCGAGGATCAGATCCAAACCCAACTTAGTAAGAATGAAGGCGAAGATGGACAACACACATGGAATGTTATGGTGAGTACATAACTTCTTTTTTTTCTCAAGTAGCTAGCTGAATCTAATGCAGCTAGTTTGCCTGCTGAGAACATTAACCCAAAAGTGTTGATCTGATGTTTCAATTTTTATTCATTCCTCAAACACTGGGTTCAGATCCGATCCTTGGATCCAACACGGCCAGTACTACAGCTCGTGGCCAACTGAAACTCTCAACCCCTATCATATCCCAGATATGTGTGTGTGTGTGTGTGTGTATATATATATATATATATATATATATATATATATATATATATACATATATATATGGATCTAGGACTTTTGAACAAATCCATTACCAGCGCTTTCGTTAAAGTATGTTAAAAAACCCCACAAAATCTACTTGAATGCAGGGGGGCTGCGCCCCCCCCACTTTAATATTCTCACTCCGAGGTCACACTATAGTAGGGAAAAGGGAATTTTCCCTTACCGGACCATAGTATAACCGGAACAACAAGCATACTTATGCGAAAGTGCTGCTTCGGTGAACAGCACTTTCGTGCAAGTATGCTCGGTGAAAGATGCAGTCGAGCATCTGTACGGATTCCATATATATATATATATATATATATATATATATATGTGTGTGTGTGTGTGTATGTGTGTGTGTGTGTGTGTGTGTGTGTGTATATATATATATATATATATATATATATATATATATATATATATATATATGGGATCACTACTATATCCCGAATGTTCAAAGTACCGACGCCCAGAATCGCGAGACGGAAGTACCGAAAGTGCAGATTACCGAAATTACTGCATACCGAACTACAAACTCAAGAAAGACCAAAATACCGAATGAAACACCTCTGACATCAGCCATAGTGTAAGACACCCTGTGAAACATTTAAACTGAAAAGACCCTTAACCATAAAATAGCACACGCAAAGCTATATAACACTTCTTCACACGTATAAATATCAAGAAATCCCTTCCACAACTCCTCGCACAATGTGGCAATACACCAAATATTGAATAAACATGAAAAATATTAGTCAGCCCATATCAACCGGTACACCAGCTAGTGTATGAAGGTACGACAAAGTACGTCTCACATCTTTAACAAACGAGCTATGGCTCTTACGAATTCTATAGATGAGTAGCTATTTTCATTATCCAGAATACGCTGAAATTGGCTATGCCACTGAACCAATTTCCTTCATTTAGGAGAGCAAGGACAACCTGCTAACAAACGTTCACGTAATCCATCAACTCGGTTTTGCTCCTTTGCCAAAGCACTCATTAGTACCGACAAATCACTTGTTTTACTTCCAATTAAACATTTCAATCGGCGATGCCAAGCTTCCACCGAGTTCTGTGTATGTGGAAGGAATAGCTTATTTAGCTCGTACACATTCCAAAATTTGATAGGAAACAGAGGTGGAAAACGTGTTACAGTACTTGATCGAGTAGAAAATTTTCTAATTTTGCCAAACACGTACCAATCAGAAAAGTAACATACAATTTCCTTTCCCTCTTCTGGAAATATCTCTTTTAAGGCATTAAATGTTGGTATGACCTCTATTTCAGGCAGGAATGCTAGCCCAACTAAACACTTCACCGCCAATTGAAATGAATGGTTTGAATTGTAAAGTGAGCCCAGCCCAAGTTGCTGCACTTTTCTCCAAACGTTACGTCCGAAGTGATACAAGCAACCCTTTGATATAATATCTGAAAAGTTCAATGTAATGCTTTTTAAAGCGGCCACTTCAAAATCACATAGGATGTACTGTAGAGTTAATTCTAAGTTATGTACAGAGAATAAGTGTAGTACGCAGTGCCACATCATATTGTATGCCCTTAATGACTTTTTTGACATTAAACAATAGAGCAACGGCACAGACTTACTGAAGCCAGCATATTTGACTATGCCATGAATACTGTATAACTGTCTGCAAAGCGCACCTTTACAGAAATACGTTCCATCCATTAACCATATACTTGCTACACTTAAATCACGTAAATTAGTAACAGTGCTAAACACTACAACAGTGTTGCGAGATGTTTCATCTACCAAGCGCTTCTCAACAAAACTACTGCTCTGAAAGGGGAACATGGTGAGATCTAAATCTTCTAATGTCAAACTAGGCATGTACAGATCGTTCCCAACTTTATTTCTTACTCGTCTAATTTGTTGTAAAAGCGCTTTTTTGTTTGGTACACTTGCCACACATTGTAAAGATGTTGATGCCATAGCATCTTCCAGTAACATGCAAGGCGCATCTCTAGATATACTTGCTTTCTGCTTTAGTGTACCGCAGAGTTTATATTTCTCTACTTCAAACGGATCTCCACAGTGATTGTGCGGCGTACTCTTTAACAACTGCTCACCCTCTGATAAAGACAACGTTACCGTTCTACCTTTACACCTTTTGGTACATTTCAGCTTACAGCACCAGTAATGCCGGGGATACATTTTCTTCTCTAGGTGATATACATATCCTTCAATAACCAATACATCCTTCATTTGCTGAGACTGAACTCGAGTGTAGAGTTTGCCAATATCTCCGGGTGCACTATAGCTGTTGTCAAACATTGTATCCTCATTCATTGCCATACACCATATGCAAGGTATACTATACCTTTTATACACTACTTTAAAACACACTGCTAGGTTCTTCATTTCGAGATAGTCAGCTTTCGGGATTTACTACTTTAGGTAATTTGCACTTTCGGTACTTCCGTCTTATGATTTTGGGCGTCGGTACTTTGAACATTTGGGATATAGTAGTGATCCCATATATATATATACACACACACACACACACACACACACACACTTGAGTATTCTTTTTACCATTGCTGGTATTTTGTTCCCATAAACTGTAAAACCTTTCTTTTAACCTAAATTTCACTTTTATACATTTGTGTATTATTTAGTACCAGTGTTGGTACTTATTTTCCCTTACCCTAAAAAAATATATATGCATCTATGACAGATTATCAAAGTTCCAAAACTTCAAATTTCATATGGCTAAGACAATATAATTGAAGTTGTGGAACTTTGCATGTTAAAAATAAAAAAATAAAAAACAAAAAAATTATATTTTTAAAATTTTTGCTTGGGGGCAAGCCTCCCTGTACCCTCACACCCCTTGCTAATTAAATATATCAGCTCCGAGATTGCACTACATTGCGGAAAAGTGTAAATTTTCTGTTCTGCACTGTACTACGATCTCCATTCAAAACATTCAAAATTTCAAAGCTTCAATCATATGAATTTTGAAGTTTTGAAACTGATTGGGATCCATATGGTTTACAGTCAAAATGTTGAACATAGGTTCGATGAAAATGTGAATGTCTAATGGCAGACAGCCAGTTTCTGTGTTGTCAAACGTTAATTTATCGATGGTTCATATCAGCGAATGCCACTGTGCATTCCCTGATATGAGCTCCATATAATGAATTGAGATCTCGGTACAGTGCGAATTGGGGCATTCGTCCCTTTCCTCACTGTAGTGCGATCTCAGAGTTGAAATATATAGTTATGGCTTGCCCCCCTGCAAAAACGTGATTTGAAGTGTATGAGTGACACTTACCTGAGCTACTATATGGACATCACGTTCGATATTTGGCAAAAATGTCGAATCTGCTGAATTCATTCATCAGATTTGACATTTCACCTAATTAATATGCAGGGATTCAGCCTTGCTGTTCGATGTTCATAATGGTATTTTTTCAATTTTACACATTTTGATAGTAAAACTGTATATATATATATATATATATATATATATATATATATATATGTATATATACACACACACACACACACACACACACACACACACATTACAAGATGTCTGAAAAAGTATTTAAAAAATGCGGCTATAAGCTGCCTTATTCTGATGCCCATGACCTTTGTGTCTACTGTGTGGACCCAGACCATCTGAATATTGATTGTGAGAAATGTAAAAGTTTTAATCTGCATGCTTTAGTGGACAGAAGAAACTAATATTAAAAGGGTTACTTCTGACTTCTTTTTCCCCCCAAAACATTTTCTAAGTGAAAAATTAATTAATATGGTGCTAAACCAGGGTACTGTTAATATGATGCTTACTGTGATGGACACTAAGGTCTTGCTGGCTGGATTCTGCTGATATCAAAGTTTAGTTATCACAGTCTATTGCACACAGAAACTTGCAGAATATACACTGATACAGCACCAAACTCTAAGCAGTAAACAATAAATAACTTTTTATAAACAAACTACATGTACTATTGTCGCAGCTTTAGTTACTGTTCTACTTTACTTCTCAAACAGCATGGATGATATGAGAGATGCAATACAAAAAATATCTCTAACAATGTTATCTGCTATAGTTTCTTTATACTGTTCTAGTCACGCAGTTCAAATTCTGTTTTTCAATTGGTATTCTATTTTGGACTTTATATGAGAACATCTGTTTGCTGGTGTTTGCAGAAAATATGTTTTCATCCTGTACTGGTATTGTCTTTTCTTCTGCAAATGCTGACTTGATAAAAGCACTATTCAAACTTCCTTGCTTAACAATGTCATATGATAGAAACATGCACGGATTGTTTTCCTGTTGTCCACTCTACAGAAGCAGGTTAACTTTCTTACTGACAATGTGAAATATATACATCCTGTTATTTTACATTCTTGCCAAGTCTGTAAGAGGTCAGGTTTCTTGCTGACAGTGTGAAATGCATACTGATTCTGTAGGAAAACATGTCTATTAAGCAAATTCCTTATTTTCCAAGCCACAGTAATTTTAGTATGGATGCTGATCACATATTACTAAACTCTATTTCTATATTTAAGCAAGCTTTATTTAATTCCTTGTAACAGAATTACTTTCAACCTTTTACTCACTGTTAAATACATTCTAACACTAAGGATGCTCCTAAAAAGTCCCTGAAGTTAGGTTCTTTCATTCCATGTTCTATGTAGACTCCTCTCAAAAAATCCAGACTGGATTAGAAGCTGAGTGGCTCCAAGATGACTTCTACATTTCCTAAAATGCCTTTGGAGTAGAGTACTTCGGCTCCAAAGATTCTTCATCGGGTCCAGTACTCCCCAACAATTGACACAGTTCCTTCAAGACTTCTGCCTACCTTCCTCAAGAGATGGCAGTCCAAGTAGCCATTCATTGCTTCATCTCATTCTTCCAAGAGTCTAACTGAAGCCGATAAGGATAGAATGATGAGGAAGTTCATCTCAGCGCAAACACAAATGGGGGTTCTCACCATTCTGACTCCTTTGGATCAGGAAACCTTAGCTAGATATACCCCTCCAGCAATGGCTCCTTCTGCAATCTGACCCTTCATTTCAGAGTCCTCGGATCTGAGTTTGCCAAGACCATCTGGTTAGGATCCGAGAGTACCAGTGTCCTCAGATCAAAAGGTTTTTCTGAGTGCACCGGCTCTGACGAGTTTGGAGCTGTGTTTGTCTCAGAGCTATAGTGTCCTGGTTGGAACTGAAGTGTTGGGAGTTGACTCTGAAGTTTTCAGATCCATCTCTGCCCCTTGGAACTTTGGCCCTGGACAACATGTCTCCAGCCTCTGCCTAAGGTGGATTGCCTTCAGGGCAGATGGAGCCAGTGGGATAGAAGCAATGGCTTCTCAGTTCCATCAGCTTCCTTCTCCCTGGAATGGTCTGCCTTTGAGGTAGTAGAGACAGTGTTCTCTGCTTCAGTAGGACAGAGGGTCTCTCCCCCTTGGATCTACCTTCTATGTTCCATGTGTATATGTGCCAAGAGCCTCAACATTCAACTCCACAGGGACAGCCAATCCAAACTCTCCAGACTACCCAGCAAGGCATTACCCTGTCTTCCAACACTTCCCCGGAACATCCCACCGAGGATTTACCCCAAAAGAGAAAGTGAAAAAGGAGGCACTTAAGATTCCCCTCAGGAATCTATCACAGAAGACACAGATTTTGATGAAGGAGAAAGGTCCCCCAGATCACCACCCAATGACGTCTCATTTGTAGACATTCTAGAGATCCTCAAACAACGTGGTGATTGTTCCTCCCAAAATCCTTCCTCAGAGGAATCAGCATTTCTTGAGGCATTTGGATCTGGTCCATCTACCTCCTGGGTAACTTCTTCCACTGATGAGCTCATTCATTTGATCTCTCAGAAGCCATGGAAGGAACCTGATGTGGTTGAACCCATTCACAAGAGACCAGGTAAATTCTGGCACCTCCGACAGGAAGGGAGCACTGGAGCAAGGGAATGCTTGTATATGACATGGTCATGACAGTGGTTACAAAGAAGGAACTTGCAGAACAAAGTTCCATTGTCCACTCCCCTAATAGAGAGTTCAGAGCTTTGTACAGGTTCAGAAAGCATGTCTATGCTTCAGCGATCTTTGCTCTTTGGTCACTGAATTACCTGCCACACTTTACAAGGTTACAAAGAGATTTGATTAAGGATATTCCACTACAAATAATTTGATTAAGGACCTGTCAAATACTATTTCAGGGTCCACTACTGCAGAGGCTGAAGCTACGGTAGCCTCACAGTTGGCAACTCTTCAATCCATCTCAAACTCGTCCATGAGGATCATCTCTCATGCAGCTGAGGGTGCCTCAAGACAGCAGGTTCAGGCATCTCAATAAGGAGACATGCCTGGATGTGCTTGTGTGATTTTGTGGAGCCTTTCAAGTCTTCTTTCATGTATGCTCCCTTTGGTGGATCTTCCTTGTTTGGCCCAAAAGTGAAGGACACACACTGCAGGTGGGAGAAGGATGCAAAGATTCTATCTGCTGTAGGAGTACAGTTTTTGACCCCCAAAGGATCTTTTCTAGGAACTAGTGCAGGGGATGAAAGATGTGCTTCAAAAATCTCAGGGTCCTTTCCAAGATCCATGCAGAGATGGTTCCCCCTGAGGCAGAAGGGAGAACACTAATGGAAGATACCACCCATGTGGCAGAGGTGGTCCACAAAACCAAGGGTCTAGAGATTGCTTCTCTGACAGACCCTACAAACACTTCTGAAAGGAGGCCCAATTATCCCCCTCTGGAGGAAATTGTGGGTCACTTATCCCAGAACCAGGGAACCTGGCT
The DNA here is from genome assembly GCF_019279795.1 of Protopterus annectens. Lineage (NCBI taxonomy): Eukaryota > Metazoa > Chordata > Ceratodontiformes > Protopteridae > Protopterus > Protopterus annectens. Next base: position 1,205,673,369 of record NC_056745.1, on the reverse strand, counting down.
GGATATCACAAAAGACGCTTGGGTGCAGAGAATTATTTCCAGAGGTTATGTAATTCCATTTTCCCTTCCACCTCCATCCTCTCAAAAGTTTCTCAATGTTCCACCCAATCAGAGGAAAGCAGCAGCACTAGAGATACAAAAGCTGCAACAGAAAAGAGCCATCCAAGAAGTCCCACCAGACCAGAAAGGATCCAGAAGTTACTCAAGATTCTTTTTAGTGCCAAAGAAAACAGGGGAGTGGAGACCAATTGTGGATCTCAGCAACATGAACAAATCAGTTCGACACTCAAAGTTTCGGATGGTCACTGTTCATACCTCTCAACCTGGAAACATCAAAAATCTAGACAAGGCCCATGAAAAATATGTACAAATCTGTATGCTGATTAACATCAAATTTGCATACATAATTATGTAACCATGCCCACTCCAGTGGAATTGTGGGATACCAACTTTCAAATTCAAACTGAAGAACAGACAGCCAAAATATGGCACCAGAGTCCCTTGCAGCCATTCAATATTCCATTACCTGTCTGTTTCACCCCATTTACCATAAACACTAGTGTGCATACTGCTTTACTTCTACAATGATTATTTGGATTTTATTTTTATGTTTTGTAGCACAATGCACAAACACTAATAGAAATCTGCTAAACAATGCAATATTGTCTTACAATGAAAATAGACTTGGCATTAAAACTTCTCTGCCCTTAAAACTCACATTAATTGAAACAGCATTGAAACCCACACCACATTCAAAGAAAATGCATGGCCAGTGGTGGACAAAGATTACCTTGGGCTGTTTTCAAATCATTGTCCCCTTGCACAGAAAACAAAAAACATACATGTGTTCTTTGATACACCTTCTTGACTTTATTAAATTATATTCTTTGTACAGCACATTTGTTAGACAGAGCACATTTTAATTTATTGTTTGAACATTTTTCCAGTAGGCAATGAAACAAAATGCATGAACCAATAATGACAAAACTGCCCAATTCAGAACATTTCCATCATAAAAGTCTACTTCCACACCCACATAATATATATCTATATATAAAATAGAATGACAGTAGTGCAAGCCATAGGCATCTTGCATAGCTTCTTTCACTTATTTTCAATTTCAGTTTTTTTTTTTGGGTGGGGGCGACAAACATTTTGGAAAGTTGCTAGAATAAAATGTTATGTTACCATGATGCATTTCACTGGAAAGTCTTGGACCCAGGAACCCTGTGCACTACAGTCAGAAAAACATACCACTATGCCAAATCAGCAGTTTCCTGAAAGCTAGGAAGACTGAAACTTAACTGGCTATCATTTAATGAATTCAGTTCTCACTTGTCATCATAGTTCTCAACTTCTTAGCACAAAAAACCTGGACAAAGCCAATAATGGGGGAATACAGAATTCAGTTCTCACTTGTCATCATAGCTCTCAACCTCTTAGCACAAAAAACCTGGACAAAGCCAATAATGTGGGGAATACAGAATTCAGTTCTCTCTTGTCACCATAGCTCTCAATGTCTTAGCACAAAAAATCTGTACAAAGCCAATAATGGGAGAATACAGCCCCCAAATAGGGACAAATTTATCTTATAAACTTAGAAAATTACTAGAATAAAAGGTTTTGTGTTACCATTTATTTTCTAAAGAATATGAAATCTGAAATTCAAATGCCTGTCATTATTTAGTGAATTCAATCCTTCAGTAAAATTCACACACACACACACACACACACACACACACACACACACACATACACACACGTCTGCTTAAATAAAATACACACACACACACACACACACACACACACACACACACACACCAGTCTGCTTAAATAAAATACACACACACACACACACCAGTCTGCTTAAATAAATCACACACACACACACACACACACACACACACACACACACACACACACACACACACACACACACACACACACACAAGTCTGCTTAAATAAAATACACACACCAGTCTGCTTAAATAAAATACACACACACACACACACACACCAGTCTGATACACATAGATTAATACACATACAAAAAATGGAGCGGCCAGAAGGCTGCTGCCTAGAACACGCCAAGAGTGAGTCTACTTAAATTAAATACACACCAAAAGTAGAGAGAGTCTGCTTAAATAAAATACACAATAAAATAGTTGGTGACAGCTGAAAAAAGCTTTGTGGCTCCACCACACTACACTGCTAAGCTAATAATATAGATTAATCCACAACAACACACCGAGAGTGAGTCTGCATAAATAAAACAGATGCTTAGCTAAGAATATAGAATAATACACATATGGAGTGGCTAGAATTAATGAACCACTGTCTGCAAGCTGCTGCCTAAAAATAATGAACCACATACACCGAGCACACCGAGCATATACTAGTGTATCAGATAAACATTTTGCTTAGCGCATTTGAATAGATGCATAGAATGGAGTGGCCAGAATTGCTTAGCTGGGCCTGTTTTCTTTTTTTTTTTTTTTTTTTTTTTTTTTTTTACCTGGAAGCCCATTTCTCATTTTGACCTGCTGTTCACTCAGCCATAATTCTTTGTGTGCAGGCAGATCCCAAAGGAGAACGAATGCTATGCTCGCATTGAACAGATGAAGTGAACAAATTGCTCCATTTGAATGAATGCTGAATTGCTCCATTAGAATGAACACTCTCACTCGCATCCGGACTTCCCGCGCACACATACATTCAAAAAGCCAGCCGGAAATACGTGATGTGATTGTGAGCCCTTGAGCTCAATTCCGACAGGCTGGTAGCCCTGACAGAGTTGACATCATTGCGCATGTGATGACGTCAGCGCAAACTGCGAAAAATAAATAAAAAAATAAAAAAGCAGCAAAAAAGTCGAAAATGGAGGGGTGCCACTCAGCAATTGTGGCACCCCATTATTTGGACCCCAAAACTCGGTATAAACCGAGTTATTCAGTACGATTGGGAGGTATGTCACTGTTCAGTCCATACTGTCTTTTCTAGGCAAGAATGATTGGATATGCTTTATAGACCTTCAGGGTGTGTACTATCACATAAAAATTAACAGGCAGCCCAGAAGGTCTGGGAGCCAGTCATTATCAGTTTAGAGCTCTGCCCTTTGATCTCACCACAACCCCCAGGGTGTTCAAATGCATGGCAGTGGTGGCAGCTCACTTGAGACTGCAGGAATTCCGGGTGTTTCCATATTTAGATGACTGGCTAATTACCACTCTGACCAGGCATCTAGTCATAATGGCAAGAAATCAGGTACTCCAAACCTGCTCCCTTCTGGAAATCACAATAAATTACAACAAATCTCAGTTACATCCCTCACAAACACTGGAATTCATAGGAGCACATTTCAATACAGTATTTGTGACAGCCTAACTTTCCCTAAACAGAGTTCAAACTTTAAGATTTCAAGTCACAGAAGTTATTCACTACACGAAAATTCCATCTCTACTAATTCTTCAAGCCTTGGGGTCAATGTCAGCAGCCATAATTCTTGTTCCCCTGGCAAGATATTATACAAAAATTCTTCAGTGGATGCTAGCATTCCAATGATCAGATCTTTATCGAATGATGTCACTTCAAATAAAGGTCACACAGACATGCAAAAAGTACCTTTGGTGATGGATAAGGTTAGACCACCTTTTAGAAGCCATCCATTCATTCTCCCTCAACCCATAGCCAAAGTGACCACAGACTTTTCCCAGATTGGATGGGGAGACACTTCTTGGGGAAAACAGTCCAAGGCACTTGGTCTCCCTAAGAGGCCAGTCTGCATATAAATGTCCTGAAGAGGAGAGCAGTGCTTTTAGCATTGCAAGCTTTACCAGATGCTCTACATCTGGGAACAGTTGTGATAAAAATGGACAGTATGTCAGTAGTTTTGTACATCAACAAACAAGAATGAACCAGGTATTATCCCTTGTGTTCAGAAACCCTAAGAGTGTGGCAATGGGTGATCTCATCCAACCACTTTCTGATAGCAATGCACATTTCGGGGAAGTCCAACATGATAGCAGACAAATTGAGAAGATCTATTCTTCCTCACAAGTGATCTCTCAACAAAAAGGTGACAGAGGTAATTTTCCATCAGTGGGGCCAGTCTTGCTGCAATATTTTTGCATCTCAACAAAACAATAAATGAAGCAGCTTCTTTGCCCTAATCCCTCCAACAGGGAAATCACTGAGGGATATTCTGCTCCATGATTGGTCCTCCATCCACCAACCCCATTGATTCCCAAATTCCTACAGAAAGCTGCATGGTTGAAGAGCAAAGTCATCCTCATTGCACCTTGTTGTCCTTGGAGGTTTGCTTCCCCTTCCTTTGATGTCATCTAATTTACCCACCTTGGTTTCTGGATCCAATTCCAAACCTCCTGTCTAACCCGACAGGCATAGTTCACCCGGATATCTCAAACCTAAAGCAGGCAGGGTGGTTTCTCCACTTCTATTAATGGCCAGGCAATCTATGCTCTCATCCCCTGTCCATCATATACTTGTGTCTTCCTATAAAGCTTCCACTAGAAAAATCTACAACAGTAAGTGGAAGAGGTTTGTTTGGGTGCTTCAAAAAAGTATCAGTCCCTCTTCAGCCCCTACACAAAGTGTATTAGAATTTTTGGCAGAAATTTTTAATGAGGGAGTTAGCACCGCTACCATTAAAGTTCAATTAGCAGCAATTTCTAACTTTCATATAAGAGCTGACAATTCTTCTCTAGCTTCTACAAAGATATCCAAAGCCTTTCTAAGAGGTACTATTTTACTTAGACCACCTTATAAAGATCCTACTCCTCCATGGAATTTGAACCTTGTTCTGTAGGCCTTAATCCATTCCCCCTTTGAACCAGCTGGAAAATGTGACCTTAAATTTTTGACCTAGAAGATTTATTTCTAGTGGCTATTACCTCTCCAGGAGAATTTCAGCACACCAAGTGTTATTCTCTAAACCTCCTTGCTTGTATTTCCATAAGGCCAGGGTGACATTAAGAGCCAACCCTTCCTTCCTTCCTAAGGTGGTGCCAGAATTCAGTATCAATCAATCTATTAACTTACCCGTTTTCTTCCCCTAATTAAAAAACAAAGGTGAATACATTTTGCATTTACTAGATGTTCATAGACAGCTGCGTTTCTACTTACACAGAACAAAAGACATTAGAAAATCTGATCAATTATTTATATCTTCTAAAGATAAATTGGGCAAGTCTGTCACAAAAGTGAAATTGGTGAGCTGGATTATGGATTGCATAGCCTTTGTCTATAATAAATCAGGCATTCCATTAACAATGTCTTTAAAAGCTCAGTCTACAAAATCTATGGCATCCTCATCAGTATTTTTACTTAACCATTCCATGGATGACATATGCTCAGCTGCTACTTGGGCTAATCCTCATACTTTTATTACTCATTACAAATTGGATCTGGTTTTAAGGAGAAGAGCAGCTTTTGGTTCAATGGTGCTCAGGAATATCCTTCTTAGAGTCCACCCAGGATATAAAGTAGCTGGGGGCTCTTGTCTCAGTGGTTGAGGAATGAATGAAAATTGACAACATCAGGTAAACATGTTATGTACGTTCCATCTCACAAGGGGAAAGGCAGCCTTTGGTTCAACTGTGCTCTGGAATATCCTTCCTCAGAGTCCACCCAGGATATAAGGTAGTGGGGACTCTCTCCCAATGGTTGAGGGATGAATGTCCATTTTCATTCTCAACTTCCCACACACCAACCCCCTACCTTTGTCATCTTAGACTTCTGGAAGAATGAGATGCTATTAAGACACCATTGTGTTTTCTGTGGAGCTCCAGATACTGGTTTCCTTTGTTAGGAGCATTATTCAGATAGTTACTATTTATGGCACTTAGCAAACAAGATCTGAGGTATGTTAGGGGTTGGTGCATTATGGGTAGGGAGGAGCTTGAGCGTTTCAGTTGACCACAAGCTACAGTATCAGCTGAGATGGATCTGAGGATCGGATCTGAACTCAACGGTTGAGGAAAAATGAAAATAGGCAACACAGATGGAACATTATGGTAATGACATAACTTGACTTATCCAACCAGCCCAACAACTCTAAACCTGATTGTACCACCTCTCATAGATCACAAAAAAGAGAATCCATAGCCATAGATATGCACTTTTGTAATATCTCTGTAGCCAACCTAATGGAAATGGCCATTTTGAGACAATGTAGCAATTGTCTCATGTTTACTGACAACCACCTTATTCTTAAGCAGACTGCGACAGTGTGTGATAGATGTAATTACACAATGTCTTTGGAGGTAAAGCTCTCATATACAAACACTGTTCTCTCCAAACAGGTTGTCAGTAACACACACACTACTCCTACTATGGATTAGACACAAACTCACATATACTGAAGCTCTTAAATGCAATCAACCCAAACCTCAAAGGCCTCCCATATACTGCCTTCAGCAACCTCCCAACCACTCTACAAGGACAACTGTCCCCAGAACACACAAAACCACATCTCATAATGTCTCAACCTCTAAGCCCTTAAGGCAAACTGCCACACAACCTACTGTATTGGTCATTGGAGAGACTATTGTAAGACACATTGATGCCCCCCTCACCAGTCTGAGGAAGGAGACAGTCACGGTAAGTTGCTTATCAGGAGGAAGGATCCAACAGATCACACATGCACTTAGGATATTGGACCACAAGCATCATTATGATTCTGTCAGAATCCATGTGGTTATTATTGATCTGAGAAATAACTCCCTTAACTATATGAAGACAAGCATGATGGACCTTCCCAGGCAGTTATGAGCCTAGTATTGAACATCATTCTACCTTTCAAGGAAGATACTCTACTTTGCCAGGGATAGTCTGTACCTGTCCTCATTAGGCTTTTGGATATTGGCCAAAATATTATCCACCTCTTTTGCCTTTTTTAGGCAGTGCCAGTCTAAAAAAACTTTCCAACATAGTACATTTTATGCACAATAAACTAAAGGTGTTATTGTTAAGTGTTAGGATTCTCAACAAGAAGCTGCACTCCCTGGAAACCCTGTTCACCCTAGAAAGTGTTGACATCTGTTCAGTTATGGAGACGTGTTTTAAAGCAATGGCAGGCACCAAGGCAGTACAAGGCTATAATGCCTTCTACACATTTACCTACACCTACACATCTTCTACATTTTCCATGAGAGCTAACTATTCCAGCAGTTAGGTAGCTTCGTAGTTTGATCTATAGCTAATATAAAATCTTGCTACGGTTTTGTAATGACGCTAACGGTAACTGAAGCTAGTTGTACTTTAAATATTTTATACAAAATATTTTATACATTATATTCTAACGAAGACTATTCTTTATATTTATATTAGTTATAATCTTCAGATAGCATTATTGCTAGATCTGTGTTCATTTAACAATGTTGTCGTTTTCTAGATGTGATACTCATTGCAACCGAAGCTATTGACACCTTAAACACAGATATTAGCGTTTTTAAAAAAATTTCTTGTGTTTGTGTATACATTTCACAAGATTCCACCAATCATAGCAGCGGTTAGTTTGTTAACTTTGATTTTTGAGTTAAAGTTATTTAAAATGTAACTTCCGTTCTGCAATGATATTAAGCGTAATTGAAGCACTTGCATCCTAATGACCTAAAGAGTGTATAGTAACTAATAGCAACTGTATAAACATTATATAGCAGTATTTATGGGCCTGTAATGACTAAAAATGCATTTACCATTTATATATGTTGCTTACCGCAACTGAAACTGGAGCGATTAGCTTCCCTAAATATTCTTAGTTTATGAAAAATTGTTTACCATTCTTTATTGTAAGACCATCACATTTATAGTCATTTAACTAAAAGCTTGAATTTTTGACACCTTACGCTTCAGAATCAGTAGCATAATGTTTAGTGCTTTTACTTAAATACCCACACTCCGCAGAGTTGCAATCGGAGATTTTTTCTGCTGCCAGAATTTCTACATCAATCTGCACGTGAATGCACTTTTTATACATCTCTTGAATGTGTAATTATGTTAGATTAGTTTTGCTTTGTAAGTACATTCTAATTAGATACTATATAATGAAGTATCTGTTGAACTTGCATATGATCATGAAAAAACTTTTTAGAACAAATACACTTTGACTGTTGCTTGATAGTTTTTCTTTAACTGCTAATTGTTGTAATTAATTAAATAGGTTTGTCTTTAATTATCACATTATTTAAACTTTGCTTGTGGGGTTATTCATTGTCTGAGGAAGCGTGGTTGTGTCCACGCGAAAGTGCTTACCTTCACCCACTGTTTCTTGGATTAAAGAACTTTTTTATATACATTTACTACGTTTATTGGTTTACTTCATGGATTACTGACTGCATTTCAACTTGTTATCTGGTTGCATCGTGGTAGAGATCAGGTTTCTGTGTTTTGCTACTGGTTTTCTGCTTTGTGTTTCCTGATCTCTTGAAGTTGCAGTTACCTCTTGATTTTTTGAACATTTTTACTCTGTGTGGTAACTGCTCTACGCAATGGATTCCCCAGCTGTGGAGCTTGACTATAGACCGGAGTCGAGGGACATTTTAAGTATACCAGATGGACTGCTACATCGCGTCTCAAACCCTTTATTGGCTCTGGAACTAGGTGGGTCCTCCATTGAATTAGTAACTGTTTTACCTGAAGAAAATGTTGCTGAATTTAACCAGACTGCTAAAGATTTCGAAGATAAGCTGTATTTGCTACAAAGGTACGCCTGGCAGAGGCAGCACCTTGAAGCTTCTTTGCATTATCGCATTGTCCCTAGGGGAATGCGTGTTTTTTGTATGCCGTCATATGGAAGTAACCATCCGGTTCTTTTAAAAAAGTGGCAAGACTTAAACATTGAACAAGGTTTTAGATATATGTCACTACTGAATGAATATTTTTTACCACTTGAAACCAAACTTCGTAATGAAATAGACTCTGTATACAAAAGTCTGTGTGAAACATATAAATCGGACTATGCAAAAAACAGATTACAAACTATATTCTCACAAGTAAGTTCTTTCAGTGACAAATTGAAACAAATTAAGCTTAAGAAGTTACAGAGAGACTTTAATGATTTTCAAACTGGACAGATCTTTGTTTGGCCAAGGCACAATATTACACAAGCTCATGAACAAAAACCGGCATCTCCTTTACATTCAATAGTTGACGTCACACATCATGATCTTCCTACTTTGTCTGCTGAAAACTCTGTTCTGCCTTTTCCGCCCACAGCGGAAACAAATGTATCTAACACTGTCGGAAATGATTTTCCCAGACTAACGGCATCTTCTGCCACACCACCTCCTAATCAATTAGCGTTCGTCAGTACCCATAATGAAAATCAACTAGGAGCAAGACCGAAAACTGCCCAAGAAGCAAGTCATTTTTTACCCTACCCGATAAAACAGCAATTTCAAGGGAGAGGACGCTCACAGAGCAGAGGACCAAGGAAACGGAAAATATCCGAAGAGAGGTACGGAGTGACACGAAGACAGAAAATGTGACTGATCTATTTGTTAATTTATCTTGTCATGATATGGACTCATCTGATACTAGTCTAATTAACAAAGGCCTTATCTTTATCCCTGCACAAAGTAGTAACCTAGCTGATGTACTATGTGATTTACGTTTATTTTGTAGAAGCATTGCTCTGAAATTGTTTTTTAAAAATACTTCAGTCAGACAAGGTAGCAGGTTAATAAATACTGATCTTATGTCTTTGAAATGCAAAATCAATTTCTCACCTCCTTTATCATTTAACCTAGAATGTTTCCTAAAAGCTTGTGAGAAAGATTTCTATCAACTATTTTCTACTCACAAGAAGAGGATAGCCTATGTAAATTTAACATCTAGTGAGATGACATCCCTCAAAAAATTTAAACAACTCTCAGATATAACTTTTAGACCTGCGGATAAAGGAGGTGGAACTATTATTATGAACACTGTTGACTACACTTTGTTAATGTTAAATATGCTGTCTGATCGAGATACTCATAGAATAGTTTCTCAGAAAGAAACTTATTCTATAGTCACAAATGTGCATGCAACTCTACATGATTTACTTATGTGCAGGCAGATTTCTCCTGAATTCTATAATTATCTAGTTATAGAATTTCCAACCACTCCTACGATAAAGGGTTTACCAAAGATTCATAAACAGGTTGAACCCTTACCTCTCAGACCTATAGTTTCAGGTAGTAATTGGGTCACTGCAACAATTTCTACTGCTCTTGAAAAATTTCTTAGACCGATAGTAGATGCAGTTCCATCCATCCTGAAAGATACTTATCATCTTTTGAATAGCATTAATGAATTGACTCTTGATGTTAGGAATAAAGAACACATCCTAATAACCCTTGATGTAAAAAATCTTTTTACTTCCATTCCCAATGACTTGGGTCTGGAAGCTATTAGAGAGCTGTTAGTCAGGGATACTGCTTTTTCTACAGATAAAATAATCTTGATTTGTCAGTTACTAGACCTGGTACTTAACAACAACCTCTTTATGTTTGATGGCAAAACGTATTTGCAGACATGGGGGGTGGCCATGGGCACCCCATGCGCGAATATGTATGCAAACTTGGTAGTTTTGAATTGTGAAAAGGAACATCTATTTAGTAACTCTGCTTTTGAAAAAATCAAATTCTACAAGCGTTTTGTAGATGACGTCCTTTTAATATGGCAAGGCACCCTTGAAGAATTCAAACAGTTTTTGTACTATTTAGAAACTACTACCACCTACTTAAAATTCACAATGGAAGCCTCCAAAAAATGCGTAAATTTTCTGGACATCTCTCTGACTCTTGATGAAAAAGGAAAGATTACATCTTCCATATTTAGAAAACCAACCTGGACTAACACACTACTCCAATATAATAGCATGCACCCAAGGCATATGTTCCCTGGGATAGTTAAGAGTCAATTCATCAGGCTGACTAGGTTGTGTCAGGATAGTGAAATTTTACAACAAGAAATTAACAAATTAGAACTATTTTTCTTGAACAGAGGCTATAATATCGAATTAATTAGTTCTATTAAGAATGAGATTATACATCCCTCAGAGAATGTTCCACATGTATTTAAGAAAACCACTTTATTTAGACCTAAAGTAGTGGGTAATTTACTGAAAATTCCCTACATTATAAAGTACACAAGTGACGTAAAGAGTTTAGAAAATATTATTCGCAGGAATTGGAACATATTAATGACTGATGCTTTAGTAACCGACTTAGTTGGCAGTCACCCTACTTTTCTATATAAAAACTGCCCTAATCTGAAGCAGATTCTATGTAAAGATATACTTTAGATTTCAGAAATGTTACTTTAAGCACAGGTACAGTTCCATGTGGTGACTGTAACAGATGTAGTTACATCTGTCCTGATTTGATCTTTGTCCATCCCACTTTGAATTTCACTTTTTATTTCAATACACCAGCTACTTGTCAAACAAAAAACTTAATATACCTAGCCACCTGTACAAAATGTACCGCGTTTTACATTGGGCTCACAAAAAGGAGACTAGCTGATCGAGTTTATGATCATTTGTATGAAATTAGGAAAGAATCAGATACCAATGCCTTGGCTCAGCATATAGTTAAGCAAAGAGACCATACTTTTTTATTTAGAGTGGTAGAAGTAATAGCTCTAAATCCCAGAGGGGGTGATGATACCAATAATTTGGCTTTAGCCGAACTGAGATGGATTTTAAAGTTTAATGCTCATAATTATCCCGGTTTGAATACTTCTGTATCTATTAAACCCATTCTAAATATTAGGAAACGTTAATGTTGAACAAAAAATTTTTTCCAAAAAATAAAAAATTTTTAAAAAATTTTTTATACCTACTTTTTTAAGTCTTGATTAATTATGTAATATGGGTTTTTGTTTATGAATTGCAGTCTACATTTCTTATTTATTAAAATAATAAATATTTATTTAGTATGTTGACAGTACTCACAAAAAATTTTTCTAAATTTATTTCCTTAATCTTGTCTTAATAGTAGTATTTATAGGATTCAAATTAATTAGGTAAGCATAGTCAATATATATGGAGAACAATATACATAAATACTTTATATATATATATATATATATATATATATATACATATCTTTTATATACATATATATATATTTTACTTATTTATTATATGTATATATATATTTTTTATATAGATTAATGTATAACATTTTTTAAGCAAAAATGAGTATTAAAGGTCTTATTAAATGAAATTTTTACATAATTATTCTAATCGGATCTAAGTCCTTATGATTCCCTAAACTAATTTTGATACAGGCATTCTCATGGAGTAATTATTATTCAGGTTTTAACTGATTATATATCTCACCTAATTTTATATAAACTCTCTATATTTGATAACAGCTATGTAATTAAAAAGTTAATTATAGTATTTGATAGAATTTTTCTTCTAAATGTTAAGTTATGCCTGCAGGTCAAGTCAAGTACATTTAAGCCTAATAATTAACTTCCTATTATTTCCTTATCGAGTGTTATTTTTTAAACTTTGTTAGTTCTAATAGGAAGAATGTATTGGGTCAAGTTATTGAGCCAATGTAGTTGTTTACTGGTTTTATATGTATATTTTACGTAGTTTGTATCAATTGATTTAGCACTATTATACATAATTTTAGTATATTTGTTGTGAGTTATAGTTATTAGCTTTCTAAACAGATAAACCTTTTAAAAAGTTTTTATATCAGTATTTAGATTTCACAAGTTCTCAGTAACTTCCATGAGAGCTAACTATTCCAGCAGTTAGGTAGCTTCGTAGTTTGATCTATAGCTAATATAAAATCTTGCTACGGTTTTATAATGACGCTAACGGTAACTGATGCTAGTTGTACTTTAAATATTTTATACAAAATATTTTATACATTATATTCTAGAGAAGACTATTCTTTATATTTATATTAGTTATAATCTTCAGATAGCATTATTGCTAGATCTGTGTTCATTTAACAATGTTGTCGTTTTCTAGATGTGATACTCATTGCAACCGAAGCTATTGACACCTTAAACACAGATATTAGCGTTTTTAAAAAATTTCTTGTGTTTGTGTATACATTTCACAAGATTCCACCAATCATAGCAGCGGTTAGTTTGTTAACTTTGATTTTTGAGTTAAAGTTATTTAAAATGAAACTTCCGTTCTGCAATGATATTAAGTGTAATTGAAGCACTTGCATCCTAATGACCTAAAGAGTGTATAGTAACTAATAGCAACTGTATAAACATTATATAGCAGTATTTATGGGCCTGTAATGACTAAAAATGCATTTACCATTTATATATGTTGCTTACCGCAACTGAAACTGGAGCGATTAGCTTCCCTAAATATTCTTAGTTTATGAAAAAATGTTTACCATTCTTTATTGTAAGACCATCACATTTATAGTCATTTAACTAAAAGCTTGAATTTTTGACACCTTACGCTTCAGAATCAGTAGCATAATGTTTAGTGCTTTTACTTAAATACCCACACTCCGCAGAGTTGCAATCGGAGATTTTTTCTGCTGCCAGAATTTCTACATCAATCTGCACGTGAATGCACTTTTTATACATCTCTTGAATGTGTAATTATGTTAGATTAGTTTTGCTTTGTAAGTACATTCTAATTAGATACTATATAATGAAGTATCTGTTGAACTTGCATATGATCATGAAAAAACTTTTTAGAACAAATACACTTTGACTGTTGCTTGATAGTTTTTCTTTAACTGCTAATTGTTGTAATTAATTAAATTAGGTTTGTCTTTAATTATCACATTATTTAAACTTTGCTTGTGGGGTTATTCATTGTCTGAGGAAGCGTGGTTGTGTCCACGCGAAAGCGCTTACCTTCACCCACTGTTTCTTGGATTAAAGAACTTTTTTATATACATTTACTACGTTTATTGGTTTACTTCATGGATTACTGACTGCATTTCAACTTGTTATCTGGTTGCATCGTGGTAGAGATCAGGTTTCTGTGTTTTGCTACAGATCACACATGCACTTAGGATATTGGACCACAAGCATCATTATGATTCTGTCAGAATCCATGTGGTTATTATTGACCTGAGAAATAACTCCCTTAACTATATGAAGACAAGCATGATGGACCTTCCCAGGCAGTTATGAGCCTAGTATTGAACATCATTCTACCTTTCAAGGAAGATACTCTACTTTGCCAGGGATAGTCTGTACCTGTCCTCATTAGGCTTTTGGATATTGGCCAAAATATTATCCACCTCTTTTGCCTTTTTTAGGCAGTGCCAGTCTAAAAAAACTTTCCAACATAGTACATTTTATGCACAATAAACTAAAGGTGTTATTGTTAAGTGTTAGGAGTCTCAACAAGAAGCTGCACTCCCTGGAAACCCTCTTCACCCTAGAAAGTGTTGACATCTGTTCAGTTATGGAGACGTGTTTTAAAGCAATGGCAGGCACCAAGGCAGTACAAGGCTATAATGCCTTCTACACATTTAGACCAGCTACTGCACAAGAAAGGACAAGAGGTGGAGGTGTATCAATCTACATAAAAAGTAATCACACCTCAAGATTGGTCAAACAATATGACATGCTTGAGCTATGTTCAACTAACCTTAGGTAAAGTTCCATACCATATCCTTGAGAGCTATAGCTCCCCGTCTATGACCCAGGATAACCATACCACATACTTGAATGTGCTAGAGTCACTCACATTTCAGCCCAGTACCATATTCATGGGTGATTTCAACTATCCCACCACAAACTGGGATACATACACAACCTCTAACCTTCAGGCTCAAAGATTCCTGTATTTTGTCAATGCAAGCACATTGTAACAGCTAGTTTGAACATCTACTAGGGGTGCAAATATCCTGGATCTGGTACTCACAAATATGTAGGAACATTGCACCCCCTTGTGTGATGTTTTCACTTGTCAGATCAGATCACAAAGTGGTAACCCCTGAAATAAATATAAAGGCTGAACCCCTGGCAAACCCCACAACCTTTAAAAACTTTTCCAAGGCTAAATACCCCCTATTAAGTGAAGGCATAGCTAAATTCTGAGCTCCTCCAAACTCAGAGAACACAGTGGCCTATGCAGAAGTGCTTACAGAAATCCTGTACAAGCATAGAAATAACTATGCAGAAGCAGCAGTACCAAACTAAAATAAACTTAGGACAAATTCAATAAACAAGCCTCCTTGGTGGACTGCCAGTTAAAATAATTTGGACAACAAAAGAAAATCCTGTCCAAAAATAGAAAGGGATGTTCCCAAAAGACAAAAAAACAAACAAACCCCCCCCCCCAAAAAACTCTTCAGTCTCAGCAAGCAACTCAGGTGATCAATCAAGCCCACCAAAGCTAACTTTGAGGCAAAAATAGGCTTCCAGGCTAAGCATGTAGCCCAGGCCGGTATGACCCTGACCTTGAGTAGCATCTTACCCTCACCAAGAATGATGCCACAATATGAAGACAAGATGATCAATTTCAACAATTGGCTTAAGTACTGGTGTCATTCAAAGGGGATCCAATGCCTGTCATCTTGGGATGATATGCTCGACAAGCCATGATGCTTTGCTAGGGACGGCTTGCACCTGTCACCCCTGGGCTTTTGGATATTGGCAAAGGCTCTTGCTATCCCCATAGTGCCTTTTTTAGGCAAGGCTCAAAAGACAATCCCGCTTCCATAGGTATCACAAGGGATAAGAAACTAAGAGTAATGCTACTCAACGCCAGAAGTCTAAACCTCAAGATGCACGCACTCGAAACTCTCCTTAGCATGGAGAACATCGATATCTGTGCAGTAACAGAAACCTGGTTCAGGGCTCCCGAGAGCACCCCAGCATTACTAGGTTATACCTCATACCATGCTTTTCGGCCCAAAAACATGGACCAAACCACAAAAGGAGGGGGAGTATCGATATTCATCAAAGATACCCACACCCCCAGGTTGGTGGCAAAGCACGAAGCATCAGAGACCATCCATGTGCAACTAACAGTGGGTAAAACTGCCTTCCAGTTTATAGCCTGCTACAGACCACCCTCCCAAACCCAGGAACCCCACTCAGCCTTCCTGAGAACACTGGAAAATATGAAGTTCTCTCCAAACACCATTATATTGGGCGACTTCAACTACCCAAACATAGACTGGGAGTATTACTCTAGCTCCAACACCCTAGCCCAAAGGTTCCTAGAATTTATAAACTCAAATGCTATGGAACAACTTGTTACCACTCCCACAAGAGGGGAAAACATACTGGACCTGATCATCACCAACATGGGGACTCTATGCTCCAGACCAGAAGTGTATCCCTCACTGGTAAGATCAGACCATAAACTAATCTCACTGGATATTCACATCCCGACCCCACCCCCTGCCCAGAAAACCACAGTGAAAAACTTCTCTAAAGCAAATTTCACACTCCTCAAAACAGAGGTGGAATCCTTCAAAGCCCCGAGCCTGTGGAAAATATGGCCCAGACCACAGAATCCTTTATAAACGCATTCTATGAACACCTTCAGGAATACATGGATCATGCAATCCCAAATAAAACCAAGACCCAATCCTCCAAAGGCAGACGTCCTGTCTGGTGGACCCCAGCCATAAACAAACTATACAATAGAAGGAGGAAGCTACTAAATGATAGAGCAAAATCCCAAAAAGGGAAGGCATCACTGATCAGTATTAGCAAAAAACTATGGGCACTCATAAAATTGTCTAAGGCCAGCTTCGAGAGAAAAATTGCACAGGACACTAAGGATAATAACAAGGCTTTCTTTAGTTATGTTAGGAACCTGGGTGGTAATTCCCAGATATGCTCAGAATTAGTCCAAAATGACAAAAAATACACCGAACCCACAGACATTGCCAACATCCTAGCTGACAGGTTCAGCACAAACTCCCCCCCCCTCCCCATCAAAAGGGCAAATATCTATCCCAGCAGATGCTGCCCCCCTGACATCTCAGATGCTCAGGTAAGAGCCGCCCTCTCCAAAGCAAAAAACACAGCATCAATGGGACCAGACGGTGTCCCGGGCTGCGTCCTACATGAACTCCAAAAAGAGCTAAACCCAAACATAAAACTACTGTTCAATCTCAGCCTTACTACAGGATATGTGCCCAAAGAGTGGCGTACAGCAACAGTGGCCCCTCTCCATAGAGGTGGTGCCTCAACAGATCCTGGAAACTATCGCCCCATAAGCCTGACTAGCCTGGTCTTCAAAGCTATGGAAAGGATCATCATGGACCTCATAAATAAAGATATTGGGGACCTAAAGACACTGGATCCTACCCAGTTCAGCTTTGTTAAGGGCAGATCCTGCCTCTTAAACCTGGTTGATTCCTTTGAAACAGTCACCAAGGCCATTGACGAGGGGAAGGTGGTCCACACAGCCTACCTGGACCTCGCAAAAGCCTTCGATACAATACCCCACTCGGGCATTATAGATAAGCTCACCAGCTTAAATATAAACCCCTATGTCACTAGATGGATTGCAAACTGGCTCAAGGACAGAACCCACATGGTTAGAATTGCTGGAGCCATGTCAGACTCCAAACCAGTTACAAGTGGTGTCCCACAAGGCTCAGTCCTGGGACCTCTCTTGTTCGGTATATATTTCTTGGAGGTGCAGGCCAACATGGAAGGACTGTGGCTGACCAAGTTCACAGATGACTGCAAACTGGGTGCCATAATCGACTTTCCAGCCAACACAAGCATCCTCCAAAAGGTCCTCATAGAAACAGACAACTCGTGCCAGAGCCATGGCCTCAAGCTAAATGCCAAAAAGTGTATAGTCATCCCCTTTGGCAAAAACAAAGTGCCCACAAATTACCACATAGGTGGTAATCCATTAAGTACAGAAGAAGTTATTAGGGACCTGGGGACCCAAGTTGATAGCAATCTCTCATTTGACAACCACATGGCCAAAGTGGTTAGAAAAACATTTTATATAGCCCACCTAATCATGAAGGGATTCACATCTAGATCAGGGGAGGTCATCGTGCCTCTTTACTCATCCCTCATCAGGCCCATAATTGAGTACAATGCCCCTTTTGGGATGTACCTTACCAGACACCTGCAGCAACTGGAAAGACCCCAAAAGTACCTCACCAAGAGGATCAAAGGGCTCAAACAGATGCCATATGCTGCCCGGTTAAAGAAACTCCAGCTCTACTCAGTGGCATACCGCCTGTTCAGAAGCAATCTGTGCCTGACGTATAAAGCTATGTCCAACCCGGAATTAATGGACATGCTGCACCTCAGAAAATCTAAATCCCATCAAGCTATGTGCTCGAGAGACTTGAACCTCAGCACTGAAATAAATAGGACATGCTGGAGGGACAGATTCATAACCCAGAGGCTCCCTTCACTCTGGAATAAAATTCCAGTCCAGGTTAGGCAGAGTCCCTCACTGACTCTCTTCAAGAGGAATCTTGATGAGTGGATGGGAGATCGTAGGTTTACCCCGGGTATCACTTCTGTGTCACTGTTAGACAGAGGCACAGTATACTAACCTCGAAAAAGGGCATAGCAAAATAAATTTAAAATGGGTGGCGAAAGCCAAACACATTCTGGCTAGGCTTATAAATGCCCTAGGGCAGATAGCCTAGTATGAACCTATGAACCTATAAGGCATTTTTCAATTATGTACACAACCTTAAAGGGAACATCCAACACTGCTGAACTAATAGTAAATGGAACTTCCTATACTGAACTGGGGGATACGGTGGGTATAAAAAGTGTACACACCCCTGTTAAAATGCCAGGTTTTTGTGATATGAAAAATGAGACTATAATAAATCATTTCAAAACTTTCCCCATCTTTAATGTCACCTATAACCTGTACAATTCAATTGAAAAACAAACAAATCTGTTAGGGGAAAATTAAAAAAAAATGTACAATAAGCTGGTTGCATAAGTGTGCACACTCTTAAACTGATACTTTGCTGAAGCACCTTTTGATTTAATTACAGCATTCAGTTTTCTTGGGTACACACCTGCCATCAATTAAAGAGACTCTGATTAACCCCAAATAAAGTTCAGATGTTCTACTAGGATTTTCCTGACCTTTACTAAGTTGCCTGCTACAGCAAAAGCCATGGTTTGCAGCGAGCTTACAAAGCATCAAAGGGATCTCATTGTTGAAAGGTATCATTCAGGAGAAGGGTACAAAACAATTTCCACAGCATTGGATATACCATGGAACACAATGAAGACAGTCATCAAAAAGTGGAGAAAATATAGGACAACAGTGACATTGCAAAAAACTGGACGTCCATCCAAAATTGATGAAAAGACAAGATGAAAACTGGTCAGGGAGGCTGCCAAGTGACATACAGCAACACTGAAGGAGCTGCAGGAATTTCTGGCAAGTACTGGTTGTGTACTACATGTGACAACAATCTCCCGTATTTTCCATATGTCTGGACTATGGGGTAGGGTTGCAAGACAGAAGCCTTTTCTTACACAGAAAAACATCCAGGCCCAGCTAAAATTTGTAAAACAATACACCAAGTCTCCCAAAAGCATGTGGGAAAATGTGTTATGGTCTGATGAGACCAAGGTTGAACTTTTTGGCCACAATTCCAGAAGGTATGTTTGGTGCAAAAACATCACAAAAGAACACCATCCCCACAGTGAAGCATGGTGGTGGTAGTATCAAGCTTTGGGGTTGCTTTTCTTCAGCTGGAACTGGGGCTTTAGTTGAGGTGGATGGATTTATGAACAGTTCCAAATACCAGTCACATTTGGCCCAAAACCTTCAGGCATCTGCTAGAAAGCTGAAGATGAAGAATAATTTCACCTTTCAATACAACAATGACCCCAAGCATACATCCAAATCAACAAAAGAATGGCTTCATCAGAAGAAAATTAAAGTTTTGGAATGGCCCAGCCAGAGCCCAGACCTAAATCCAATAGAAAATCTGTGGGGTGACCTGAAGAGTTCAGTGCACAAGAGATGCCCTTGCAATCTGACAGATTTGGAACGCTTTTCCAAGGAAGAGTGGGCAAATATTATTAAATAAAGATGTGCCATGCTGACAGAAAATGTACAAAAAGCATCTAAAACAATACATCCAAAAATAATACGTACATGCAAAATTTTTTCATGAGGACCCCCTGCTTGTCTGTGAAAGTAATAATGCTATGCTAAAAGTACTAAGTCTATATATTCAAGGCCTTATGTTTAAGCACACTGTTGAGTATTCATTCAAACCTGGCAATGCGTATGCATTAAGCATGATTTGCCATTTAATTCTTTCTCCTCTAATTGCAAAGAACAAAGTCCACCCCTTGGGCTGACCAAACCTTGCTCTATTACTATATATTTGAATTTATGTCACCCATTACTAATAACATGTTTGGGTTGAGCATTAATAGCATATTCATACTCATATATTCTTTCTTTTAAGGTTCCCTCTGTTTTCCCTACATAGTATGAGGGACAATATTGACAGGTGGCCAAATATACCACCCCTTTTGTGCAACAGTTGCATTTACCTCCTAGCTTGTACTTAATGCTTCTTATTTCAGTGCTGTCACTTACATTAATTAAGGCACAATAATGGCATATGCCACATTTTTTCATTCCTGGGTTCCTTCCATTTGTGCTTTTTGCTCTAACAGACCTTTAATGTTTGTACCACTTCTTGTAATTAATCTAGGTCTTTCTTTTAGTCTGTCCCTTAGATGGGCATCTCCCTCAATAAGTACCCAATTTTTTACTAGTATATTCCTTATTGTCTCATAATCACTAGTGTAAGATGTACTAAAACTAGAGATATGTTACTTTATCTGTGTTGATGTCCCCATGTACTTGCACCTCACTTTTTTCATTATTTAATGTCATCTGAAAATAAATAATTTTCCTTTTATGGGAAACCTCTTCAATCAAGTCTGTCAGCAATCTGCCTGGACAGTCTGTAGTTTTAAACATTCCTTTTCATTTTTTGTTCCATTCCTTTCATGTTGTCACATTCTGCTTGAAACTTCATCTAATGTGACCATCCTGGCTGCACAGGCCATTGCCCCTTGACAACAAGTCTCTTTTGATGGGTAGGATGTGCACTATCATAATGCAAAAACGAGTTGGAATATGTTTCCTTCCTATGTATTTTAGAAAGAAATCTTTTAGCGGATTGATCTTCATGCATGTTTATATCTAAATAAGAAATCACAGTGTTGCTCATTTCACATATAAAGGTCAAAATATCAGTAGTGCCATTCAAATAATTAATACATTCTTTTAAGTAATTTCCATCTCCTACCCACAAAATAAAGATATCATCTAGGTATCTTAACTACAGGGGCATTTTCTCTTTGTATTCATGCCTATTTAAAACATACTTTCTTTCCCACTGGGCCATAACCAGATTTGCAAAAATGGTACCACACAGTAACCCATGACCACCCCTATTTTCTGTAAAAAAAATACCTTCTGTCAAAATATATGTAGTTGTCTTGCAGTGTAAACTCAAACAGGTCCACATATAAATTAATTTCCGATTGTGATACAGCTTTTTCAAATAAAAGTTCACTGATCCAATCAATACCCAACTGCTGTGGGATCACCGAGAAATGTTCCTTCACATCAATAGTAAGAAACAGGCGTCATTGTACTCTACTTCATTTAACAATTTCAAAAAATGCCATGAGTCTTTGCATATTTGTGTTTCTTCTTGCAAAAAAAAAAAAACTTTTAAGTTAAGATCCAAATACTTAGCACAAGCATAAGAGATAGAATTGCACCCATTGACTATGGGACGCATAGTGGGTTCATTTAGCCCCTTATGAATCTTCGGTGCACCAAAGATCAATGGTATTGTAGGAGAGGACATAGTGAGATAGTTATACAAGTTGATATCAATACGTCTCTCAAGAAACATGTCCCACCCCTAGGGATGCTGCTATACTTTTGTAGGCTCCATTAACTTGATTTTTGGAAACGTCTTCATATGTGTCAGTTTCCAAAATTTTTGTCATTCTCTCGTTGTAGTCATGCATATCTATAATCCCTAACCCACTTCCTTGTCACGTTTCATAACTTTAATATTCTGCCCTTTGAGATATGTTAACAGCTCCCTTTTGTTACTTAGTAGATTATCTCCAGCCATGATGCAACATGTGTCAAAAGTCAAGTTTACATATTTTCTCATAAGTCATAAGAGCAGGGTGAGGGGTGGGTTGAATGTGCTAGCTATATGTGTGTCAGCAGAGATTGTCATGTCACATTCAAACAATAATTTGAAATTAAGCTTATATAAATAAAGTTTTAGGTCAATGACAACTGTTGTAATATTTGCCCTAGCCCTATGTACAAAATTCAGTCCTTTACTAAGAAAATCAGCCATGCTGGAATCAACCAAAGTCTGTGAAAAATTGTATATTTTAAAGTCCCCTTGTTTGTTATTTACATAACCTATCTCTGGTTGCTGCTGTTCTGGTAATTGTTTCTGACCTATCTGCCTCATTGTGGCCAATTCTGTTGAGGTCCCCTTCACTGATTCCTCCGTGAAGGTGTATAAAAATCCTGGTCATTAAGATTCTCACAAGTTCTTGCTCTTTCTGTAATTCTTTCAGAATGTCTTAAGTAAGGAAACTGTTGCTGATCATTAATATTAAATGACTGATGATTATCATTAATGAAAATACACTCATTTTGTACCTGCTGATGAGTTTCCACCTGAACTTGGAATATTCAGGAGCATTGACAACATCTGAAGCATAATTTTTTCAACCCCACTGTTGAGTCTTTGGAGGCTTTGGCTATTCTACCCCCCCTTATGATTCAACTTTTTTATTTTATTTTCCTAGAGCATCATTACATTTTGTTCAATACTACTATAAATGCACTGATGCTCAAACTTATATCTAGCATACACCTCATCCTGCTTTATGCTGTTTTCCAGCTGGTCAAGTTTCTCACCCAAATTGTCCATGTCCTTAACATCTCTAAGCTAGTTACATACATTTAACTGCCTCTAGCTTAACGAGTATTAAACCCCTTTCTGTTAGATGTTTCTAAAAGAAAACAGGCAGAAATTGCAGACAATATACTTACTGGAAAGTAGCCGGGTCTATATTAGAACATCGAAATTTCACAATTTCGAATGTTCTAATATCGACCCCAATTCAGCGAACGCTGAAAATAGAGAAACAACAGAAAACCAAATTTTTTCCTAGGGAAAGAATTTGGTTGTCCATTTC
Source organism: Protopterus annectens (assembly GCF_019279795.1). Lineage (NCBI taxonomy): Eukaryota > Metazoa > Chordata > Ceratodontiformes > Protopteridae > Protopterus > Protopterus annectens. Next base: position 1,205,650,167 of record NC_056745.1, on the reverse strand, counting down.
TGTCGTTTCGCTATTTTCAGCATTGTGGTGGAAAGTTATGGGTCAGGTTCAGGTAAGTGTGCGATTGGGTGTGGGTTAGGTGAGTTAGGGTTAGGGCGCGGGTTAGGTATGTGTGCGATTGTGTGGACGTGAGGGTTAGGTGAGTTAGGATTAGGGTGCGGGTGAGGTGAGTGTGCGATAGTGACAGACCTTAGGGTTAGGGTTTGGGTTAAGGTTAAGTGGATAGTTAATGGTGTTTGTACAGTTTAGTGTAGGGTTAGCAGTAAGATTTTAGGTGTGTGTGTGTGGACTGCTGTTTGTTTGGTGTACTTGTGTTGTGTGTATGTGTTTCCGAACAGCTAATTTTTTCCCAAGGAAAAAATTTGCTGTTCTGCATGTTCAATGTTGTCAGCGTTCGCTGAATAGGAGTCGATATTAGAACATTTGAAATTGTGAAATTTCGATGTTCTAATGTAGACCCAAGTAGCCAACTTGTTATTTTCCACTCAAACACAAAGACCAGGCTCGCATATTTATACACATTTCAAGTATTTTCTGTTCCCTGAAAATCATTACATCATTTCCTCTACAAATTATTATATAAGCTTTTTCTTAGTTATTTTGCTTTTTCACTGCAAAGTAACTGTGAACCAGTTATGCTGTTTGTCAAGGATAAGGGTTTAATTATACCAGTCCAGGGACAGTAGAGGGCACCAGTACACATGATGACAACATGCATCTGCATTTTAATGTATGCTTTCTTTTCACAGTTCTAGTCAGCTACTTATTTTCAGTAGGCTGTCATTACATTTTATGAACTTGTAGTACAAGAGATGCAAGAGTTTATACCTTCAAACAGATTTCCATTCATTTCATCTTCTTTTATGTTTGTAAGAGAAACTGTAACACAATTATACACATTGTGCAGACCAACTGTGTTACTAGTAGAAAATGACAGAGAGAGAGAGAAAAAATATCTAACATTTTTAAATCGGCTTTCATTAGCCTGGTACCAGCCCTGGCACCACAGCTGCAGCTGCAAGCTGACCTGGCCAAAAACTGGAAGACCTATCAACAAAGCTTTGAAAATTTTAATACTGCTTCAGGAGTATAAATGAAACCAAATGAGGTACAGATAGCCACATTTGTACATATAGTGTGAAGGTTATTTAAATACATTTGATTTGCCTGCCAATGATCAAAGCAAGCTATCATTAATTAAAGAGAAACTCAAGCACTGCTGTGAGCCTAGAAAAAAATGCCCTGCGTGCACCATTTCTTCTTCACCAGAAACCAGGACCCAAATAAAGCCATTGATACATACCAGTGAACTGATACAACGAGCAAAGGATGATATTACACGTTTACATAAATCATTGTTTTCTGTGCCTTTTGTCCCCCCCCCCCATACCTGCAGCAGACCCTCTCTTGATCTTTCAGGCCATTTATTCCTTTTATTCGGCGAGAGACTACCATGAGGGGACATTATCCAGCAACCAGCATGGGTGGTTCACATTTTTTTCCATTTTCCCCATGACTCTAATGATGCACTTTCTCTGCAAGGAGCTCAGGGGGGTGGCATGCAATGGGCTGACAGTGGAGAACATCCCCTGACTTTGCAATGGACATTCCCTCCAAATAGTGTTGCCCCTCCCTTCCCCTTGCAGAATGAGCGGTGAGCTGTCCAGTCTCCACAACAGAAAGCACACGATCTTTTGTGCCACTGAGTCCATACAAACTGCTCCTTCCCTTAGAGAGAGAGGGAGGGAGAGAAATGGAGTACAAAGGATTAGTCCAAATAAAATCCTTTAGCTACCAGATGTAGGAGACTCTGTCTATGATACTCTCCCTGTGGGAGGGATAAAGATGTCTTGTTGAAGTTTTAAGTAGTTTCAAGAACACTCATCCATCTACCTTCTTAAGTGAATAAACTACTTGAAATTTCAATAAGGTGTCTTTATTCCTTCCACAGGGAGGACATCACAAAGAGTGTCTCTCAGGTCTGCTAGGTAAACGGTTTTATTCAGACTAATCCTTTGTACTCTGTTTCTCATTATTACTGTCAACCTGTGGGTCACAAGTGGAATACTATGCCTGACTTGAACTTTCTGGATTACCTTTGTTCTCTTCTTGAGAGAGATGAGCAGCCCATGCCTCTTCATTGCTCTCCCTCCCTCCCTGCCTGCCCATGCAGTACTAAAGCTGCTAAATGCGCCTAGGTTGCCCGGGCTGTAGTAAGTGCTACATCCCCTGTGCTATGGAGCTATGCTACGTTTATGTGCATCATTGTTGAGAGACACAATTGAGTGTGACAAGGAATGATTACTTGAAAAGCAGATTTTTAACTGAAAAAGATTTGATAGAGCAATAGATGTTTTCTAGAGAAAATGAAATGAATACACAAATGAGGGAGTAATTGACAAGCTCTGTGTACAAAATGAAATGGCAGAAAAATGCTAGACTGAAAATAAAACAGAAACTTTGTGGTTGATTATCAGGTAGAACAAGGACATGAATGTGAGCTAGAATTGCAGGAATTCATTTAGCAATAGTGCAGTTAAAAACAGGAGATGTAAGGTGTTAACTGGTGAGGAGATATTTTGTAAGAGATGTGGCTACTGTTCTGAATGCATAGTTTGTACAGTAATCAGTTGTATGTGTAGACAATGTTGTAATTTAAAATCACTTTGCTAGTGTGTATATTGCAAAGAAGCCCAATGTTGTATCCTAATAAAGTCCCACCAATAGTTTGTGAAAATGAATCGTCTGCCAAGTTAAACAGTTTTACAAGCTCAGAGCCAGAAAATGAATTGTTTATTGAAACTGTTGATGTATGTTTGGTGAAAGTTGTAGTCTCAAAAAGGGAGTTTATGAATACTATAAAAGATGGAACTAATGGACTGAAAACTTTGTGGTGGTGGTTATGATACTGAGTTTAAGTTGGGCAGTGGAGCTGACTTAACATCTTAAGTTGCTTTAAATTTCTGAAAACACAAGTCGGAATCCTTATTTTATTATATCGCCCTCTTCTGGATGCTGACCATTGCCTAAAGGAGAAGAATTGTGTGCATAAAAGCAAAAAGCACACACTTGCTTTAAATTGGGTCACTGCAGCAACCTAGCATAGGCATATGAGTTGCATGTTAACAAATGACTTGATAAAATACACCCACAGTGTGAAAACACCATTAGAAATTCACAGAAACAGCAGTCTGCATGCATACCAACAGCAAGCATGCAGACTTGTAGAGACGTCATGTTGCAATGTTGCAGAACAACAGCTTGCACAGCCACACAGGCAATGAGACTTACAGTTGTGCATCAGTGAAAAAGAACTGTGTGTGTGTGTGTGTGTGTGAGAGAGAGAGAGAGAGAGAGAGAGAGAGATGACTGAAGACCTTTGCAAAGCTATGTTTTGATAAAGATTTGTTTTATCAGCTGAGTCATATCACTGGAGAGTGCAGCATGAAGCTGAACTCAGAGATAACACCTGTTATTCATGTTCATGGGAGTGCACTTGTGGTCACAAGGAAAATAACTGAACAAGAACTTAAAGAATGTTGAACTTGTAAACATTTGACATAACAAGTGTGTGGTACACAAGCCAGGAAAACAACAATTTGGTAGTGGACATATTGATTCATGCTTACTTGAAAGAAATTGCCAAAAGATTGTTGAACACTGAAGTAGAAGGTTGTCAATGGTGGTTTATCTGTCCATCTCAGAGGAAAAACTTGTTCAGAAGACACACTGGATGTGTACTAGAGATGAATCTCATCAAGGGTGCCACAACATTCCAGATTCAAGATTCATTCTTGTTTTATATTCAGAATGGAAACTAGCTACAGCCAAACACTTTTGTACACAGCAAATCAAGTGACAATACTAACATTATTGTAAAGACAAATGCTGCTATAGATCCACAAAGCCCACTTCAGCATAGTGACAACTGAGCAAGCTTAGAACATGGTGTTCTGGCCAATAATGTTAATGGAAAAAGAAACTATGGAGAGAGGTTGCCATATGTGTAACATGCTTCACAAGAACTAACTAAAGGAAGAAGTGATGCCACATGAAATACCCAGAATCGTCTTAGTGAAAATAATAGTTGATCACTTCCACTTCAAACACAGTGTTTTATTTTATGGACTACTACTTCAAGTATCTTGAAGTGGTGAAGCTGAAGGATGCATCTTCAGGCATGTGGTGATAATGGTAAGAATGGGAATGCTGCCAGGACATGGCATTCCAGGGACTCAACTCGGACAGTAAGCCTCAATTCAGGAGTCAAGAATTCCACAGGTTGTGGGAGAAATGGAGCTCCACCACAGTATATGTCTAACATCCATGCAGTCACAAGGGTAATTAAAGCGAACCATCCAAACCATAAATATATAACAAAAAACTGTGTAGTGGATAAAGAAGCAGGGCTGCTATTTAGCAACCCTGAAGTATCACAACACATCACTGCAGCTTGGACTGTGGGGTAAACGGGTGAGAACAAAATTATCAGTCCTATATGTGCCTCTGCCGCAGAAGTGCTGAATCTAAAATAGATATGGAAACTAGCACAGCAAGCCCAAAATAAATATTATGAAATCTCTCAGTATATATGTATATTTGTTTACTATTGGTCTTAATTTAGATTCCAAATACAGGGAGATGGGCTCAGTACTCCAGCCCCACCCTGCTACTATTGGTCTCATAGGTGGATTTTGGGGGTGTTTATGTATTTTGGGAACACCTTGTATGCAGGGTACCATAGGCTTGTCAATACAACAAAAATCATATAATTCATCACTAATCTTCCCACTGTCACAGTAGTCTAATAAAAATGTAGAGACTCTAGCAATTGTCTTGTCTATTTGATCCAAATTTATCCTATTATAATAGTGGGTATCACTCAACATATCTGTCATACTTGAAATATACCTATCACTATCCATAATAACTATGGGACCCCCCTTATCTGTGTGTCTAATCATAATATTGGGATCATTCCTAAGGGTTCTTAAGGCTATCCTTAATCTGGGTTGTAGGTTCCCAAACCATTTTTTATGTCTACTATTTTTATCATGTTCATGTAATTCCTCTTCAACTAATTTAGAATATGCATCTATTAACGGGTGTAAGTTAGGAATATATGTATTAGGTTTTTTAAATTGACCCTCATTGCTTATGGTGAATTTACCAAAATTCAATTTTAATTGTATATTACGAACAAACAGTTTTAAATCAACTACTGAATCTGTGATATCACTCCTGGTGGAAGGTATAAAAGTAAGACCTTTCTCTAAAACTCTAATTTCTTCTTCAGTGAGATGTCTACTAGAAATATTCCATATTAGTGAGTGGTTATCTTTTTCCACATTTTCTTCAGGGTCGGGCCCACATATTCCTCCTCGACCATCCTTCTTTTTTGTCGCCCCCTGCTCATAGAGCGATCCCTCCCCCCTCTCCGGATATCTACTATCGGGAAAGGGGCCATATCATTAGGGTCAGTGGAACCTATTGTGTTCATATGATGAATTCTAACTGACCCATCTCCTAAATTATGTCCTTCAATTAAACCACTAGATGGAACAATTACTTCATTAGATTCTATTACATTATGATCATGTGCAATTCCCGTATCAGTTACTTCAATGATGCTAGATGTAGCTTGGGATAACTCATTAGTTTGATTTTCCTGATGCACTACTGCTGTAGTAACCACTGTGTTTCTAGCCTTAGCTACAATATTTTCATTGTTTTTAAGAATATATTTATTCCTAACGGTACTATCAGCACACGCAGAAACCTAGTACATATATTCCTAACTTACACCAGTTAATAGATGCATATTCTAAATTAGTTGAAGAGGAATTACATGAACATGATAAAAATAGTAGACATAAAAAATGGTATGGGAATCTACAACCCAGATTAAGCATAGTCTTAAGAACCCTTAGGAATGATCCTAATATTATGATTAGACCCGCAGGTAAGGGGGGTCCCATAGTTATTATGGATAGTGATAGGTATATTTCAAGTATGACAGATATGTTGAGTGATACCCACTATTATAATAGGATAAATTTGGATCAAATAGACAAGACAATTGTTAGAGTCTCTACATTTTTATTAGACTACTGTGACAGTGGGAAGATTAGTAATGAATTATATGATTTTTGTTCTATTGACAAGCCTATGGTACCCTGCATACAAGGTGTTCCCAAAATACATAAACACCCCCAAAATCCACCTATGAGACCAATAGTAGCAGGGCGGGGCTGGATTACTGAGCCCATCTCCCTGTATTTGGAATCTAAATTAAGACCAATAGTAAACAAATATACATATATACTGAGAGATACCAAGCAATTTTTATTGATGCTATATGATAAAATGAAAGATGAATCTGTTGATTCCAAATATTGGTTGGTAACACTTGATGTTCAATCCCTCTTTACCACCATTCCAAATGATGAGGGAATAAAAAGTATACATAGGTGTTTATTGGCGAATCATACATCACCTGAAATCCATATTGATACATTATGTGAATTGTTAGGGATAGTTCTGAAAAATAATATTTTTACTTTTAATAATCAAGTTTATATCCAAAAAGATGGCATAGCTATGGGCACTTTGTGTGCCCATAGCTACGCTAATCTTGTTATGGCTGATTGGGAAGAGAGGTGTTTGTTTACACTTAATAGTTTCAAGAATCATGTTAAATTTTATGTACGATTTGTTGATGACCTTTTCCTTATATGGAAATCAGAGGTGGCTCAATTGCATCAATTCCTGGAATATGTAAATTCATTGACATATTACTTAAAGTTTACCATGAAGGCATCAGAGAAATTTGTTTCTTATCCAGATGTATATGTAGAAAGACTACCTAATGGCCTTTTAAATACTGGGGTATACAGGAAATCATGCTATAGAAATTCATTTTTGCATAGGTCCAGTATGCACCCCAGGTTTATTTTTAAGAATATTATTAAAGGACAAGCTATGCGGGTTTCCCGTTTAAATTCCACTGAACAGGGATATAATAGGGTATTAGCTAAATTGAAGCAACAATTAATTGATAGATCTTATAGCCTGGAAGAAATTAATGAGGGCTTTGTAGGTATTGACACACTTAGAATGAGTAGGGCATATCCTTACTTCACTGATAGTACTAAATGTATACATGAAATAGATGATTCGCCAAATAATACAGTGAAAGAGGAATTTAGAGTATCTATATATCATACGCAAGACGTGAATGACATAAGAAATGCCTGTGTGAAATATTGGGATATTTTAAAAGTGGACCCAACCATTCGTGAAGTGATAGGTGATAATCCAAAATTTATATACAAAAATAAGCTTAATTTGTATAGAATGTTATGTAGTTCCAGAAGAATAGATTGCAAGTTTCAATCAAAAGTTTCTCCTGGTATCACTAGACCATGCCAGAAATGCAATTACTGTCATTATATAGACAATAGCGCTATTTTTATTCATCCCATCACTTATCAAAATTTCAAATTCTATCCTAAAGCTAGTTGTGATACTTTACATGTTGTTTATCTTGCTATATGTCAGTCTTGCCCAGCATTTTATGTCGGCAAGACTGATAGGCGACTCAGGGATAGAATAAGAGAGCATTTATATAATATTAGGATCAAATCAGATAAAAATGCATTATCCAAACATGTCTTAGATACATCCATAGAGCATACGTTTAGGTTTATGGTAGTTCAGGTCAATCAACCAACTATAAGGAGAGGTGATGTCCAAAACCGGACTGAACAAAATGGATCATTAGATTAAGAGCTGACCGGGAGCCTGGGTTGAATGATAGGGTACCCATCCTTAAAGCAAGGAAGCTTAAAAATTAAAATGTTATTATATTTTAAATGATGTTTTATAATATTTATTAATTAAAAATGTATTTAAATTGAATGCTTTTGCTATTACGTCTGCATTTTATAGTACATACCCATATATATATGTATGTATATATATATATATATATATATATATATATATATATATATATATGCTATGAAACAAGAAATGTACCCGATATAGTAGTCTGATTATTGTTTTTATTTTGTGAATATTTAAACGTATAGGTTATTTATTAGTGATTATTTTAAAATGTTGATCGTTAATTAATCAGGTGGAAGTGATGTCATTATTGAATTGGGTATATATATATATATATATATATATATATATATATATATATATATATATGTATATGTATATATATATATATATATATATATATATATATATATATAGATAGATATATATACTGTTTTTTAAATAATAACTGTTTGGCCTGAAGAAGCCTTCTGGGTGAAAGCGCTTGCCATGTTTTCGTATTATTAAAAGGATCTGGTATTAACATCGCCTTTGGATTATATTTTTGGTGATGTGAAAACTGCCTGTATACATGGACTGTTTTTTGCATCATATCGCATTATTGCATGGTGTACTTGGGTAACTAGTACAACTGATAGTGAACGCTATTAACTGTATAAACATTCAGTCTATGAGGAGTATATTGCTCTGCCATCGCTTTCTCCTGTGCATTACTTTTATTTACATCTTGTTTTTCAAAGGGAGATTTGACTGCCGAGCAGCTACTTTTTCTCTGTACTTTATAATCATTGTTTAGGACTGAAATGAGCCTGTATGAAGCTGTATCTGATGGGTCTTTACCCTTTTTAGGTATTACAGCCACCACCGCTTTCTTCCAGGAAGTCGATGCTTCTCCTCCTCATAAAATACTGATAAACAAAACCTTTGAGATCTTTATCTGTTTTTTCCCACCTAGCTTCCAAACATCTAGAGGAATACCATCTATTCCTGGGGACTTTCCTGATGAATGGTTATACATCACCATTTTTATCCTATCCTAACTATTAGTAATTGAGCCCTCATCTACCTCTAACTTTAGCGTATTTAATTCTTCCATAAACATTTCCATTGGTACATTTTCTTGATCTCCACATTTATCTGCTTTTTTACAGACTTTCATAAAATTTCTGAAATATTTCTAGTACTTCTACAGGGGTCTGTATTAGAAGACTGAAAGTTTAAAATCGCGAACGCTCTATAAACAGCGAAAATGCCAATCCTCAAAATCATTATTGGGGGGGGGCTTCACCTTCCACACCCCCCGATAAATATATATTCCAACTCCGAGATCCCATTACAGTGAGGAAAGGGCAAATATTCCAATCTTCACTGTACTGCAATCTCAAAAAAAGCACTTCGAGGTCCAGCATTTTTGCTATTTAGAGTGTTGCGATTTTAAACTTTCGGTCTTCTAATATAGACCCCTTCTACAGATCTGTTGTTATAGGCTCCCTAACTTTAAAGACAACCCTTTCTACATTCTGTTGCCTGAGTTGTTGCATTAAAAGTTTTTGTGCTCTGGCATTATTATCAAGAAACAGCTGCTTAACAGCAGTCTTTCTAAATTCATACATATTATCAAAGTAATCCTTTATTTTCTGCTTAGCACTTGCAATTGCTCTTCTTCTTGTTCTGTGAGATTCCCCCTATTCTGCAATACTTTAACATTTGTCAGTCCATTTAAATAATTCTTGTTGTTTCTTAAGCATATCTCTCTTTCTTTTATTTCCAACCTATTTTTAAACTCCACTTTAATTTTATTGCACTCCCTATCTGTATTTTCAGAAGAAATTTCTGTCTTCTCTAATAACTCCCGAATAATTTCCACTACCTCTTTGTTAAATTCCTCTCTTTTCAACAGATAGGTGGGAAAGTGCCAGTGTCTCATATTTATTTTATTGCTCTGCATTTTTATTTTATTTATTACTGGCGTGGGATCTGAAATAGTTATTGAATGCATATCAAAACTTTCAATTGGATTCACGTTCCTATGAAATGCAAGTTCTGTCTAGCCTAGCCCAGTTTGTGTATCTTGGGGAATAATAAGTAAATTCATTCTGAACTCCTACTACTGAATTCACATCTTCCATGCTAAAGGTTTTCATTATATTTTACTTCTGGGGCCCCCAGGACACACAGTGCTTCCTGATGAATAATACAATGAAACATAAAAACACTGTGTTCTGCATTTTGTTTGAAGAGGGTAACAAAGCCTTTATTTTTACCCATCATACTAGATGCTCCATCTGTAGCGATATATACCAATTTATTGATGTCAATTCCCCTAACAGTCAAAAATTCCAAAATTGCTGCAGAGATATCTTTACCTCGACTTTGTCCTTTAAGAGGCAGCAAAGTCAGTAATTCATCATGGAGACCTTTATCAGAAGCATACCGTCCCAGAAGGCTAACTTGTGCGATATCCTTCATGTCACAGGACTCGTCACATGACAAAGAAAATACAGATGCCGATTTTATATCCTTAATCTGTTGATCTGTCACATTCTTGATCATCTTAATGGTTCTGTTGCAAACAGTTTTTGCAGATAGTGGAGTGTCTTCAATTTTTTTTAATAATATCTGCTTTATTTTTGAAGCCAGAGTAGAGATGTTCGGCCAAATGCAAAAACGATTTTTTTACATATTCTGCATCCGTGAAAGGTTTTCCATGCTTTGCAATCTCATGAGAAACAGCAAAACTTGCTGCTGTCACATTACTTGAAGATTGCATCCAGCTGCTGAATATTGATGTTGATTGTTGCATTTTTTGCTTTAATTCTGTCACTGCTTTGTTTCTTTCTTCTGCAACAGAATATCTCTTTGCAAATGCATCATGATTTGTTAAAAAGTGACGTTTGAGATTTGTTTTTTTGTTATTAGATAATTTTTCTTTGCAAATTCGACATATTGGCAAACCCAGAGAGTTTTGCATAAAAGCATAATTTTCTTCCCATTTGGCTTTAAATTCATGGTATTCATCTTTAATTTTTCGCTGTTTTTTTCTTAGCTGCCATCTTTCAGTTTGAGGAGGTCCTCCAGGAATCTGCAAAAGGTGGGGTGCAGTCTCATCAGTAGAGTACTGTGGCAGGTGTAAAACAAAAACCTCTTAAAATATACAGCTGGTCAATGAAAAATCCGTCCTTGGCTATGCTATGAAATAAGGCCCATCAGTGCTCTGAACGTATTTATAATGGCACCACCTACTCTGATCCAGTAATATTTCCAACATGCTAACAAACAAATTCAGTGTGAATTTTACCCCAGAGATGACTATCAAAAGTGTGCTTATCCCTGAATCTCTCAGGACCCCCCCCAATATCATCACTAAAGAATATTTACTGAAGGTGCTCACCAAAACTAAAAATACTTCCTCCATCGATCCTGACTGATTATTTGGCTGTTTAATAAATAGTACTAAACAAAGCCGTGATAGAACCACTCCTACTATAAACCAACTGCATTTGAAGTATTATATGTTGTAACAGATATACAAGAACTGTACGTAGGATCCTTAGAAAGCAGCAGGAGCAAATTACATAGAAATAAATGGAAATTGTGGGAACCTGGCAAGCTCTTCTGCACCCCCATGTGCAAGATGAGCTCCTCACACCCCTTGACATTTATATATGAACTTCAGGGTTGCATAAATGTAAAGAAAAGAGAAAATCACAAAACAAAATGAATCATTACTGTCACCACCCTTCAATGCCACTCTAGCAGTACTATTTTAAGGAAAATGGTAATAGTTGAGTTCAGCAACATTAATAATTCACAGTTAATAATGAACATTTGTAGAATGTGTCAGAAGACAGTAAGCTTTTAATGTGCTTCAGCATGTTGCATCTCCAATATGATTACTCAGTGATATTAAATAAAGCTGCTAAATATATATGAATGATTTTTTTAATTTAGCAATGCATCCAACTTACAGTACTTTGCTTTTAAATAAAATGACATTTCGTGGTAGTGCCTCCTTTCTAAAACTCCAAACACCTTGAATTAAGTCAGCACAATAATATAGGAAGGAAAACAGAAACACAAGCATGCTTCGCATAAAACATATTCAAGAACAAAACATTAAAAAAAAGAGGACGTTTTTGGGAGGAACTGTTAACAGTTTCTTATTACTTGGGAAGAAAAACAAAACCTGCAAAACTAAGCTTGCACTTGATAACACAGAGGGACCAATAAGTTACATCATGATAATGCTAACTGCAAGAGGAAATTATGGAAATAAAGCATCATTCGTGTTCATTGTACACTTCTTAACCTGTCTGTATTAGCAGCATCTTATGATGGACGGAACAATTACATGATAATGACCCCTCAAAATAAGTAATAAGTATGTTCTGCCACTTCAAACCCGTATTAATACAGCATACCTTTTCTCTAAGTTGGACACAAAGTCACCTACTGACTATTATTCCTTGTTTGATCACTGCACTCTGATGTGGTATCTAAACTTTTAAATCTTTACTAATGATAAAACAGAAATACAGCCTCAAGCCAACATGAACTGTACATTTCTCAAGAAGTCCATTATTTTAAAGCATAGTACTCATGAAAAAATAAACACTTTACTGTCCAGAGTTCAGGGGTTAACATTTCTATTTTAACCTCCTTGTACTGTAGGTCAAAAAAATCTTTATTAAATCAAATCAAGTTATCATCTCAACAAAACTCAAAATCAGACACAAAGGCTGTCAGCATATGATTTACAGTTCTTCCAAATTAGATCAACGAAAAGGGCAGAGACAAATTTACTCCAGAAACTTTCACATCTACTTTTCATCTTAACTTCAGTTAAAGTTCACCCTTGCTGCCAAATAAAATAATAAATAAAAAATAAAATATATTTTTTCACTCTGTTAAGCAGGAGTTATAAAACATACAGCGACCACACCAGCTGCCACAGCTTGTTTATGTTTCCCTCCAACTTCCAACTGCCAGGCAGAAAACGCAGGGCAAGCATGCAGTTGTTCAGTCTTAGCTGCTACAACTGAATAGGAAGTTACTGCTCATTGTAGAAACTCAGGGCAAGCAGCTGCTTAGCTGCAAATGCAGAAATTCAGCCGCTTGGCCACAGATGCGGAAGTTTACAAGAAGAGCCGCAATGATGGGATCAAAGAGCCGCATGTGGCTCGCTGACCACTGGGCTAGACATTCCTTTTCTACAGCTGTATAACATTCCTCCCTGGGTTGGAGCCTATGACTGAGATAAACCACTGGGTGCTCTTGTCCCCCTGAAGAAATCTGGCTAAGTACAGCCCCCACCTCATGGTTCAAAGCATCCACCTGCACAACAAATTCTTTGCTGTGATCTGGACTGGCTAACACAAAAGGTTCTCTCAAAGCTTCTTTAAGCTTCTGGAATGCCTGCTCACATGCGGTGGTCCACACTACCTTATCTGGCCTGTTTTTCCTTGTCAGGTCTGTGAGGGGAGCAGTTATGGTACTATAACTGGGGACAAACTTTCTGTAATACCCTGCTGCCCCTAAGAATGCTCTCACCTGCTTTTTGGTAACAGGTGCAGGCCATGCCTGAATGTCTTCCACTTTGGCAGGTTCTGGCCTGATCTTACCACTCCCCACTCTGTGTCCCAGGTAGGAGACCTCTGACATACCCACCTGACATTTGCTCGGCTTAATGGTCAACCCAGCCCTCTGTAGTCTGCCCAGCACCTCCCTGACATATTGAAGGTACTCTTGCCAGGAAAAACTGTAGATGGCAATATCATCTAGGTAAGCAAGGGCAAACCCTCCTGCTAGGATATGATCTACCAGCCTCTGGAAAGTCACTGGGGCATTTTTCATCCCAAAGGGAATCTTTGTGAACTCATACAAGCCAAAAGGAGTCACAAAGACTGACCTCTCTGTAGCACTTGGAGTCAAGGGCACCTGCCAGTAACCCTTGGTAAGATCAATGGTGGTAAGATACTTAGCACCACCCAGCTGCTCTAGGACTTCATCTGTCCTAGGCATGGGGTAAGCATCAGACTCGGTGTGAATATTTAATTTCCTGTAGTCCACACAGAACCTGGTGCTGCCATCCTTCTTTGGAACCAGCATCACTAGAGAGGCCCAGGGATTGTTGGACTCTTTTATTACCCCTAGTTCCAACATCTCCTGTTTCTCCTCCCTTAGAGTCGGTTTGGTTCTCTCAGGCACTCTATAAGGAGCCTGCCTAGTAGGCCTTTGGAGTTCTGTATCCACCTGGTGCTGCACCAGGTGGGTGCACCCTGGTTTCCCAGTGAACATGTCCCCAAACTCCTGTAACACTGCTCAGATTTCTCGAACTTGGTTAGGAGATAGCTGCTGGTACATTGCTACTCATTCCACTGAGGTGTCAGTCTGAGCCTCACTGAGGAGATCGGTCACCAGATCTCCCTCAGACTCCTCCTGCAGTCCACTGCAAATACTCAGCGCAAAGGCCTCCCTATCAAGGTACAGTTTCATCATGTTAACATGGTACAATTTGTGCTCCTGCCTAGCAGTTCTACCATGTAGTTAACATCGCTTACCTACCTTACCACCTTGTAGGGTCCTTCCCAAGCTGCTTGCAGCTTGTTGTGTTTGACAGGAATAAGAACCATCATCTGCTGCCCTATAGCATACTCTCTAGCTCGAGTATTGCTGTCACACCAGACCTTTTTCTGTTGTTGGGCTTCTGCCAGGTTCTCCTGGGGCAAGCCCATGAGTTCCCCGAGCCTTGTCCTAAGGTTTAGGACATACGCCACAGCAGATTCCTTGTGAGATTCACACACCTTCCCACTCATTCCAAATTAAATCTAGAGGTCCCCTCACCCTATGCCCATACAGCAACTCAAAGGGTGAAAAACCTGTGGATTCCTGGGGAACATCTCTATAAGCAAACAACAGATGGGGCAAATATTTGTCCCAATCCCTCTTAAACTGGTCTGCAAATGCCCGTAGCATGGACTTGAGTGTAGAGTTTAACCCCTCAACAAGACCATTAGTCTGGGGATGGTAGGGGGGGTGGTCATCGGGTGCTTCACCCCACAGTGCTTCGACAGACAAGCCAGCAGGTCTGACATGAAATTGGCACCTCTGTCAGTCAGTATTTCTTTTTGGAAACCTACCCTGCTGAAAACCTCTAACAAAGCCTTTGCCACCTTTTCTGCCTCAATGGAGGACAAAGCTACTGCCTCAGGGTATCTTGTAGCATAATCTACTACCACTAGGATATACTTTTTCCCTGTGGAACTTGGGGTACTCAGAGGCCCCACAATATCCATAGCTACCCTCTGAAACAGCTCCTCAGTCACAGGCAAAGGCATCAAAGGAGCTCTCACCTTGTCTCCTACCTTGCCTATCTTTTGGCACTGCTCACCGGTCCTACAGTACCCTGTTACATCTCTGGAAATTCCAGGCCAATAGAAGTTCTGCATAATATGTCTCTTTCTATGTTTTATGCCCATATGACCTGCAAAGGGAATATCATGTGCAATGTCTAGAAGCGCCAGACTGTAGGCTCTAGGCACTACCAAATACTGCTTTTTCTCACCCTCTAGCCCTCCTTCAGGGTCCACTCTCTATACAGTAACCCTTTGTCCCAGTATACAGATTCCCCCTTCCCTTGAGAATCATTTGCCTCACTATCTACCTGCCTCAGGCCTAGTAATATAGTGTCTGAGAGCTGAGCCTGTCTCAACTCTCTCTTTGTAACCCTTCCCAGCTCCCCTTCCACAGGAAATCTGGCATTCTCTGACAGTGGTGCCTCACTGTCAGCCTGGGTACTACTACTCACCTCTACCTTTGCAGTCACTCTGTCCAAGGGAACATCAGTACCCTTAAGCAGCTGTGGCTCACCTTCAGTCTCACTGCTACAGGGTAGCTCCCTCCCTGAAGTAACCACCTCACCAGTCCTGGCTTCAGGTATGCAGTCTGTCTGTGTCTCTCACAGGCTACCAGACCCACATGCTTGTCTCAAAGCCTGACTGCATGTAACTGCATAAACACATGGTACTGGTTTATCAAAATCTTTCCCTATCAGGACATCTGCAGGATGGTAGTTTGGTGCCCTGGTTGTCTCGAGACAACCTACTATTGGTATTTTGTCTTTCCCACATACTGGTTCCCTCACCTTTTGTTCCCTACCTTGCCTCCATGGACATCTATATGCCAAATGGCCCCACTGGTTGCATTCAAAACATTTAACCCTAGGTCCTGGACGTGTACCTAGATTAGTGACTTCCCCTGCTACTGGCAAATTCTATTGGGGAAGTCTGGGCTGCCCACCATGTGTTCCTTTAGACCCATGAGCAGCACTGGATGTCCCTTTCCTGTGCAGTGATGCCCTGCTTGCTAGGTATAGGTCTCCCTTCTTCCCCAACTCCTCTGAAGTAGCACATTGTCTATCAGCTAACCAGATCCTCATGTCCTCAGGCAAAGTGCGAAGGGCTTGTTCCCTCACCAAAAGGTCTGCCAGCCCTTGAAAAGTGGTGACCTGACATCCATTGACCGACCTATGAAAATAAGTGCTTAGTTCAGCAACATATTCACACACACTTTCATCTGCCTTGCATCTATGCTCACAAAACTTTTTCTTATAAGTTTCAGGTGTTAGCTTAAAAAATTCTAATAATTCTTTACAGCATTATAGTTAAAACAGTCAATGTCAGATAATTTGGAAAGTAGAGTTACAGCTTTACCATGGAGTAAGGGGTTCAGAAACTGTACCCAGAGCCTTTGGTCAACATCATACTGTTTACATACTCTCTCAAACATATGAATGAAACTATCAAAATTATCCCCCTCTGTAAACTGCGGAATAATTTACTGACCTTTTGTGCTTCTGGGGTCCGGTTACTCCACTTCCCATTACCTCCATGACTCTGTTGAAGAGTCAGCATCTCCATTTCATGCTGCCTCTGCCTCTTCTTCTCCTCAGCTTCCAGGTGTAGCAGTTTCTCATTCTCCTCAGCCTGTAGACATCTCAGTCTCTCTGCTGCTTCTGTTTCCAAACACTTGGCCTCCAACTCAAGTCTCTTTAGCTCCAGCTGGATTTTTAAGTCCTCTGCAGAAAGGCTGAGCTGTCAATTCTCTGAGTGTTGTACATCTTCATGGCCAGTCTAATTATTCTCCTGATTGCTGTTTTCTGATGCAGCTTTGACCAAAGCTGCAATCATGTCTGCCTTAGGTTTCCATGCACCAGTCCCTTAGCCTGGCAGCCTCAGCCAACTGGCTCCTTGTCAGCTTGCCATACTCCTCTGCTGACATGCTTGCCTGCTTTCCCTGACTAACTAAGCTAACAAAAGAAATAAAATAATTGTGATCTGAACTCTGAATATTCACTGCATGGCTGATTTAGAGTACAAAAACACCCTCAGTGATCACTGTCCACAAGCTGCAGGAATTCAGTGTCCACACCACTACAAGCCAATTAGTATGTGAAGTGGTTAACTCACTACAATCAAACAATTAATATTTGATGTGGATATCCCACCACTGCCAAACAATTAATATGTGATGCCCGTGCACTGGCCCAGTAATCAAGGAGCCTCAATCCTCACCACTGGCATGAGTGAGGGGCGTGCACATTGGGAAGGATAACAAGTACACGCACAGTAAAGTACAATTTCCCTTAAGAGCACACAGAGATCACAGTCAGTCTGGGGTTGGTTTCTCCCTTTCTCTCCAGATCCCCAATAAGACTCCCCACTGACAAAGCTATAGGGTACAGGTCTCAGCCTAATGGTCAAGCTAAAACCTCCAGCACCCTCTCTGTCCAACTAGTGCTTCATGTCCCTGCCCAAGTAGCTGACACACACACACACACACACACACACACACACACACACACACACACACACACACACACACACACACACACACACTTTGAGATATGAGTTATATGCTAACACACAGACACTCTTGGGGAAGGCTGGCACAGGTTCTCCAGCTATGCCTCCTTCTCTACACAGCCTATAAGATAGAAACCACTGCCACCAACCACTAATATCAGCCACTAATAAGACCCTTATCAAAGGATGTCCAATTTTACTGTGCAATATTATTATTATCTAGTTGGTAAGTATAACGAACAGCAAGGCTAATTGGAATGACTTGGACAGTATCACTATACATGGAATGTACTCTAGAGCTTAAATTATACCTACACAAAACAGCCACAGTTGAAACATTTAAAATATGTAATAATAAATAATAAAAACACAAGACAAACCTTCTCAATTCAACACAGTGCTAGTCAAGAGTTCAGAAATCACAGGAAAATTTGAAACAATATTGTTGGATAGTCTGACATAAATATAGAAAACATCTATTCTAAATCTGACTAAATTCCTATCTAACTGTAAGAGCAATACTGTTCTAAACTCTACTTACAAGGCAAAGTACTAGTGAGTTGATGTGTTCAGGTTCAGACAAAATCCAAAATGCTCTGATTCTCCCTCTCTGAGAAAGTCCCAGACCGACAACACATCACTGCCAATTCATCTCAGTCCCCACCATTCTCAATAGTTCTGATCTAGCTTCCCAGGCCAACAGGAACCCAAAATCCGCACCACCTTTTGCAATGTGCACCCGCAGGAAGCCACAGCAACCAAAGACATCACACATGCAAAATCTAGCAACCAATTCCAGTTTCAAAACAATAGAAAGAACTCGCTGGTCCAAACATCATGGCTCCAAGCCTGAGATCAAACAGTCATACAATGCCTGACTCATCAGCTTTCTTCCAGCAGAGTGCACCATGGCCACATTCTTAAACTCAATACAACATATAGTTTAATCATAACATATAGTTCTCTTTTACATTTGTAAAACCAGCCTGTAGACTACATTAATATCCACAAATCACATAGAATTTATCTGCAAGATTCCATCTGGCTAGAATGGCAGCCCTTCAGTTTTTCACACATGCACACACTAATGTTTGGCAGGTTGACTTTTTATACAGTTGTTTCTTGCCATATCCATTTTTTAAACACCTTTATTGAATTATCACTTGTGGCGTAGACAAATTTACATTTATACAAAATTAATCAAACTGTATTAACATTAACAAACATTATTCTTCACATATATTGATATACATCATATAACCTAAACCACATTACATGAATTATTGAATTCCTGCCTCAATTTTTTAAACAAGAAACATATTTATTAAGCCATCACTTACAACAGAAGCAGTCATACATTTATATAAATGAAAACAAACCACAGCGACACAATCCTAGTTGCAAGCATTTTACATCACAAACCATACTGACACACTCTCATATACAAACATTATACATCACTTATAAGCTACCTAATCATTTTCAGTCAAACATTATATTTCTCATTTAAGTCCTGCCTTGTTTTAAACCTCATTCCTCCCCTATATGTATTGTTCCCACAATTCCCATTTTTCGTATGTAGTTTGCTCCTACCTTTTTCTAAAGATCTCAATTCCATTTGTTTTATCTCTGTTACTATATTCACTGCTTCTAATATAGTTGGTTTAGATTTTGATTTGCATTTTCTAGTAATTGCTTTTTTGGCAGCCAGCCTAATTAGACACAGCAATGTCTTGCTTACCATATCTAGGCAAATCCTATTTTGTATCATAGCTCAGAAAAATCATCTTCCACGTCACACCAATCAACCCACCCAGCATCTTTGATAGTGCATCCTGCAGGGAATCCTTAAAGTCTGCTAACCCACTGCACTCCCAGAAAATATGTTCCCAAGTACCTCTTTCTTTCCCATCACACCTCCAACATTTGCTGTCTACCTTAGGAAGAATTATCAGGAGTCTACTTGAGGTATAAAAATATCTATGTAAACATTTCCAAGAAAAAATCATAAATCTTCTAGACTTTGTTGTCTATTTGGGAGGCATACATATATCCTCCCACTGTGAATTGTTTATCCAGTCTCATAGGTTCATAGGTGTGTACTAGGCTAATGGCCCTGGAGCCTTCACAAACCTAGCCCATAGGATTACCCTGGCATTGTGCCACCCAACCTTAGTTCCCAGTGCCTCTGTCGAGTAAAGCCACTGGAGTGATCCCTGAGGTGAATTTTTTATTTCCCATCCACTCGTCAAGATTTCTCTTGAAGATGGCCAGTAAGGTGCTCTGCTTGACTTGTATGGGAAGTCTATCCCATAGCTTGGGCAGTCTCTGGGTTATGAACTTGTCCTTCCAGCATGTTCTGTTGATTGTGGTAATGAGGGTGAGGTCTCTGGAGCATGTGGTGTGGAAGGATTGGGATTTCTTCAGATGTAGCATTTCTAACAGAGCTGGGTCAGGCATGGCTTTGTAAGTCAAGCAGAGATCACCTGTAAGTACGCGATATGAGACAGAGAATAGTTGGAGTTTTTTTAGTCTGTCCATATAGGACAAATGTTTAAGGTCTAGGATCCTCTTTGTGAGGTACTTTTGCAGCCTCTCCAGTTGTTGTATGTGTTTAGTGAAGTATATGCCAAATGGGCATTGTACTCAATGATTGGCCTAATGAGGGAAGAGTAGAGGGAGACAATGGCCTCTTTCTTCCTGGATACAAAACCCTTAGTAATGAGATGTGCCACATAGAAGGACTTTCTGACCACAGTGCCAATGTGGTGGTCAAAAGAGAGGTTGCTGTCAACCTGTGTTCCCAGATCACTTATAACGCCTTCTGTGTTCAGTGGACTACCATCAGTGTGGTAATTCTCTCTTCCCAATACTTTCTTACCTCCTATGATTGATTCTTATAGTTATTGTGTAATATTTTATATGCTTTAGTAATTATTCCTTTTTTAATGGCAGCTTCTGTTCTAGATTCTACTGAAAACTCAGCCAGTGCTGGTCTTTTATTTAGTACTCCCTATTTCTTCTCTTTGCCTATATTCTGATATCAATTCTTGATAGGGAAAGCAATCTCTAACCTGCAGTCCAAATACATTATTGGCCTCTTCCCATTCTATTACCTTTCCCTCTCTAGTTATTTGCTCCCCATACCTTGGTTGCTATGCCAGTTTTCTCCAATAAATCCTAGCCCCCTCTTGCTTATTGTCTACATCCCTAATTGCAGTCTTTCCTATCAGTAGAATCTCCTTTCTCTATTCCCATGCTGGCTTAGTTTTTAGAATACTTTTTGCTCCTTTATGGATATAATATTCTGTATGAGTATTGTTATTCTCCTTAAAGGCCTGCATCCAAAATCCCATAGGTTCATAGGTTCATACTAGGCTATCTGCCCTAGGGCATTTATAAGCCTAGTCAGAGTGTGTTTGGCTTTCACCACCCATTTTAAAATAATTTTGCTATGCCCTTTTTCGAGGTTAGTATACTGTGCCTCTGTCTAACAGTGACACAAAAGTGATACCGGGGGTAAACCTATGATCTCCCATCCACTCATCAAGATTCTTCTTGAAGAGAGTCAATGAGGGACTCTGCCTAACCTGGACTGGGATTTTATTCCAGAGTGAAGGGAGCCTCTGGGTTATGAATCTGTCCCTCCAGCATGTCCTATTTATTTCAGTGCTGAGGTTCAAGTCTCTCGAGCGCATAGCTCGATGGGATTTGGATTTTCTGAGGTGCAGCATGTCCATTAATTCCAGGTTAGACATGGCTTTATACGTCAGGCACAGATCACCTCTGAGCAGGCGGTATGCCACTAAGTAGAGATGGAGTTTCTTTAACCGGGCAGCATGTGGCATCTGTTTGAGCCCTTTGATCCTCTTGGTGAGGTACTTTTGGGGTCTTTCCAGTTGCTGCAGGTGTCTGGTAAGGTACATCCCAAAAGGGGCATTGTACTCAATTATGGGCCTGATGAGGGATGAGTAAAGAGGCACAATGACCTCCCCTGATCTAGATGTGAATCCCTTCATGATTAGATGGGCTATATAAAATGTTTTTCTAACCACTTTGGCCACGTGGTTGTCAAATGAGAGATTGCTATCAACTTGGGTCCCCAGGTCCCTAATTACATCTTCTGTACTTAATGGATTACCACCTATGTGTGTGGTAATTTGTAGGCACTTTGTTTTTGCCAAAGGGGATGACTATACACTTTTTGGCATTTAGCTTGAGGCCATGGCTCTGGCACCAGTTGTCTGTTTCTATGAGGCCCTTTTGGAGGATGCGTGTGTCGGCTGGAGTGTCAATTATGGCGCCCAGTTTGCAGTCATCTGCAAACTTGGTCAGCCACAGTCCTTCCGTGTTGGCCTGTACCTCTGAGAAGTATATACCGAACAAGAGAGGTCCCAGAACTGAGCCTTGTGGGATGCCACTTGTAACTGGTTTGGAGTCTGACATGGCTCCAGCAATTCTAACCATGTGGGTTCTGTCCTTGAGCCAGTTTGCAACCCATCTAGTGACATAGGGGTTTGTATTTAAGCTGGTGAGCTTATCTATAATGCCCGAGTGGGGTATTGTATCAAAGGCTTTTGCGAGGTCCAGGTAGGCTGTGTGGACCACCTTCCCCTCGTCAATGGCCTTAGTGACTGTTTCAAAGAAATCAACCAGGTTTAAGAGGCAGGATCTGCCCTTAACAAAGCCAAACTGGGTAGGATCCAGTGTCTGTAGGTCCCCAATATATTTATTTATGAGGTCCATGATGATCCTTTCCATAGCTTTGCAGACCAAGCTAGTCAGGCTTATGGGGCGATAGTTTCCAGGTTCCGTTGAGGCACCACCTTTGTGGAGAGGGACTACTGTTGCAGTACGCCACTCTTTGGGTACATATCCTGTAGTAAGGCTGAGAGTGAACAGTAGTTTTATGTTTGGGTTTAGCTCTTCTTCGAGTTCATGTAGGACGCAGCCTGGGACACCGTCTGGTTCCCATTGATACTGTGTTTTTTGCTTTGGAGAGGGCAGCTCTTACCTGAGCATCTGAGATGTCAGGGGGGCAGCACTCTGCTGGGATAGATATTTGCCCTTTTCTCCTTGTTTCTTGAGATTCCCCCTGTTTCAACATCAACCCTTTCCACTTTGAATTATAGTTTTCTGCTTGTGCTATATATAGGAGACTTAACTTTGTAGCTCTGAAATACCCCTTCAAATTGGGTAATCCCAATCTGCCCTGTTCTACTGCAAGAATCTGCTTTTCCCACTTGACTCTTGCCATCTTCCTCTCCCGGATAAATTCATTTAGCTCTTTATTAATTGCCATCCACAACTTCTTCTTTGGTTGATAAAAGTATGCCTGACCTGTGTATAAGGCTAAAGGGATTAAAATAGTTTGACTGCTTATATATTATTATCTATATGCATATAACAAAGCTTTCATTGTCTCAGTTTTTGTATTATCTTTTGTTTAGTCTCTTCCCACATATCTTTAGCTGCCACACCAGGATAATTTTTAATCCATACCCTAAATACTTCATTTTATCATGTGCCCATAAATCGTTCTGGTTTTGTCAGATATAAAATCACATCATCTGCAAATAGAGCCAGCTTTTCTTGGCTACCATACCAAATATATCCTTGAATTTCTGAGTCCCTTATTTTCTTTGCCAGTGGTTCTAAATATAATGCAAATAACAAAAGGGAAAGGGAACACCCCTGCCTGGTTCCTCTGCTCAAGCAGAAATTATCAGGGGGGACCCCCACCCACTTGAATTTTCACCTCTGCCCTCTCATATTTCCTCCTAATCAACCTTATATTTTTCAGGAAAAGCAAATGCTTTCATTGCCCTGCTCATAAATTCTCAGTTTACTCTGTCAAATGCTTTCTCTGCATCAAGACGCACGGGCAACAATGGTATTTTCTTTCATTCTGCTTCCCTCTTGATCATCAATATTCTGTTAATGTTGTGAAATGTTTGCCTCCCTTCCACAAAACCATAAAACCACATTGATCCATAGCTATCAATTTTGGCATTACTTTTGTCATTCTTTTAGCCATTACAGGCATGAGCACTTTATAATCATGGTTTAGTATTGAAATGGGTCTATATGATGCTGGGTGTGATGGATCTTTGCCCTCTTTAGGTATTACAGCTATCACTGCCTTCTTCTAGGATGTTGGAACTTCTCCTGTTAAAATGCTGTTAAACAAAACCTTCCAGATCTTTATCAATTGTTTCCCTCATACCTTCCAATCTTCCACAGGAATACCATCTATTCCTGGGGACTTAGACTGGTTATACATCACATTTTTTTTCACATCTCCTCCTATTCTAACCATTAGTAACTGAGCCTCATTTACCTCTAATCTTAGCATATTCAATTCTTTCATAAACATTTCCATTTGTACCCTTTCTTGATTTCCATATTTCTCTGGTTTATACAGACTTTCACAGAATTTCAGAAATATTTCTAATACCTCTACAGGATCTCTTGTTACCTCCCTTGTTATAGGCCCTCTAAGCTTAGCAACAGCCCTTTCTACTTTCTGTTGCCTGAGGTCATTGTGCTAAAAGTTTTTGTGCTCCACTGTTACTATCAAAAACAGTTGCTTCACAGCAGTCTTTCTAAATTTGTGCATATTATCGAGGTAATCCCTTATTTTCTGCTTAGCATTCTCTAGTTAATCCTGTTCTTGTTCTGTGAGCTTTCCCCATTCTGCAATACATTTGTCAGTCCCTCTAAATAATTCTCGTAACTTCTTAACCATAGCTCCCTTTCTTTTATTTCCATCCTATTTTTAACCTCCACCTTAATTTTATCCCACTCCCTAGCTATATTTTCAGAAGACATTTCTGTCCCCTCTAATAGCTCCTGAATAATCTCCACTACCCATTATTTAAATTCCTCTCTTTTCAATAGATAGCTGGGGAAGCGTCAGTGTCTCATTTGCATTTCATTACCCCGTGTTTTTATTTTAGTTATTAATGGCACATGATCTGAAATAGTTATTGGGTGCATATCAAGACATTCAATTAAATGCACATGTTCCTGTGAAATGTACTTATGTACATTTGAGCCTATGTCACATCTTACAAAACTTTTTGTTTTATTGAAAGCCCTCAAAAATACATCCCAGTAAACCCCAAAAGACTATTAACATAATATTAACACACAAAACTATGTACATCTTGAAATATTAAAGTTTTACCTTCCTAATAAGAACAATTATCCCAAACTGACAGCCACACTGATAGACTTGGGTTAAGCTAAAAGGAAGGTTATCCATGCTAAGATGCCTGGTACAGCCTGTGCTTCTACTTAGTGTTCTCTGTTTTTGTCTTAACTTTATTGCTTTCCAAGAATGAGAAAACACTTGAATGCTTTCAGAAAACATTATCTCCTTGCCATTGAATGAAAGACATTAAAAGAAAGAAATATTCTATTTTTATTGCTCTTTATCAGATTGTCACCATGGATACATGATGACCAGATACAGTGTTGCTTCCACAACTATTTATTTATTTATTTTCTAGAGGAGAGCTTCATTATATTCAATGTATTTTATTTATTTGCTCTCTCTTAAAACTTACTAGATAAAGCCAAGAGCCTTAATCCAGTCATTCCCCTATGCAAGAATGTTAAAAAAATGCATAATTGTTTTCTTGTATTGTGCTCTGTTGAACAGACATTTCTCTTCTTTTTTTATTGCAATGGCTACATTTCTTAAAACTGAACAAGGAGAAAGAGAAAAGAAGGGAAACAACAGGTGCACCTGTTTACTTTAGTATCCCCATTACACTTGAAAATAACCGAGAAAACTTTATAGCATGCAGATATCATGCACTATACAAATATTACTGTTAAGAAGAAAAATTTGTTTTACTTACAGTTAACTCTTTCCTTCCTCTTCCCCTCTCCTACGTGGTACTCATTAATGACATGAAGTAGGTCATATGCTTTAGAGTCCCCTACAAATTTAAAAAAATCAAAAAAGTCCAATATTTCCAGATTTTCTTGTTCTTTCATGTTTTACAAATATAATGAATGCTTTATAATATCACATTTATTTGTCAATTTCCAAGTTGCTGGTTTTATTTCTGTCTGTTTCCATCTCCCAACTCCAGTCTCTGCTTTATTTCCAATCTACTGTCAGCTCTTCTAGTCGACTCTTGTACTTTTTTTCTGTCTTTCAAGCATCTTCCATTGAAAGATTGGAAAAGGTTTCCCTGGTAGTGTCTCTCTGTGGTCTTTATTACCAGAAGAACAAAAAGCAGAATCTCCTTCTTTTTCACAGCTCACTTTTTGTTGGTCAAACATTTGTATTTCCTCCTTAGCATGTTCTGCATCAAAAAATGATTTTGTCCCCCCAGGAAAGAATATTCTGAAGATAGCTGGATACAGCAGTTTGAATAACACACCTGTTTTTTTGACATTCCCTGATTAGTGGAATAAATTTACTCCTCTTCTGCCTGGCGTACAGTGAGTAATCATTTTCCACAAACAGTCTACTGTCTCCCACGTTTAGTACTTTATCCTTCTGACACAATCTTGTCAGAATCAACTCCTTTTGGTGGGATTGCATTTTTACTATTAAATGTCTAGGTTGTTTTCTTATAGCCAGGTTTGGAGCGTAAACATTATTTGCCCTTTCAGTTAACAGCTCCTGCTGTAGAATACCAGTCCATTTGCTTATTTGTACTTTCATAAAATTAATATAGTCTGTTCCTTTCAGCTTTTCTGGTACAGCAGAAAATCTCATCTTTTCCCTGCATGCCCTGTCCTATAATTCTATTATTTTTTGAAACATCTCTTCTTGAGCAGACTCATATTCAGCCAGCCTTTTCTTCATTCTGACCTCCAATTTTTGCAGTTTTATTACCTCATCTAAATATCTGTTTAAAGCTTCTTCCATTATACCCAGCCTTTTGTTATTTGAGTTGATACACTCCATCAGTGTTTCCTTTATTTTAATCACCTCTGAGCACATTTGACTTATTTTTCCTCTAGGTTACAGGAAGTCATGTTCTTGCACCAAAGCTGGAGCTTGCATTGCTTTTTGCTAAACAGCTACAGAATTCTTCCCAGTCAATTTTTTCCCTAACCTTTTATGGTTGATTTTCTTTCAGGATCTCTGAATTTCTTTTTTTGCTGCCAATCAAGCAGTGCACTTACTAACCAGTTACTGAAATTTACTCAAAAAATTAGTTCAGTGCCTTTCTCTTCTGAGTTTCTGTTTTCACACTGGGAGAGCTGATATTAAGATGTTGCTCAATTACCAGCCATCTTGGAAGTTCATGCAGATAATATTGTGTTACTGAGGATGGTCACATGCTTCTGGATATTTTCTTGGTGTCATACTCCTTCCAGCCAGCCCTGGAGTTGTGTATTATACCCAGAAGCCTTTAGATGTGACTCCCTTTCTTGCATCACATGTCACAAAGAATAAAGTTACCAAACGACCAGGTTTTTCCCTGGATACATCCTCTTTTATGGGCTCCTGTCCAGGTGGTTTTTGAAAGCTCTGCCAAACCCAGACAAAGCGCAGAATTTTCAAAAAACCGACATCCTTATTTCGGAGTCTTTCCTCCACTTTTTTTTTTTTTTTTTTTTTGATTGGCTCATATACCGGTATACGAGCCATTCAAAAAGCGGAGCTCTGTTCAATGCGGAACAGCTTGATGTTCTGCATTGTACAGAAGAGAGTCCGCTGTGCGCGTTTTTGATTGGCTCGTATACCGGTATACGAGCCAATAAAAAAGCGGAGCTCTGTTCAATGCGGAATTGCTTGATGTTCCGCATTGAACAGAAGAGGGTTGCTGTTCGATGTTTTGATTGGCTCGTATACCAGCATACGGGCCAATCAAAAATCCCCAAACACGGACCTTTTTTTTTTTTTTTTTTTTTGCTCTTCAATTAAGAAGAGGGGAGCAAAAAAAAAGCCTTTAGTTTTTTTTTTCTTTGCTCTTCAACCTAAGAGGGTGAAATAATATGTGCTGGTAGCAGCACATATTTTTTTCGTCCTCTTTTACATACAAAGAATTATGGTAACCCTATCAAAGAATGAATTGTTTGCAACCAAGGTTCCTTTACAGTTCAGTGAAGTGTCTCCCTAGGGAAGGGTTGCTACTTATCAACCAGTTGGAGCCTTTCATAGTACTCCTTTTCTTAAAAGCTGTGAAGGAAAAACTGTTTACAGGACAATTTTAATAAGTGTGACAGCCAACCCATCATAGCATGCCTAATCTAGCAACAGGTATATGGTCTTATCCACTTTTAAAAAGAAGCAGTGCACATGACACCAGTTTTTAAACAGAAGCATCATTCTTAGCAGTTCACATTCTTGGTGTAGTGAATGCACTGGTGGACATCTTGATCTGTCCTTCTAGTCCTCTACTTGACCTGCATACTCAAGAACCATTCCTGGTTTGTATCTTGCACAAGTGGAATTGTCTGGTGATCAAACATTTTGTCACCTGGGATAATTAAGTTGTTCTCCTCTGCTGTGTTCAGCAGGCAAGGGAGATTTCACAATGGATATGCTTTCCATTTTATTGGGAAATTCATGTACTCTTCCCACCATTCCCTGTGATTTCACAACTCATCACAAAATTCTGGAAAGGAAGAAGGAAAGAGAAAACCTAATCCTCATTATCACCCTGGTAAACAAGGGTGTAGTTTCAGGCTGTCATGATGCAGAAGACTCAGTTCTAGCCAAGGACTACCCTCCTCAGTTGGGGTGACAGTTGGTTCTACTTCAAAGCTTGGCTTTTATTGTAAACCCTCTAATACTGTTGAATCTCATAGAAGAGGTATGAGAAGTGATTTAAGCTGTCAGGAAGCCTTCTACTAGACAAATATACTGTACCAAATAGTTACTTTATTTCATCACAGCAGAATCCCATGCTGTACCATTTAGATTACAGATTGTTATGGGCTTTCTAGGATATGTTTATGATTTATGTCACATTTTTTTTTTGTGGTCAGAAAACATGTTTCACTTGTTTCTGCCCATCATGACCTCGTGTTGGCCAAGATTATAGCCCAGCACTAACTGGTGGACCAGTTGCTTAAAGGGAATTTTTACCCTCCTTTGAAGAAATTCTGTCCTCCTTGGGACTTGAACATTATAACCTGCAAAATGATGTTCTTTTTTGCCATCATCTGTGCTTGCAGGGTCTTAGAGTTGCATGGATGTTGTATGTTAGGACCAGTCAATGTTTCTTTCCAAAGATTACATTCTGATTTGTTCTCACAGTGCACTGTTAAGCTCCTTGTTTTTTTCAGGGGCAGAAACTGTGGGTGAGGTAACTCTTAACATACTAAATGTTTGGTGTCAGATTAGGCTTTATCTGAAGTGATTACAGGGGTTTGGGGGAGGGTTGGTTACAAGGTACAGGGTTAGATTCTCACCTTTGAAGAAAATTGGCTAGACTTAAAATGGCCCATAAGAACAGTTAACTTAGTACTAAACTATGGCCCTACGGGCATCTCAGTTTTTCTTGTTTCTTTTCCGCACCCCTGTAGAATACCATTTAATAGTTATAGATGGGAGGTTGGCATAATGGTTAAAGTGTTTACCTTACAAACACAGGGTGTAGGGCTTGATTCTCACATTGGATAATTAGCTAGGCTAAAATGGCCTACAAGGGTAGTTAGCCTATTACTAATCTATGAACTAATCTATGAAAAGCTTTGTCTCTATTACCACATAGAAAAGAAGTCTGGCAGTTGTCAGGCAAACCCTTTCTAAGTGAATAACTAATTGAATTATCTTTTGACATCAGGTGGGTAAACAATCAGTGGAAAAGACTACTATCAAATGGGAAATTGCTGCTTCTGTTGCTTGCTTTCTGCATTGCAAATATTTGTATAGTGGCTTCTTGATTGTGGTTCCTAACTTCATCGAGCATTATTGTTTGAACTGTGTTTCCACAAGTCAGAATTTCTTTCCTCAGTAGTCATCATTTTGAACCTTTTCTTTTGGTTAATAGCTCTCAACTATTCAGAATGTCACAGAATGTCCAGGTTTTTGCCTCACATTTTGGTCTGTTCTTGTTAACTTTGGGCTTTCTCTGGCAAGTCATGGACTGAAGCCACTAAAGAATGACAGATGTTTGTATTTCAGACTTCTTCAGATATGCATGCTAATATAAAATCCATTATTCTAGCAACGTTCTGGGTTTATAGCAGCAGTATTTAAAATCTGTCCCTGATTTTGGTTCTTTGTTCCCCATTGTTTTTTACTTTGTCCAAATTTACTGAACAAATGAGTTGAGAGGTATGATGCTTGACTATTTTCTCCCTTTATTCACCCTGAAAGGGTTTACTCTTTGAAATTCAGTCCACTGGTGGCTTTATCAAGAAGGGTCATAACAGATATGTTCCTAGAATGCTATTTGATCTACAAAGTGCTAAAACACCCTCCCACCATACCTCTCAACCTGGAAACATCAAAAATCTGTACAAGGCCCATGA
Source organism: Protopterus annectens (assembly GCF_019279795.1). Classification (NCBI taxonomy): domain Eukaryota; kingdom Metazoa; phylum Chordata; order Ceratodontiformes; family Protopteridae; genus Protopterus; species Protopterus annectens. Next base: position 1,205,620,000 of record NC_056745.1, on the reverse strand, counting down.
AAAATAGGTACAAATCTGTACGCTGATTAACATCTAATTTGCATGCATAATTATGTAACCCCACCCACTCCCGTGGAATTATGGGATACCAACTTTCAAACGCAAACTGAAGAACAGACAACCAAAATATGGCACCGGATTTATTCAGATCCATCATCCACTGTAATTATTTTAAACAAAAATCATGTGCATATCTGTTACGATATAAAATATACTATACACAGATACTATAAATTACAGTGCGGGTATCCTGGGCCATTATGTTACGAGCAACAGTTTTTATTTTAACTTTACAAATCATGTATGTCATCAAAATGCTACATGAAACCAAAAATAGAATTTTGTTAAACTTTTGCTCCCTTAAACATGAACTATACGTGTGACTATAACATTAGTTATAGAGATAAACAGAAATGCACCATTAAAGAAACAATATAATGTAAGGAAAACATAAGAATAGTCACCAAATTCTGAGGCAAAGCATTTTATTGAATGTATTAGTGAAAACTGGTTAATAAAAATATGCAAATAGAACACAAGAACAGTCATCAAATTTCAAAACAAAGCATTAGTGAAAAATTACACAACAAACTGTAGCAAAGTGACATCAAATTCAGTAAAAAAAATAAGGAAGTTAAAACAAATACAGCACATACTCCTTTTAGTATACAGGTTGACAATTTAGATGGGAGGAGAGGAACACATCAAGGGGAAATGTTAAAAACAGGTCTGGCTCAGAAAGAGTTCTGTTATGTTACAAAAAATACCACCTAAAATTGAGAAAGTAAAGCTTTACTTTGTTACCTTTGTTTTTTATCCTGGTCTAAGGCATGCCAAAGCATGGACTGGGCAGAAGGCAGAGTACCTCACTTTAAGACAAAGTAATAAAAATATAGAAATCTAACTACATTCATGAAGCCTGCAATTAAATGCCCAAAACAAATGTACCTACATCTCTTACACCAAGGCAATTAAGTTACACATTTAATTTAATTTAATATAATTTAATGGAATAAAATGATATGCCCAAGTCTGGCAGCAATTTCTCCACTTTACTGAATTGTACCATATATGCGGTGGTGATGCTGCGGTAGTGTTGTCGCCTCACAGAAAGACGCCGTCTGGTTCGATTCTCAGCTAGAGCGTCCTCTGGGTGGAAACATGCGTGAATGGGCGTACCTTCATTGAAAGGTTGTGCGTCAGGCCTGGCAAGCCAGTATGTAAAAATCAACTGCCAATCATTAGCAGACCGGAGTTCCGCTGTGGTGACCCCTAACCGGGAAAAGCCGAAAGACACAAACAAACAAGCTGAATTGTACCATATAATTTCACAAACTACTTGCACAGAAGAATGCCAAAAGCTGTTTTACACTATCATACTTTTGACACTGCAACCCTTTTTCAAATAGTTAATCTGAATTTCAGCTTTCAGGATGCAGAGATATAATTTTCTGCAATGTTTTATGCACACTGTTGGGCTGCTAATAACCTGAATATAAAGCTTTATGATGAAATGTTAAGCTTAGGACTTGCTTCAAGAACCTAACATCTTAATTACTTATGTTAAAGAAAAATAAAGTCATCCATGGATTAAGCATCTTCATAACCTGAAAGTAACAAAAAGTATCCTATAAAAGCTTTAACAGTATTAAACATTTGATGATAAACATGGATATGCACTCACACATACACAAGACATCCAAACTAAATATAACGTATCCACCTTTATCAGTGGAACAATCCCATCGACAAGGCAAAGAAATGAACTGTTTTGCTAACAAAGTTGGAGTGCTGGATTGTTTCACTAACAAAGTTGGCTATGTTATCCTTAGTTTGGATGATGGACTACACACACACACGCACACACACCTCTGCAGTTAAAAGTGCATTGCATTCTAATACTCCTGTGTTTAGCTCTGCATGAGTAAAACGGTGGCTCTGCAAAGTAATCCTGCCCTGCCATAACTCCTGCTCTCCCCGAAAAATGGCAGAAGTAAATCTTAGGCTCTGCAAAGTAATCCTGCCCTGCCATAACTCCTGTTCTGCCCAAAATCGGCAGAAGTAAATCTTAGACACAGCTTCTTACCTGTCCTACTATTCAAACACAGATGCGTGGCATGCTGACGGAGGTGATGTCATCACGCACGTGATCACGTCACCTCCAAAAGCGCGAAAATTAAAAAAATAGATCTGAAAAATCGGAATTAATGGGGTGCCACTCGGGAATCGTGGCACCCCATTATTGGGACCCCAAAACTCAGTAAAAAACGTGTTATTCGGGACGGTTGAGAGGTTTGCCGCCCACATCTTTCTCAGTGCTTAAATGTGATCTGCCCTTCCAGCAATCAGTTTGCATTTCCTGTAAGTCACTGAAATATGTATCTGTGTAAACTCCATGACCAAATGAATGCCTCTCCATCCAGCTGCTTCATTCTACATGCACTGAGCAATTGCTGCTGCAAAAGTTGACATAATTTTACTACCAGAGGAACTTCTACAGCTGAATTTCACCTCCAGTTGCAAACGTACAAAAAAAGCAATACCTTTAGTTAAAACCTATGTTAAGGCAGTTTCAAAGAATCAGACTAAATTTAACAGTTTTCCCTCCCTTCTGCATTAGTGTGTTATGTACTATAGTGTTGAATCTGTTGGAAGGACACCCCACCCACACCCAGAGGCCTTATACTGCCGAAGGTGAAGCTAAATTAACACATTGGTAAGTTTTACTCTAGCAGTGTAAAATTTCCCTGAAAGCCAATAAAAGCCCATAACAATAAAAGTAAATGCTGTGACTCATGTTCAAGTATTTAGAGTTCAAAGACCGTGTCTTTGTATCAATAAACATTCTACCTCACTGTTTTTCATGGTAAACCATCTGTTGGGGTGGGGGTGGGGTAACTGCATTCCATTGTAGTACCTGATTGGCCTTTCCTTAATCTCACTTGTTTTCCAACTACTTTTGCCTTTGAAAACCACTTCTCTCCACATGACCCACGTGAACTCCTCTCCATCCAACTGCTTCACTCTACAATAACGCACATTGCATTTTTGAATTTCTTAACAGAAATGGTCTACTTCGTTCTTGTTCAACCTTGTACTAGAAGCAATTACAAATAAGCTTCTACTGACTTACAAACTGGCTAAATGTCTTTCTGCTGTTAATGTCGAGCAAATATATCAAGTTTATACTGGCTTTTTTTGCTCTAGGATTCACTGGTAGCACCTATTTTTCTACTGTGTTCAACTCTAGCTAAGTGCTGTCTTTCTGCTGTTAATGTGTAGCAAATATATTAGCAAATGTCTACTGGTTTTTGGTGCAGGATTCAGTGAAAGCACCTAATTTTGCTTTATAAACTGCACAGCTACAGCAAATAAGTTTGTACTGTATTGCCATCTCGCTAAGTGTTAATTTTCTATCTGCTGCTAATCTCTAGTATGTATATATATATATATATATATATATATATATATTTGCATGTTTCTGCTGACTTCTACTGAAGGTTTCAATTGTAGTAACTGATTTTATGTTTTATGAACAGCACAATTACTGGCTAGTCAAGTCAGCTGTTAATAATATGAGACAGTTCTGTTTGTGAAAAGAGTTGGGCCATTGCCTGTTTTTTTCATATATGTTAAAAACTCAAGCTGCTTGTTCTAAAGTACTTACATGTCACATTTATAGACTGTATATTATGTAGCAAAGAGTAGGAACTGAGATAGGGGTTCTACCTGTTCTCCTAAAATCTGTAAACCTCCATCTCAGTAATCTCAGACTTGCATGCCAGCACACATCTCATGAGCTACTTTCCTTCTGTTCTTCCAGTCTGTGGAAGTCTCCATTTCAGTAATCCCAAATTTACACAGCTATCCGGTTTAAAGGCACAATCCTGAAATATATTGCACTACTTATGTTGGCTAAACATTGCTTAAAGCTGCAGAGTATAAATAGTACTTTATCTACCCAGTTCAACCATCATACAATCCTAGTTATTTTAATCTTTGTCTCCCTCTTCCCCATGTCCTGAGCACATAGTATGTCCGACAATTGCTGCTGTGAAAGTTAACATAATCTCACTACCAAAGGAACTTCTACAGCTGAATTTCAACTCTAGTTGCAAAAGTGCAAAAGAAGCAGCAATACCTTCAGTTAAAATATATGTAAAGCAGTTTCCAAGAATCAAACTAAACTTGTTTTCTCTCACTTCCGCATTAGAGTGTTTTGTACTGTATTGTCAAATCTGCTGGAGGGACACCCCCACCCACACCCCAAGCCTTATACTGCTGAAGGTGAAACTAAATTAACACTTTACCATATTTTACTCTAACAGTGTAAAATTTCCCTGGGAAGGCAATAAAAGCCCATAACAATAAAAATTAAATGCTGTGCCTCATGTCAAGTATTTAGATTTCTAGGACCTTGTCTTTGTATCCATAAACATTCTAACTCACTAATTGTTTTTGGTGGTAAACCATCTGTGTGTGTGTGTGTGTGTGTGTGTGTGTGTGTGTGTGTGTGTGTGTGTGGGGACTGCATTCCATTGAAATACCCGATTGGCCCACCCCTTGTCTCAGTTTTTTCTCCAGCTACTATAGCCTCATTTCAAGCCAAAGTCACTGCACTACTGCCTATTGTAGTTAAATTAGGTGTATGTTAAAGGGACACTATCTCGTTTGTAAAATCACACTTCTGCCTCGGACCGAAGCTGAAAACACTGCCACCCCCTTAGCTAATCACCTCCCTGTTTGTGACATCACTAATGACGTTGTGACTATCCCACCCACAGCGTTAAATTTCTTTAAAAAGGTGCAGAAACCTGTATTCCAGCCTTGTTTTACTTCCCTCTGGATTAAGGACACTCAGGGTTTGGGTTCCCTGCTTTGAAGTTATGTTGTATAGTGAGCCGTACTATAATGTATACAATGGCAACAAAATCAAAGTAAATCCAACGATAAGCAAAGAAAAGGCACTGGTTGCCGCTATCTAGCTATTAGTTGTTAAGGGGAGCAAGCAAGCCATAATAAATTAGGGTAATGTGGGCCTGATGTCTGTGGGAAGGAGACGAACAAAATGAGAGAGTAATTTGGGTTCGTTACATTTTATAAGCACCAGTCACTCATGCCACTACCTATTTTGCAAAGCTTACACTTAGAACTGAACTGTCTTCTTGATCTCCGCTATGCAGACCAACCATTAAAAGAAAGGAAAAATGTTGTAATCTGTAATGCTTTGTGTGACCCTTCTGTTTGATTGTTGCTCATGGACTTCCGCTTTTTAAAATATTTCTTATGGTGTTTCACGTACCTTTTGCATTGTAGCATTTAGTGCATATTATACCATGATTGTTTTCCCTGTAAAACTGTGCGTTTGCACCTAAAAAAGTCAGAAAATAATGACATACTTTGAGTTTCATACTTTATGTCCTTCAGAAAATCAATGCTAATGCAAAATATTATTCTATCAATTTTTCTGTTTTTATGAGTAATATTAAAAAAATGGCCATATTTTTGGTCATGTCTGCCCCCATTATTGATGGCTTTGTGAAGAGTTCTTGCTCCAAGAGGTTGAGAGGAATGGTGCTCAGAATTAGCGCTGTAGCGCTTGGTGTGGGGTCTAAACTGCAGCAACTGCTTACTATATCGTAGCAAGCATCTTGTTACAGTTAAAAAAAAAGAAGAAGAAATTGAAAGTACTTTGGAACTGTAACAAAATGCTTGCTACAATGTAGCAAGCAGTTGTTACAATTTAGACCAAACACCAAGCGCTACAGCTCTCAGTCTTTTGCTTTTTTTTTTTTTTTTTCCCGTTTTTTGTTTTTATTGCATGCATTGGAACTCTCCCGGTAAAGAGCAGGTTGAAAGTCAGTAGTGAAAACATCGGGTGGAGAATCTAATTGTGACTGATGACTGGCAGGGATTATTTTACCGATTTGTGTACGTGGAACGATTTAAAGTAGTCTAGTATATTTCATTTGGGAAGACGTGTTCGTTTATGCAGTTACAAGACAAAATATTGCTGCTTGTCTTGTTTGTTTATTCATTGGTGGTTCAAAGTTCACATACCCTCTGGAAACCACAGTAAATTTTAAAATCCAATACGGTCGTCATTCGTAAGGTGAAGTTTGAGGTACTGTACTTGATTGCCAGGTAGCTTCCTTTTTCTGGTATAATGTTTAATTTTAACAATTGAATGTAAAAAAATGTCTACACACTTTTTAGGTGAGTCTTGCAAAGTTTAGTACTGTAACAACTTTGATTATATTAGCCGCATAAAGTTTTGATTTGTGTTTGCCGTCTACCTGAAACAGGTTGATTTTCATTGTAGCACATTCATTCAGGTTGTTCATTTTTACATAAATGATCGGTTGGTTTCGTCTTTATCTTGTTGAATTTGGCAACTTTTTGTTGTTTGTATTCCGCTGTGGGTCATACTAATTTTGTATGCGGGTAGGTTCTCTTACATTGCAGCTCATCAGTTTGGTTGATTGGAATAGTGTCATTGGTATTGGCAGCTATACAAAATATTTAGTACTTTTGTGCTCTGTTATGTGATAATTTCATTTAAAGCAAAATTGTGCTTTTCATTTTAATAATGTAAACTAGGGTGAAGCTTTCCATTGATATTCATTTTTCATCTATTTATTAGAAGTAGACAGAGTGTTACCAATGGTTATTTTGGAAACAAAACACTTCGAAGTAATGAGACTGAGGAGTACTGGTGTATACAAATGTGTCTAATGTGGTGTAATTACTCTTATTTTATGATTATATTACTTAGACCTTGGATCTTGATTAGAAGCTTTCCACCCCTTTGGTTGGGTCTGTGATGGAAGAAGGCATATAATAAGGGATAACATCCAGCTTATCTTGGTAGATTTCTCTAAAATGTGATATAGGTAAGGTTTTGCTCTTTGTAGCAGCAGTGAACATACTGTGCAGAGTACAGATGACCACACTTCTTATTAATCAAATGTCATTGGGTGGGATAGCTGGAAACCCACTATTACTTTCACTAAAAGAATCTGCAACACTTTTGTTTATGTGTCATTGGCGAAGTAATCAAAGGCAGGACTATCTCCTTCTCTTCCCCCACATTCTCTGCCAGAAATGGCACATTAGACTTGAATCTTTCATTTTGGAAATAATGTAACTAACATCATGATATGCATGTGTATGTGTATACTGTTGCAAAATGTGTTCCTTGATTTTGCAGTAGAAACACAGCTTTCCACACTAAGTGTACATGCATGTTAGTTTTTAGCAGCATGTTTTGTTTTTTGGAAGTGTGATTTTTGGGATGATTGGAATTGAGGAGGAGTACAACGTTGTAGTAAGTAGTAATGCCTGGGCTGTGATAAGTTGTACCTTCTTTGGTTTGGATTTATACTGTATGCCTAGCTTATTTCTTGTGGAAGTAATATGTGTTTTTTTCAAAAAAGTTTATGATTGATAATACCACGGAGTTTGGCATGCGTGACTTGTTCATTATTTAAATTTCATCTAGACCAAGTAAGATTCATTTTTGTTTTATCTTTGCATTTAACAGAAACGTAATACCTTTTTTTAACATCTTTATATAATTATCATCAGTCCAACATTACATAGATTGGTTAGTTCCTGCCTTCCCTTTAAACCTCCACTCCTCATCAAAAAACATTTATTCTACATGTATTTCCACTTTTTTAATGTAATTTGCTCCTACTCTTTTCTAAAGATTCCACTTCTGGTTCTTTTATCTGTTACAATATTCACTACTTCAAATACTTCAAATACAGTTGGTTTAGAGTTTGATTTCCATTTCTAGTAATTGCTTTTTGGCAGCCAACCAATTTAAACGTAACAAGGCCTTACTACATCTAGACAATTCAGATCCTGTGTCCTAGCTCAAAAAATGTTTCCTTCATTATGCCCATTTGCTCGCCCTATTTTTCTGATAGAGTCTGCCAACTCATTGCACATCCAGAATGTATATTTCCAGTTCATAGGCGTTTACTAGGTCAGTGACCACAAGGGCCTTTTTGATCCTAGCCATGCATCCCAAATCTCTGGTAAGTTCTTGTACCCTTGATAAGTGTAAGCAGGGACCTGGGAGATGAAACGTTTACAGGCTGCCTCTATCCATTAGAGACATAGGTGCCAAACCACTGATGAATTCCTTGTTCCCCCTGCAGTTGTCCAAGTTTCACTTGAATTGGGTTGGGGAGGAACTCTGATTCACATGGAGGGAGAGCTTGTCACAGCGAAGGGATAGTCTCTGGGATGCATACCTCTCTGTCCAGCAGGTCCTATTTATATCACAGACAAAGTTTAAGACTTCAGAATGGGTAATTCTAGTGCTGTTTGTTTTGCAGATATGCAGGAGGCCCATCAGAGTGGTGTCTGACAATGCCTTGTATGCCAGGCATAGATCTTCTCTCAGCCTGTAGGGGACAGAACACAGGGATAGGGCCTAGAGGTGATCTTCATAGGACATGTTATGGCCTGTATTCTTTTCTTGATGAACTTGTTGGACATGCCTGGTTAGGTACATGCCAAACAGGACATTGTACTCAATGATGGGTCTGATGAATGCCGAATACAGTGGGACAGTGACTTCTTTGGACCTAGGTACCATAGGTTTTGTAAAAGGGTACTTTGTTAATTTATTTTGAATATGGTCTCTTCCCTTTTGGAAGGGCAAGCTTTACATGCATATAACAATTCTTACCATTGGTGTAAATTGCTGGAGGCAAGTTGTAATGAGGTGAATGTTATAGCAACATATACTTCCTGAGAAGGCTAAGTTATCTATTTAAACATATAGCTATGTACTTGGGTGTTAAGGGGGGGAATGCACAGTTTTCTGGTTTATGCTTGCTGCACTCTGGTCCAGATTTACTTCAAAAGTTTAGAACCACTACATTTTGCTCACTTTAGAATGGTGTTGAGTACTGGCCTAATATAAAGCAAGCCTTTACTGCATCTCTGCATTGGTATCCATTTGGGGATGGTCTTCAGTATGCGTAGAACAGGCAAATGGTAGAGTTCTATGCAATGTGTGAAAAGAACCACACTGAAGGTGCTAGAGTGCTTAATGATTGGCTGGTGCCATTGTGATAGGAAAAGGCTTATTTCAGCATGGTTTCAATGTCTATGAACTACATAGATGAGCTTTCAGCCACTTGGACTGAATCAGTATTTATGACACCATCTGTCAGTCTTAAACTATACCTGTGACCTTGTTCTGCATATATCTCGGAAGTATGGAGATCAGTGAATGCATCTCTTCAGGGCATTGAGTTGATGCTCTGAACTCCTGCATGGTTTGTTTTCATTTTAGTCATTACCCTTTTGCAAAATTGGTGAAAATGTGTATTTGATTCTTTTTACACTGGAATCCCTTGCTAGAATTTTAGGTCTCCAAAATGTTGCAAAGGTAGTAATTGTCTTTTTCTTCCCCCACTTCCTTCCTTTTTTCTGGGTGGTTAGCACTACGTCCATTAGCTCTAGAACACATCTAGCATTTATTACAGTTTACCTAGGATAACCATGCCATGTTTTGCTGTCCCTTGACTCTTTAGAGGACTGGTCTGGCTTAGCACTTTAGCAAAAAAAAATTAACCGAAGTTTGAAGCTGTTCTGCTTACCCCAAAGCACAAACCTTTTCTCCACCTAGCTAGTATTTTGGCTATTAATGGTGGAAATGAAGGGGGTGCTTCTTGTGAGTTCTCTAACAGTGCAATACTACTTGAAGGATTTCATTGGAACACATAACCTGATTCATTGGATTGTTTTGTAGTTTAGAAAAATGGATTTGTCTTCATATTTTTATCAATCCAATGCCTTCATAGACTTGCCACTCTGTAGCCTGGTTTTAAAATTTACTTGTGTAAGGGGAATTGTTTACATATCATTTCTTTAACATTTAACTGTTTTACTGGGGTTATAATCTTGACACTTGGACCTAGCCAGGTATATTCTCTGCATTTAAAGTTTCTGTGGTGTAGTGACCTAAGGTATACCTAACTGCATGGTCGGGAAGGTCTGTTTGTTAATATTTTGGAACTCTACATGCAAAGCAGTGGTAGCTGTTCATCAAAACAAATATTGTGTTCATGTTCCAATATTCCAGTGGGAAAACTTAATTGTCCAATAATGAAGAGCTCTTAAACTGCCTGTTACCAAGAAATGTGTCACTTCAAAAGAAAAAAAGTTCCAGATCAATGTGCAAATTATTGTCCTTGCTAAGCTGTGGATCTGCAATGCCCACCAAGAGGGTTGCCAGAAACTCCCTTTGTACTTGGAATGTTTTATTTCCCTTGTGTTTTGATTTAAAATTTTCGAAAGATTATTTTCGTATTTCTTAGCTGTAATGTCAGTGGCTACCTTTTTCTTTTCCTCCTCTTAATACTCTTTGTAAAGCAAGCTTATGTGCACAACAATGTTGTAGACATCAACACAAACATTTGTAATATTGGTTTCTTGAAGAGTAGTTCGGAAAGAATGCTCAAAATGTACTTCAATATACAGTGTTCTTGACTACACTCTTGCTGCCACAGTATTGGAAGTATGCTTAGGACATGTTGCTTTTGTGTAGTGTTTTTCTAACAGTATTGTAATTTTCCAAGAAGTTGAATTAAATTCTGCAGAGTATGAGAGCACTTTTCATCCAGGTTGCAGAGTGTTGTACAAGGAAGTAGTTATCTAGCAGCTGTATACACGTACCTGTGGAATATAACCTTGTGTGTGCCCATATGTGGTGTGTCAACCTCTAGATGAATGGGGTATGGCCCATGCACACCCACTGACTTCCCCACAAATGCACTCTATAAGCACTTACACAAGTGCATGGATCATGCTATCCCAAACAGAACCAATATGCTATCCTCCAAAAAAAGGAAGGCAATCTGGTGGTCCCCTGCCATAAACAAACTGTACAACAGAAGGAAGAAATGGTTGCAAAAGAGAGTAAAATCCCATGAGTGGAGGAGCTCCCTGGTCAGCCTCAGTAAGAAGCTGACCTCCCTTATAAGATCCTCCAAAGCTAGCTATAAAAACAAAATCACCACTGATTCTAAGGACAACCACAAAGCATTCTATAGCTATGTCAAGAATCTCAATGGCAACACCCATTTCTGCTCTGAGTTACAGCACAATGGCATGAAAATTACAGAACCAACTGATATTGCCAACATCTTGGCAGATAGGTTCAGTGCTAACTTTACCCCCCCCCCCTCTCACCGCCTAAAGGGCCCATGTCTATACAGGAAGAATGCAGAGTCCTTGTAATCACAACTACACAAGTAAAAGCTGCACTCTCTAAAGCTAAAAACACAGCATCCATGGGACCAGACAACATCCCAGACTACATTTTACATGAACTTCAGAATGAAATGGCTCCCCACCTAAGCACCATATTCAATCATAGCCTCACATCAGGCTTTGTGCCCACTGAATGGCGCACATCAACAGTTATCCCATTCCACAAAGGGGGAGCCACCACCGATCCCGGGAACTATTGCCCTATTACCTTGACAAGCCTGCACTGCAAGGCCATGCAACGTATCATCATGCAACTCATAAACTAAGACATTGGTAACCTCCAAACTCTGGACCCCACCCAGTTCGATTTTGTGAAAGGCAGATCATGCCTCCTGAACCTGATCGACTTCTTTGAGGCAGTCACCAAAGCCATATACGAGGTTAAGGTGGTTCATACAGCCTATCTTGACCTAGCCAAGGCTTTTGACATCATGCCCCATTCTGGAATTATAGCTAAACTCACTAAAGTAAGTATAAATCCCTATGTTACAAGATGTGTTGCCAACTCGCTCACTGACAGAACCCACACTGTAAAAGTTGCAGACTCCAAGTCTGACTTCAAACCAGTGACAAGTGGAGTACCACAGGGTTCAGTCCTGGGACGACTTCTGTTTGGTATCTACTTCTCTGAAGTACAGGCTAACACAGTAGGCCTCTGGCTAACAAAGTTCGCAGATGACTGCAAACTAGGAGCCATACTCGAGTCCCCAAATGATGTGGACATCCTACAGAAGGGCCTCACTGAGGCAGATGCCTGGTGTCAGAGCCATGGCCTCAAGCTCAATACCAAAAAGTACATTGTCATACCCTTTGGTAAAAACTCTGTACCCATAAGCTACCACATAGGCAGCAGTCTACTTAACACCAAATGTGTGATGAGACCTTGGGACCCAGGTGGACAATAGTCTCTCTGTTGATAACCACATCACCACAGTAGTCAGGAAGTCATTCTACATGGCACACCTCATCACAAAAATGGTTCTCATCCAGGAAAAAAGAGGTCATTGTTCCCCTCTACCCGACACTCATTAGACCCATTGTAGAGTACAATGCCCCTTTTGGAATGTACCTCACAAGACATCTGCAGCAGCTGGAAAGGCCACAGAAGTACATCACAAAGAGGTATTCTGGCCTCAAACAGATGCCCTACACTGACAGTCTCAAAAAACTACAGCTTTACTCTGTAGCATATCACCTACTCTGAGGAGATCTCTGCCTAACATGTAAAGCTATGTTAAACCCAGAGCTGTTGGACATGCTACACCTAAAGAAATCCCAATCCCTCTGAGCTACACGCTCTAGGGAACTAAACCTTGTCACCACAATAAACAGGACATGCTGGAGGGATAGATTCCTGTCCCAGAGACTTCCCATACTCTGGAACAAGCTACCCATCTCTGTCAAGCAAAGTTCCTCATTAGCACTTTTCAAGAAAAATCTTGATGAGTGGATGGGAAATAGAGAATATACCCCGGGGCTCATTTCTCTGACTCTGCTCGACAGTGGCACAGGAAAATAACTTTCTGGGGTGGCGTAAGCCATGGAACCTTGTTGGCTAAGCTTACTTAGGCCCTTGGGCTGATAGTCTAGTACCTACCTATGAACCAATAAACCTATGAACATTTATTATAGTAACTAAAATGACTAAATATATAAAAAATAGTTGTATGATTCTCTGTTTGTGGTAACAGAAGCCGGAGTCAGTTGGTTTGCATGTTAATTATTGTAAAATTAAAACAGTCATCCTTGGCTTTCTGTTAAGTGTTTTTGATACTGGACATACTGGGTTAAACAATGGATAGCAGCACAGGTGAAAATGGTCATAACCAAGTTGATGAGGTGCTAAGTGCATTGGTTTCTAGCTTTGTAGGGACTTTCAAAAATGTAATATGCATTTTAATGTATGTATTTATTTGAATGTGTTAACCAGTGTGATCTATTCATGCATTCATTCCAAAGTAGTAATGTTATATATTGTCTGGGTGCATCATGTAGTGAGACAAGGCTTGGCTTAGTTGTTTGAGGGTGGGTATGCTGTTTTATGAAATATATGCATCATTTTCTACAGAATTCCACTCACTTGTGGAACTCACAATCATAAGGGAAGGTTGGGCAAGAGGTTAGCTGGCTACAAAGCCAGAAATTAACTTTAAAGGGACACTATCTCGTACCTAAAATTGCATTTCTGCTTCGGACCGAAGCTGAAAACATTGCCACCCACCTAGCTAATTACCTCCCTGTTTGTGACATCAGTAATGACCTACTAAGAATCACACCCACCACATTGTTTTTTTTTTTTTAACGTGTGCAAACCTGTATTCCAGTCCTGTTTTACTTCCCTCTGAGATAAACCACTCAGCGCTTGTGTTCCCTGCTTTACATAGTGCTCCATACTTGTTTCTTCTTTTACTTTTGAACAAAGACAAAAATAATGTGTGGGGGGGTTAAATATCCAAAAATATGGGCACATTTTAAATACTGCTGTTAGAACTCTTAGAAACTTAGAATGTTGCTAGAATAAAAAGATATGGTGTTACTATACATTTTCTGAAGGATATGTTGTCTGAAACTCAAATGCTTGTCATTATTTAGTAAGTTCAATCTTTACTGATTTGCCCCCCTAAAAAAATTACAAAACCCGAAATTCTCTGAGGAACACACCAAAATGTGAGACAAAAAACTGGAGATTTGAGGGCATGATATCTCAACTTGCAAAAGCCAATTTCAGTGTTTACGGTGAGACTAGATGCTCCAGACCTCCATATAATGTTGTTTTTTTCTTCATACATTTTATGTGTGTCTCCTGCCTCTGTCAGTAGTGTAGCTGGAGTAGTTTGACAGGGAAGAAGACAATGATCATGATTACTGTTTAAGGCAATACCGGCTTTTAAAAGCCGGTATTACTTTTGCGGTTAAACCTGAGCGCTGCTGCGCTCCGTGTGTGGTCTAAACTGTAACTGTTAAATCTGCTTGTTACATTGTAGCAGGCAGTTTGCTACATTTTAAAGTACAAAAAAAGAAAAAAAATGTTTCTTTAATAAATAACAGCTTCATCCATTTTCTGATGTGATGCTAGGCAATTGCACAGTTCTACAGCAATAAATCTACATCTAACCCAACAGAAACGTGAGAGGGAAATCTGGACAGTTGAGAGGCATGAACTTGCAAGAGCCAATCCCTGTGCTTACTCAGTGAGATAACATGCTCCCTTTTTCATAAATTTTATAATTTTTTTCCCTGCCTGTGTCACTAGTGTAGCTGGATGGTTTGGCAGGGAAAAACACAATCTTCTATCTGATCACGATCTGGTACTTTTCCATTATCAGCAGCACTTGTAATGACCGCTGAGAATGTTAGCATGCACCGCCAATAACAAGAAGCCTTAGTGGAGTTTGACGATAGGAGAGGATCACTCTTGACAATGGATCATTACATTCATTTCAAGATCATTTCAAGAGAAAATTTGAAATGTAATAGCTGTATGATAAGTTCTTGTTACAGAGAACAGTAATGCAGGATTGTTTAGCCAAGTGTGCTACTTTTACACCAGATAGTTTTAAGGCATTTTTTGAATGTCGGACATTTAAAATATTAATTAGTTTCACAATTGTATTTTTGTGTGCATGTATGTGTGTGGTAAGTGGGAGTTGTAGATTTAAACTGCTTCCCAGGAGTGCTTATGAAGGACAGTTAGTAACCATCCTGCTAGTGATATGAGTAATTACTTCAGCTTGTGTGCCGGCTAATTTGGAAACACCTGTTGTGCGCCTAGTTCTGTGTGAATTTTCATAGTCCTTCAACAGCCAGTGGTGTGCCAGTTCGAATAAAAGGTCAACATTTTGTGAAGTTGGGTTTGCATATTTAGCATTGAAAGTTCAGGATCCCCTATGCGTTTGGCTTGGAAAATAAAGGTTACAGCTGTTTATTGTCAGAAGAACTGTGTGTGTTTTCGTGTTCTGGGGCGGTAGGCTGTAATCTTATAAAGGAATGTTTCTGGGAGAAAGTAGATGTATTAGTGGCATTGTGGAGAAGGCAAAGTGATATGGACATATAGACTTCTAAGTATAAAAGGGTATCTTAGTGAAACATGAGAACCACTTTACCCGAAAGTAAACAAAAGATCAACAAAACAACCCGCTGACATATCAAAAGTAAAAAAAAATATATTTCTTATTCACGTAAATAATCTGTAAAACGACCCAGGATGAGCTAGATCAGAATCTATAAATGTCCCCGCTGCTGACACCTGACAGTTTACTATTCACTCGCTGCAGGAATACATTCCGAAAGTTACATTTTTGTAGTGTAAATGTATCCAAAATATTAGAATGAGCCTTACGACCCCACTATTTTCAATGTAAAACTTATTTCTTACCCGTTTTAGCTTTGAGTGCTGCTGTCTTATTTACTGATGGTACAGAGTTAGAGATCGGTCCTTACAGTACACACTTATCTATCCTTGACAGTTTTAAGCAGCGGCGCTTATGTGCATCTGTCAGCTAATCTTTCGCATACCAGCTCTGGAGGCTGTCATTGGGTGGGAGTTGTCCTTTAGGTAAACTGTAACTGTGTATATGGGTGTGGACACGTTAGTTGAGGAGGGAACTTTTTCTCAGCAATCATCAAGTGTAAGTGTACTACCTTCTGAGTCACAGGCAGTGGCACGCAGCACATCGGAGTTATTATCGAGTTATGGATTTATTTTTCTTCCTTTTTCATAATGCTTGTACTGTCTGCCTTTCAGTTAGTGTATTTTACCGATATTTACACGGGAGAGTCAACGCCGGCCGTAGTTGAAATGAATCTGGCCTATAAAAGTCTAAGTGGTGCCCCTTCCAGCAGCACCACCCAATGCATCTCTTTCCATTTTCAAGAGCAGAGCCCCAAATATGCACTCTCAGATACATACACTGCCATAACTCTGAACTGTCCAGATTTTTGGTCTGTTCCTCATATATTTGTGGTTTTCTGGCAAATCGCAGGGATGATCTGAGGACTGAGGTCACTAAATAATGACATACATTTGAGTTTCAGACTTCAAATCGTTCAGGAAATCTATTTTAAAACAACCCCTGTTGCTCTATAAACGTTATAAGCTCAAAAGAGCAGTATTTAAACTGTCCCTATTTTTGGGCCTTTGTCCCGATTTTGTTGGGCTTTGTTCAGATTTCTTGCACTAAGAGGTTGAGAGGTGTGTTCACTGTGTGCACCTCAAGAAGTCATAACATGATTGTTTTAACAGTAATCATTTACGTTGCTTTCATATACAGCTTCGCTTCACCCTATAAGCACCCACCCCCAAAAAAACACTATTCTGGGTACATGTCCTGGCAGCATGGCGTGCGCATTCTAATGACTAGGCCAACCTACTGATGGTACCTATCATATCAATCCAGGATTATAGGTTCATAGGTAGTTACTAGGCTATCTGCCCGAGGGCATTTATAAGCCTAGCCAGAGTGTGTCGGCTTTCGCCACCCCATTGATTGATTAACTAATCTTCTGTCAAGCAGAGCCAATGAAGTGATCCCAGGGGTGTATTTTCTGTTACCCATCCACTCGTCAAGGTTTCTCTTGAAGAGTATTAGTGAGGGGTGCTGCCTGATGTAATATGGAATTTTGTTCCAAAGCATGGGGAGTCTCTGTGACAGGAATCTATCCCTCCAGCATGTTCTATTTATTGTTGTGGCGAGGTTTAGCTCACTAGAGCGCGTGGCTCGCAGTGACTTGGATTTCTTTAGGTGGAGCATGTCCATCAATTCTGAGTTGGACATGGCTTTGTAAGTCAGGCAGAGATCACCTCTGAGTAAGCGATATGCCACTGAGTACAGCCGGAGTTTTTTCAGTCGGGCTGCATAGAGAATAAGTGTTTGAGACCAGTAATCCTCTTGGTGAGGTACTTTTGTGGTCTTTCCAGCTGGTGGAAGTGTCTTGTGAGGTACACCCCAAATGGGGCATTGTACTCTATGATGGGTCTACTGAGTGACGAGTAGAGGGGCACTATAACCTCTTTATTTCTAGATGCGAACTCTTTAGTAATTAGATGGGCCACAAAGAAGGATTTCCTAACTACTTTGGCAATATGATTGTCAAAGGAGAGATTACTATCTAGCTGGGTCCCCAGATCTCTTATTACCTCTTCTGTATTAAAGGGGCTGCCACCTATGTGGTAATTCGTGGGTGTTTTGTTTTGCCCAAACAGGATGACTATGTATTTTTTGGCATTTAGCTTAAGGCCATGACATTGACACCAGGAGTCCGTCTCAATAAGACCCTTTTGGAGGATGTCCGTGTCAGCCGTAGAGTCAGTTATGGCTCCCAGTTTGCAGTCATCTGCGAACTTGGCTAGCCATAGTCCTCCTGTGTTTGCCTGTACTTCTGAGAGGTATATGCTGAATAGTAGGGATGCCAGGACCGAGCCTTGCGGGACACCACTTGTGACTGGAATTGGACCTGGAGCCCGCTGTTCTTACCATGTGAGTTCTGTCTGTAAACCAGTTGACAACCCATCTCATGATGTAGGGGTTTATGTTCAGGCTGGTGAGTTTTTCTGTAATACCCAAGTGGGGAATGGTGTCGAAAGCCTTGGCAAGGTCAAGGTAGGCTGTGTGAACCACCTTTCCCTCATCAATGGCCTTTGTGACTGTCTCGAAGAAGTCAACCAGGTTTAGTAGGCATGATCTGCCCTTAACAAAGCTGAACTGGGTCAGGTCAAGTGTTTGGAGGTTCCCAATGTCTTTGTTAATGAGTTCCATGATGATGCGTCCATAGCCTTGCAGATCAGGTTAGTCAGGCTTATGGGGCGATAGTTACCAGGGTCAGTTGTGGCCCCTCCTTGGAGAGGAATAACCGTTGCTGTGTGCCATTCTATATTCTATAGGCATGTAGCCTGTGGAGAGGTTGAGGTTGAACAGTGTGTTTAGGTGGGGGGGTTAGTTCATTCCGTAGTTCATGCAAGACGCAGCCTGGGACACCATCTGGCCCCATTGACACTGTTTTGGCATTTGAAAGGGCTGTTTTCACCTGTGCGTCTGTGATTTTTGGGACATTACATTTTTACAGTATTGTTGTGGGCCCTTTTGGAGGTGAGAGGGGGGTGAAGTTTGCACTGAATCTATCTGCCAGGATGTTGGCAATATCAGTAGGTTCAGTATATTTTGTGCTATTGTGCACTAGTTCAGTGCATATCTGCAAGTTGCCACTTAGATTCTTAACATAGCTAAAGAAGGCTTTGTGGTTATCTTTTGAATCCTTGACTATTTTTCTTTCAAAGTTAGCCTTGGATGATTTCATGAGGGACCTCAGTTTCTTACTATACTGATCAGGGATGTCTTTCTTTCTTGGGATTTGTTTTTTTTCAGAACTAGTTTCCTCCTTCTATTGTATAGCCTGTTTATTGCAGGGGTCCACCAAACTGGTTTCCTTCTCTTAGAGGAGTGAGTCTTGGTTTTGCTAGGGATGGCACGATCCATGCATCCTTGTAGGTGCTCATAGAGTGCATTTGTAGAGGTTTCTGCATCTTGGGCAGCGTTATCCTTTAGCGTGGGGGCTGTGGAACTTACCACCTCTGTCTTAAGTAAGGTGAAGTTTGCTTTAAAAAGTTTTTTACTGTTGTTTCCTTAGTTGGGGTGGGGTGTGGACATCCAGAGTGATTAGTTTATGGTCTGATCTAACCAGTGACGGGTTGACCTCCGGTGTGGAACACCTGTTGCCCATGTTGGTGGTGATCAGGTCCAATATGTTTTCACCTCTGGTAGGGGAGTTTACCAGCTTATCCAGGGCATTTGAGTTGATGAATTCCAGGAAGAGCTGGGCCTGGGAATTTGTACTCGAGTAGTTTTCCCAGTGAATGGTAGGGTAATTGAAATTGCCCAATATCAGGGTGTTTGGTAGGACCTTCATGTTTTCCAGTGTCTCCAGAAAGGTGGAGTGGTGGTCCTGGGTCATGGAGGGTGATCTGTAGCAGGCCACAATTTGCATTGCAGATTTTCCCAATGTTAGTTGCACATGGATGATCTCAGAGGTATCATGCTGTGCCACTAACCTGGAGGTGTAGGTATCCTTGATGAATATGGATACACTCCCTCCTTTTGTGTTTCGGTTCATGTTCTGTGGCCGAAAAGTGTGGTATGAGTTGTAGCCCTGTAGTGCTGGGGTGCTCTCTGGAGCCTTGAACCAGGTTTCAGTTACTTCACAGATGTTGACGTTCTCCATACTGAGGAGTGCTTTGAGCATGTGCATTTTGAGATTTAAACTCCTGGCGTTGAGTAGCATAACCCTCAGTTTTTTGTTAATTGTGCTGTTTGCTCTCAAGTACATTTTTGGACAATAAATATGGGTAAAAATATTGCACTTTTATGTGAAGAGTATAAGTAACATAACAGATGTGTGTTCCTTCAGCCTCCCCTCTCCCCCATGAACATTTCAAATGCTTGACAACATTACTTTAATGCTTTTAGTCTGTAGATACTATTGTTATAACTTTATGTATTAAATGTTTGCTTATGGATAAAAATGTGGAATGTGTGTATTTCTTGTGAAATTAATTTAAAGCAGTAGTGGCCTGCAGTTCCATATCAGTTGGCCTTATAGCTCACTGTCATACTAGTTCCAAGGCAGCAAACAATCACTGGCTATCTTCACCTCAAATCCATGGTCACCTCTCAAAATGACATGTGACTTCAGATAATATAGGGATAGCTTCTACAAAATTCTTTTTTTCCAAAAGAAATTAAACAATTTGCTATGAACTTAATGTGATGTTGTAAGTACTAAAATGGTAGAATAAGTGCAGAGGCATCAAATTAGAAGTTTGGTAATGTCTCAAGCTATATCTGACTGCAGTAATTGCTCAGACAGAAGTTCATAACATTAACAAGAAATGTCTCTAGCAACATCTAGCTATGGCAATGACTTAAGAAGGAGATCTCTGCCCAAGTAAGAAATCTATGTCACACCCCTCAACATCTTAGCACAAGACATTTAGAGAAAACCAAACATAATGCGGGTACAAGGGCCCAAAAATAGGGACACATTTTAAATATTGCTCTTATAAACTTAAAAAGATGCTAGAATAACGGGTTTTATTTTAGCGTGCATTTTCTGAAGGATATGAAACGTGAATGTCAATATTTAGTTTATAAGGAACAGACCAAAAATATGATACAAAAATCTGGACATTCTGCAAAAATCTGGACAGTTGTGAGTTACGATCTGTGTACTTGAAAGTGATTAAGAAATATTTTAAATTCTGTGTCTTGTGATGATAGAAGAATACACTTTGTGTGAAAAGTATGACAGAGTTTTAATAGAATAAGACAGAAGCTCGCAAATCTAGGTTCATGGGTTAGTAATAGGCAGGTAATTTGAACAGCCAGATGTGGCCTAACCATGCACACTAGGAAGTATCTTTTGAGCATAATACTGACATATGAAAAATCTAAGTGTCAGAATGGATTTTCTCTAGTAAAAGTAATTCAGACATTGCAAGTGACAAAATGAATTTCTGTATTTCAGACCAAAAACATGTTTGTATTCTGAAAGGCATGAGTACAGCAACTATGTGTCGCAAGCAAAATAAGGCACATAGTACTGCTTTGTTGTGAAGCAAAGCAATGTTATAGAACATTGCTTGCTTGAGTGAATCAGTTAGAAACATAAATAATATGTCTCTATATTTTGACCTTGTTTTGTTACTTGTTATGTAATAAATACAGCCTTGTTTGTGTAACTGTATGGATGAAGTCATGGGAATGTATTACTGTGATTAGAATCTACAAAGATGTCATAACATTGAGAGTTTCTAAATAACGATTGCATATTTTTACTTTCAAGCTACTCTCAGTTAAGAATGTGAATTATGATTGAAATTTTCCAAAATCATTTTTCCCATGTAATTAACATCTGTAGTTTTGCTATGTTAGTAGTTTAGATTTGCTGCCAATCTATTCTAAAAGCAAGTCTTGCCTTAAACTCTTTTGTGTCTTAGTGGAGTTACTGAAGATAGAAGGTAATAAGAAACCTTTTAACAGTATCACTAGTAGTTTTGCCTCCTTTCTTGATAAGGACCATATATTAATTCATGGGGTACTTTTATATGACTCCATCTAATCATCAGGACTTAACTTGAAGGAGGCTAAGGTGTTATGCTGCTAAATGTACAAGGGAAATGTGTTTCACACATATCACTCCAAGAAGTCCAATTCATATTACAATATAAGGTGATAGTTTTGGCGTGAGTATTTCTAATATTATTTGTGTTTCTGAGGTGTGAAAGATAAAACAGAGATCTCCACATAGGAGCCTGTATTTGAAGGGGAAAAAAGTGAAATATATTTTTTAATCTTTCCAGATAGCTATTGGAGCCTAGCCCTTTGATTCTCTTTGTTAGAAAATGACGAGATGTTTTATGCTAGTATATATGTGTTTGCTGAGATACACACCAGTCTTAGCTTTCTGGTCAATGATTGGCCTAATAAGAGGCGAATATGAGACAGCAAAGGATTTTCTGCATTTTGAGGATACACTTTTGATAATTAGCACAGCAATGAAAAAACAAGTTCCTTTCTTTAAATGATGTATGGTGATCAAAGGAGCATTAATTGTAGACAAAAGTGCCTAAAACTCTGCAGGCTTAAGCAGAAAAAGAGTTAATTATTGATAAAAATGCCCACAACTCTGCAGTTTAATCAGAATGGAAAAATAGTTCCCAATGTGTGACTATATTACATTCTTTGCATTGTCTAAGACCATACTCAGAGTGATTCTATTTATCTCTTATTAGAGGATGTAAGAGCCTGTGTGGCAATCACTGATGGCATCCACTTTGCAGTCATCCACAAACCTGGTCAGTTCTACATCTTAGACATCTGTCTTCACAGCAATGAAGTAGATACCAAAGGGAAGATAACTTGGTCAAGCATTTGCTGTATCTTAGACATCTGTCTTCATATCCCAGAAGTATATTCCAAAGAGAAGGAGTATGAGCATAGAGCCCTGAAGGATTCCACTAGTAACTGATACATTAGATGACAAGGCACCACCAACTTTCACCTTGTGTATATCATCAGAGAGCCAGTTAGCAATCTATAGAGTAACTAAGAAATTATTAAGCTGATAGTTTTCCTCAACAATGCCTGCACTGGAAATTGTACTAAACTTCTTAAAAAGGTCAAGATAAAGTGTTATGGACACAGTGACCCCATCAGTGGCATTAGTGGCAGCAGTGACACTGGCAAAAAGTCAACCAAATTAAGTAAACAAAGCATACCCTTGGCAAAACCACACTGACTGTTTCACTGTTAATGAGCTAGACTAAGATCTACTCCATGATTTTACGGATAAAACTAGAAAGACTAACAGGAAGATAAATGTCAGTGTCAATTACAATGTAACCCTTACATAGAAGCACCATAGCTGCTATTCTTAAGTTCTCAGGCACACACCACGAGGAAAGGCTGAAATTAAAAATCTTAAGGATGTGTTCAACAGTAACACACTTTATGCTAACAAAAAAGTCAGCCAGACATATCATCCAGGTGTGTGAAGCTGTTATTTTTAGCTTTGATAACAGCTTTCAAGCTCTAGTCCACAGTGATAATGGGAGTAGTGTTAAAAGATTTATGGGTGGGCAGTTTGGTTTTCGTCAAGGGAAGATCATGTCTACTCAGAATGGTGGAGCTCTTTGCGAAGGTCACCAAAGTAATGGGTGAAGCCAAAATGGTGCATTCTGCCTGCCTTGACCTGGCCAAGAATTTAACACTATACCCACTTGGGCACTGTAGATAAACCCAAGAAATTATATATAAATCTATATGTCACCCACTGGATAGCCATCTGGCTAATAGATAGGACTCAAGAATACCAACCAATGAGATTTGACATGGATTAATAAGTGGTGTCAGAACCATGGTCTAAAATTCAACACCAACAAATGCATGATAGTATCCTTTGAGAAAATGTCTGGCCCTGGAAACTAGCCTGTTGATAATACACTTGTAAGAGAAGACTCAGTAGTCAGGGACTTGAAAACATATGCAGACAGTAACCTGGCCTTTGACCATAACGTGTCTATAGTAGTAAGGAAATCATTCTATGTTGCACAACTTAAAAGAAAGAGTATGGCATCTAGGTCCAAAGATTTCATTGTTCCCTTGTTCCCTCGTGTTCAGCCCTCATCAGGCCAATTATTGAATACAGTGTTCCCTTTGGTATGTATATTACCAGGCATATACAACAACTGAAACATCCACAGAGTTTCCTCACAAAAAAATATAGGGCATAAACAACATGTCCTATGTGGAATGCCTTAAAGCCCTATCCCTGTACTCAGTTTCCTACAGACTGCTGACAGGCAATCTGTACCTGACCTACAAGGGTACCCTCTGATCCCACTCTGATGGACCTGAGGCACATTCACAAAAGAAGTACCATCAGAATTACCTGATCTGGGGACCTAAACCTTGTCTGCAACATAAAAAGAGCTGTTGGAGGGAGAGGTAATGTTTCTCAGAGACTAAACTTTCTCTAGAACATTCATGTGAAGCGGAGTTTTTCCCCAGCCTAATTCAAGCATAACTTGGACCAGTGGAGGGGGAATCAGAAATTTACCCCTGATCTGGCACTTTTGTCTGTCTAATACATTCAGCCTGTAAATGCTAGACCACCCAAGCCCAAGCCTACATATGCCCCTTAAAATAAGCTTAGGTACCAAAATTAGCAGATATATTTGGAAAGCATGACTAGGTTTAAAAAGGTCCATGAGGTCATTAGCCTAGTATATACATATGAACCTATGGCTTGTAATGTTGACCCAACTGTAATTAGAATAGTTCTTAAAAGTTTCTGCGTCAGCTGCATGGCTTACATTTATTTTTATTTCAAAGGAACAAGCTCTGTGGTCTGACAAGACCAGAAAGGACACTACACTAGGTTGTGCAACATTCTCCTGAGTTTGTGAGGACCAGGTCCAGGATGTTAGCATACTCTAGTGGGCATATGGATTAGCTGGTCCAGAAATCTCTGACACTGCATGGGTCATGTATAATTCCCAGTTTATAGCTGGTTAAAGTTGCTCATGAATATGGTATTGGGTTGAATGGGGAAGTATATCTGGCATATTTTTACTGACCTTACTGCTGGTTTCTCTGCATTATAGTGATTTACAAAGTGTGTGTTTACTGGTTAGTTGTTGCTTATTCTGTTAGCATCCACTTTGGACTATTTCTTGTGTGGTTATGCATCCCAGGCTGGTGCAAGCCTAGTATTGAGCAGCATTCTACCTTTTCCATGGATGATGCTACAACATGAACAAAAGATTATTGACTTCAATAACTGGCTAAGGTTTTGTTGTCATTTGGAGGGGGGTACATTATTTTAGCAAGGGGGGGGTTATTGTCAACAAATCACACAACTTTGCCAGGGATGGTCTGCACCTGTCCTTTCTAGACTTTCAGACATTAGTTAAAACCTTGTCTACACCATACTGCCTTTCTTAGGCATTGCAAAATTGATAAGCCTTTACTGCTTTTCTTAGGCATTGTCAACTTGATAAACCTTCTGAAGTAGCAAAACCAATTAAGACTTTTCATCAAGGTTGTCCCTGGAATTTTTCTCTGCAAAATCCAATTAATCCTAATAAGGGCTTAACAATGAAATAAATGTTGCCATGGCTATAAATAAATAAACAATATCTTGCTGTCTTTTGAAAGGATGTGCCACATGAACCAGGAAAACCTCCCAAATTATCTACTGATCCACCCATGCCTTTCTATACCTAACAGTGGGACTTTAAACTAAAGCTGTTGGCACTGCCCTCATATACTACTCATACCCTTTTAACATTGTGGGAGTCAGGCAAGTGACCATTATGGGGGCATCTATGAATGGGGCTTATTGGAAATATTAGGCACGTCCCACAAATGTATTCTTCCCCCAGAGTTAGTGGCACTATTTCTACAAGTAAATCTGCTCATGATGGTTCGTGGGACTCCTCATTTGCATGTAGGAAGTGGGGAGCTGTGGAGGTCATCTTTTGGAATTCCCTCTGTAAAATCCTCCTCACAAGCTGGAGGTAACATCTTATTAGGTGATACTGCAGTACTTTAATCAAAAAGTATGCTTAGTAATGCACCATATGTGGGGGGGGGGTACTTACAAAAAAATTGCCATTCTGCATATACATTCAAATGTTGTGAGTACAAACAAGGAGTGTGAAGTATCCCATTATGGTATCAACATAAGTACCATGCCTGTACTGTGAAGAGATAGCAAATGCATCACTTATGCATCCTCTGTTAATAATAAAAGAGCAATCCCCTCTAAATGTAAACAAACCAATCACAAGTAATCAAAACACACCTCCATGGCAATGCAAACCACGGGTCTATATTAGAACATCGAAGTTTCAAAAGTTCAAATGTTCCAATATCGACCCTTATTCAGCGAAAGCCGAAAACATCGAACATACAGAACAGCGATTTTTTTTCCTAGGGAAAAAAATTGCTCTTCCAAAACACATACACACAACACAAGCACACAAAACAAACAGCAATCCACACACATACACCTAAAATCTTACACTTAACCGTACACTAAACTATACACACACCATTAACTATGTACTTACCATAACCCTAACCCTAAGGTCCGTCACTATCGCACACTCACCTCACTCGTGCCCTAACCCTAACTCACCTACCCTGCCCTAACACTTGCATCCACACAATCGCACACTTAACTAACCTGCGCCCTAACCCTAACTCACCTAACCCACCTAACCCTCACATCCACACAATCGCACACATACCTAACCCGCGCCCTAACCTGCCTTAACTCTCACATCCACACAATCGCACACATACCTAACCTGCACTCTAACCATAACTAACCTAACCTGCACTCAATTCGCACACTTACCTGAACCCGACCCGTAACTTTCCACCACAGCGCTGAAAAAAATGAAGCAACAGAAACAGACAGCCAAATTCTTTCCCTAAGAAAAAATTTGGTTTTCTGTTGCTTCTATATTTTCAGCTTTCGCTGAATAGGGGTCAATATTAGAACATTCGAAGATGTTCTTCATACCACATTGCTGCAGTCCTAACACTTGGGTAGTCCGCTGTCCCAGTCGGCCCGAATACCAAAGTATATGGCTGACGTCGGTCAAGGCGCATTAGTCTGACGTCAGGACGTCAGGGTACAAATGCGCATGACCGACGTCATATCCTCAGTCTTTTTTGCCGCATGGTCCGATGCAGAAGCAGTTTTGCAAGTGCAGGTTGGCGTTCTGAGATTTTCCGAAGTCGGAGTTTCAGACCGAATCCAAATTGGCTAAGTACCCGTTGGGGATTATTTTGTTTTTTTCTTGCCTCAGTATTTTACCGGATGTCAGAAAAAGTGAATAACTGTATTTCTTGTGGGAAACAGATACCTCATAGGGATTACCATACCTTGTGTATACCTTGCCTAGGGCCTGAGCACGACGTTGTTGGCTGTCGCTCTTGTGCTAGATTTAACAAACGCACTATAAAGAGAAGATTAGATTGTGCCAGGTTAGTTTTTGGGAAGCGGTGTAATTATAAAATGCCGTCGGAATCTCCGACGCCCGCTTCATCAAAAAAGCGCAAGGACAAAACAGCAAAGCCTAGGCTGGAAGAACCGTCCGTCCCGGACGTCGGTTCTTTAGAGGGCTCGGTGGAGCCAGGGGTTCAGCCAGAAATTTCTTTGGAATCCCAGGGAGAGACTTTATTACTGCAAGATGTGACCTCTCAGGAGGTAGGCCAGGCGGAAGGGGCTTCTCAGGTAGCTGTTCTTCCCTCCCTTCCTAAGGTGGTTAGGCCCGCCCTGCTGTTTCCAAGGCTTCTCCCAGGGGCAGGCCAGGTTTTGTTTCAGGAGTTACCCCTAGTTCTTCAGGGTCTGTACCTAAGAAGCATATGCTTAAGATGGCAGAAGATTTGATTACAATGATTAGAGGTTCTATGCCCCTCCTGATAAGAGGCCTAGGGTGGAACCTGAGCTTGGGAGTTTTGAGCAGTGTTCGGATGCTTCTGAGTCTTCGGCTGAAGACTTGCAGGAGTATTCCCCTTACTCTGATTCTGATGTAGATGATTCTACTCCTTCTGCTTCTCCTCCTGAGGATTTTTCATTTTCAGAGACTCTTCATTCCATGAGGGAGCATTTTAAATGGGAAGGTCAGGATTTCTCTGATTCCAGGAAAAGGCTTAGGGAATTTTGTTTCTACCCCAGCATAGGCCTTTAGCTATACCTCCTGTTCTAGATGTGGTAGAGGATGTTTTGCAGAGGCTTCTCTGAACCCTGACTCTTTGCCTCCTGCTCCAGTTAAACCGGATAGATATTATAGGGTGCCTGAAGCTCATAAGTATCTTTTTAAGAGTCCTAGGGCAGACCCAGAAACTGTTTCACAGGGGCCTAAAGGTGTTAAGGCTTCTGTTGTTAAAAATCCTGTTCCTCCAGATAAAGAGGCTAGGGCTTTGGATAGATGGGGAAAGAAAGTGTATACTTCTTCCACTTTGGCCATGAGAGCTTTGAATTGCCAGTTTCACATGTTGAAATACCAAAATTATCTCCTTTCACAATTAAAGTCTAAGGTAGATGCTTTGGCGGAAGGTATTGAGTGTAAAGAGTTGCAGGATTTAGTTCATGTCTCTGAACAGGTGGGTAAGCATTCTTTGCAATGTGGTTTTGATGCTGTGCAGGCCTCTTCGAGGGTGGCTGCCACTGGTTCGGTTCTTCGCAGGCACGCCTGGTTGAGGATCAGAATTTAGCTGAGCATGTGAAAACAAGGATTTTAGATGCTCCTTTACAATCTGATGTGTTGTTTGGTTCGCCTGTGGAAGCAGTTCTAAAGAAAATGGAAGACAAGGCTAAGTCTATGCAGACTGTTAAAGATTTTTGCAGGTTCAGCCTCCAAGTTTAGTAGAAATTGGCCTACCAAGGGGTGGACATATCCTGCTTATGATTCCCAGTCTAGGGGTAGGTCTAGACGTGGTAGAGGCAGAGCTCAAGGTTCGTTTAGGCCTAGAACAGGGAGTTCACCTGCTCAGTCTTCTGGTGAGGGCAGGGGTCAGTCCTTTCGTAAACAGACACAATGACCTGCCTTTTCAGCTGCCAGAATCTTCTCGGCTGGCAGCACCTTTGGGAGGAAGGTTGGCACTTTTCAAAGAAAACTGGAGTTTAATTACCCAAGACAGATGGGTATTGGATATCATTCACCACGGTTACAGGTTTTATTTCCATACCTTGCCTCCTTTCAAAGGCATGCCAGACATTCCTCCTCAACAAAGGAAAGAGGCTCACAAGCAAATTTCTCTGTTGCTCCAAATAGGGGCCATTCAGCCAGTTCCTGTGCCAGAAAGGGGCCTAGGATTTTATTCTCGCCTGTTCCTAGTACCAAAAGGGGAACACGTGGAGACCAATTTTGGATCTGTCTATCCTCAACACTTATCTGGACATTCCCAAGTTCAAAATGTTGACGTTACAACAGCTTTTACCTCTGCTGGGCAAAGATCACTGGATGGTAACTTTGGATCTCAAGGAAGCTTACCTTCATGTTCCTATCAGACTAATTTGCAGGAAGTATCTGCGTTTTCGAGCTGGGAATTCTCATTATCAGTTCTCTGCATTGCCCTTTGGCTTATCTACTGCACCCAGAGTATTCACAAAGGTTCTGGCTCCAGTGATAGCTTTCTTCAGGCTAAAAGGAATACAAATCTATCCTTATTTGGACGATTGCCTGATTCTGGCTCAAGGAAGGGACGTGCTTCTTCAGCATTTGGAATATGTGATAGCAGTGCTAAGATGCCTAGGGTATTCTGTGAACGAAATAAAGTCCAGTCTAGTACCCTCTCAAGACATGTGCTTTCTGGGTGTGAGACTGAATACAGCAACCCAGATGGCCTTTTAAACCCCGGACAAACAAAAGAATCTTTCTCTTTACTTCCATCAACTATCTCATCAGTCCCGGCTGACTGCAAGGACAGTCCTTCAAGCCTTAGGGTTCATGGCATCTTGTATTCTGGTACTTCCCAATGCCAAACTGCATATGAGGAAGCTACAATGGTATCTCAAAAATGTATGGACACAGCACTGCCAGGATTTGGACACTGTCATTCAAATAATACCTTGCATTCAAAAGGAATTTTTGTGGTGGGCTCAGGAATGTCACCTAAACAAGGGACTCTCTGTGACCCGGCCAGAGGCGAGTCAGATTCTAACGACAGATGCCTCAGACACAGCTTGGGGGGCTCATCTGAATGGAAAGTGGATACAAGACAAGTGGCCTGCCAGACTGCAGCATCTACATATCAACATGAAGGAGATGTTAGCAGTCCAGTTTGCATTACTGGCTTTCAAGGATTTACTTCTTCCAGGGCAGGTGTTGATTCTAACAGACAACACAACTGTCATGTGGTACATCAACAAACAAGATGGAACACATTCTTATCCTCTATGCAGGCAAGCAATGATTTTGTGGGAGACTGCGTTAAGCTTGCAGCTGAATCTTCAAGCAAGGTTTCTGCCAGGAGCACAGAACTCCTTAGCAGATGTGTTAAGCAGGCAAATCATGGATCCCCACGAGTGGAAACTGGATCTTCATGTATTTCAGACATTGACAGTGTCATGGGGAACTCCAGACATAGATCTGTTCGCTTCTCCACTAAACCACCAGCTGCCAAAGTTTTGCACAAAAAGGTTTCATCACACAGCCTGGAAAGTGGATGCTCTTTCTTTCAGTTGGAAAAATCTTCATGTGTATGCCTTTCCACCTCTGCCTCTCCTCCCAAAGGTACTTCTAAAGGTCAGACAAGACAAGCCAAGGATGATTTTAATAACTCCGGATTGGCCTCGGCAGCACTGGTACCCATTGCTGAGGAGTCTGGTAAGGAAGCCTCCATGGCCCTTACCTTTGATTCCACACCTATTGTCTCAGAAGGACGGGCATCTGCTCAATGTCAAGCTTCACTCTCTTCATCTAACAGCTTGGCATATTCTGTTTTGAACCATAGCAGGTCTCAGCTTCCTCAACAAGTTTTGAATGTGATTATGGAAGCCAGAAGACCTAGTACAAGGAAAGTGTACGCAGGAAAATGGAAGAGATTTTTATTTTGGTGTGCAGCAAAGGATTTGGATGTTTCTGAGCCGAATTTGAGTGTGGCTCTTCAATATCTTACTGAGTTATTGGACAAAGGTTTGTCTTTCTCTTCCATTAAGATTCATGCTGCAGCAATTTCAGCTCACTATGATTGTGACCCACCATTGTTTTCTCATCCTTTGTTCAAGCAATTTCTTAGAGGGGCAAAGAATATAAGACCCCACGTAGAGCTCCTACTCCTGCTTGGGACCTCAATTTTGTGTTGGAGAAACTCACTCTACAACCTTTTGAGCCTGCAGCTACTGCTGAATTGAAATATTTGTCATGGAAGACTGCTTTTTTGTTGGCCATTACATCTGCAAGAAGGGTGTCTGAATTGCAGGCCCTTATGGTGGTTGAGCCTTTCCTGATCTGTCATAAGGATAGGGTATCTTTACGTACTAATCCTTCCTTTATGCCTAAAGTGGTTTCTAGTGTGGCTTTAAACCAAACTATTCATTTGCCTACCTTTTATGCAGATCCCCAAAATAAGGGAAAAGATTTTGCACACTTTAGATGTGCACAGGCAGTTGCGTTATTATTTAAGCAGGACTAAGGATTTTAGGCAGTCTCAGCAGTTGTTTGTTTCTTTTGCTTTGAGTTCTCAGGGCAAGCCTGTGTCAAAACAAACTATTTCTAAGTGGATTGGGTTTTGCATTGCATTTTGTTATTCCCATCATGGCAAGGAGATTCCAGCTGGGATTAGGCCTCATTCCACTAGGGCTACTGCCACTTCTACAGCATTTCTAAGGGGTGGCAACTAAGGATATTTTGGAGGCAGCTACTTGGAGTTCAGTGCATACTTTCTCTAAGCATTACCACCTTCCTCTCTACTCTAAATCTAGGGCTGGTTTTGGCCAGGCTATTTTGCAGGGGATGTTGTCAGCTCCTGCTTCCTTATGATTTGCCAGCCTCCCTTACCTCTGCTTTGGGATTCTACCCAAGTGTTAGGACTGCAGCAATGTGGTATGAAGAACATAGTACAGTTTTGTACCTACCATAAATGTAGATGTTCAAGATCCACATTGCTGCAGTCCAATTTCCCTCCTTCCCCTCTGTGTTTAGGGGTGGTTGTGTGGGTGAGGTTATACTCTTGTAAATTTGTATATATTGTATATATATTTGGTGCAGGAGTGTGTGGTGTTTTTTGGTTTTAGCCTTATCTTTTTAGGGTCTTCTGACATCTGGGGCAAGAAAAGACTGAGGATATGACGTCGGTCATGCGCATTTGTACCCTGACGTCCTGACGTCAGACTAATGCGCCTTGACCGACGTCAGCCATATACTTTGGTATTCGGGCCGACTGGGACAGCGGACTACCCAAGTGTTAGGACTGCAGCAATGTGGATCTTCGAACATCTACATTTATGGTAGGTACAAAACTGTACTTTTTGAAACTTCGATGTTCTAATACAGACCCCAAACCACATAGGGTTAGCTGTAGAACTGCTGCAGAATAAAAATATATTTTTACCTGGGATGCAACCTCCCTGTAGCTTACCACATGAGAGTCTTTGTTCTGCACTCCCTGTTTACTTAACTATTTTCACATTAGAAAAAAAAAGTAAAGTGTAAAATAACAGCAAAATATGTTGTGTTTCTTCTCTGGGTCATTGTATCTCATAGTAAATGTAAAATAAAAGATATACAATTATAAAACCCTAACTTAGAGAAAATGTAATCAAAGAGTCCATACTCATCTAATTACCTTTGAGAAGTAGTAGGGAAACCATAACTTTGTCAGTGTTATCTTAATATGCATGATGCCATGAGAGGGAAGTGCCATCTGTAACTGTAGTAGAGTGTTGTGGTACAGTTGTAGACCCATGTGTACTGCAGAAACAATGTAGTGCTGTGCACTCTGCAAGCATTGCAGTGTTGTACTGCATGTGGTAAATGGGAAATGTAAGCAACAGGTGTGTAGAAATGCATTTATCAGCTCATTTTTCAACCATAAATAATTGTTCAAATTGCTAATCAGTGTTGTACATCTGAAGAGTACCCAACATCCTGTGCTAATTATTCAGTGCTCCTTGTGGGCACTCTTAAACAGTGTGTGATGACTTAAGTCCTTAATTTATTATTCATGTAGCTGCCAGATAATCTCCTAATGATGTTAAAAAATGTTCAAGTGATATTTAATACTTTGCTTTTGTGCTTCTTCAATGCAGGAACATGAAACTTCTGATGTCTTCCCTAGAAATGTACCATGAATTTGTCATAGGGCTGCCTTGCTAACAAATTGCAAAAAAAAATAAATAACATTTTCACAAAGTGTAGACTAGAAATAACTGCACTTTCACAGTGTCATGAACAGGGGCATAGCACATAGTAGTGATACTGAAGAAAGACATATGTCAAACTAGACAGCTGTTTAAGGAAGTCTGTATACATGCCAAGGCCAAGAATACAGCTTCCATGGGACCCAACAATATCCCTGGATGTGTTCTGCATGAACTACAAAGTGAACTGGCACCACATCTGTGTGCCTTGTATAATCACAGCCTCACCTCAGGCTTTGTCCCTACTAAATGGTGCACTGCTACATTCATCGCTGTCCATAAAGGGGGAGCGACTACAGCTCCTGGGAATTATCACCCCATTACCCTGATGAGTCTGATATGTAAGGTTATGGAGCACATCATCATGGACCTAATTAACAAGGATATAGGGAATCTCCAAACTCTAGATCCCACGCAATTTGGTTTTGTGAAAGGTAGATCATGCCTGCACAGCCTGGTTGACTTCTTTGAGTCAGTCACCAGAGCTGTGGATGAGGGCAAGGCAGTTCATACAACCTACCTTGATCTGGCCAAGGCCTTTGATATCATTCTCCACTCAGGAATTATTGATAAACTCACCAAACTAGGCATTAACCCCTATATCACTAGATGGGTTGCAAATTGTCTCACAGATAGAACCCACAGTGTGAAAGTAGCAGACTCCAAATCAGACTGTCGACCAGTCACGAGTGGAGTCCCACAGGGATTGGTCCTGGGTCCTCTTCTGTTTGGCATCTACTTCTCAGAAGTCCAGGCCAACACGGAGGGACTCTGGCTGACCAAGTTCACAGATGGCTGCAAGCTGGGAGCCATTATTAACTCCCCAAGTGATGTAGACATCCTACAGAAAGGCCTCATTGAGACCAATGACTGGTGTCAAAACGATGGTATTAAGCTTAATGCCAAATAATGCATTGTCATCCCCTTTGGGAAAAACTCAGTTCCCACTAATTACCACATTAATGGGAGCCCACATTGAACGCTGAAGGCGTTATAAGAGATCTGGGGACACAGGTTGACAGCAACCACTCCTTCAGCCACCACACTGCCACTGTGGTCAGAAAGTCCTTCTATGTGGCACATCTCATTACCAAGACTTTTGCATCCAGGAAGAAAGAGGTCATCATCTCTCTCTACTCTTCCCTCATTATGCCAGTCATTGAGTATAATGCCCCATTTGGCATGTACCTCACTAGACACATGCAACAGCTGAAAAGGCCACAAAAGTACCTCACGAAGAGGATCCTATGCCTTAAACACATGTTCTACATGGACAGACTCAAAAAAACTCTAGCTATTCTCTGTCTCATATCGTCTACTAAGAGGTGATCTCTGCTTGACTTACAAAGCTATGTCTGACCCAGCTCTGTTAGAAATACTACATCTAAAGAAATGTGAATCCCTCTGCACCACATGCTCCAGAGACCACAACCTCATTACCACAATCAACAGAACATGCTGGAGGGCAGGTTCATAACCCAGAGACTGCCCATGCTTTGGAATAGACTTCCCATATATGTCAAGCAGAGCACCTCACTGGCCATCTTCAAGAGAAATCTTGATGATTGGATGGGAAATAAAAAGTTCGCCCCGGGGATCACTGCAGTGGCTGTACTTGATAGAGGCACTGTGAACTAATGTTGGGTGGCACAATGCCAGGGCACTTCTATGGGCTAGGCTTGTAAAGGCTCCAGGGCCATTAGTCTAGTACACACCTATGAACCTATGCATGATCAGCCCATATGTTGCAAACATAGCATGCATTGTCTCATCACAACACAACAGTAAGACAACACATAGAGCACTGAGTGCAACATTGTTACGCATGGTGAATCATGTTTCATGTCATAATGTTAATATCTAAGAATCAAGCTATGATCTTATATTAGTGCAAACACAGTGTAATGCTTGCTTTACACAGATATGACATTTGAATATGTTTCCCTTTGTACAAACCCTAAAACAATGAGTAAAAAGGCCACACAGAAAAAACAATTGGCTAAAAATCCAAAAAGAAAAATCTAGCAAAGCTATACTTTCCACTGTGTGATACCTTAAACCTCCTGTGTCAAAGGCAATATGGGATATATGCAAATTACCCATTAAGGATATCAGGTGTTCCAGCTAAATGGCAATTCTGAATGTCCATTTGCTTTTTTAGATTTTTCTTTTTATGTTTTTCACCAATTGGTTTTTCTGTGTGACCTTTTTACTCATTATTTTGGTTTGTTAGTTGGGATATTTTGTAGATACCCTAATGTTTATGGATATCAGTTGGGTACAACAACCATGTTTCCAAAAGTCAAACATTATTTTTATGCTGTGTTGATGATGTCATAAAAGGTAGAAACGTGCATGCCCCCAACTGGAGGGGTTTGGCTTTTTTGGCTTGCAATTGTCAGTAAATTGACTTAACAGTTCAAGTACAAGGAAAAGCTGTGGACTTTCAGAATTGCCATTTATCTAAAACACCTGATATCCTTAATGTGTAATTTGCATATCTCCCATGTTGCCTTTGAGCCAAGATGTTTAAAGGGACACTATCTCGTACCTAAAATTGCATTTCTGCTTCGGACCGAAGCTGAAAACATTGCCACCCACCTAGCTAATTACCTCCCTGTTTGTGACATCAGTAATGACCTACTAAGAATCACACCCACCACATTGTTTTTTTTTTTTTTTAACGTGTGCAAACCTGTATTCCAGTCCTGTTTTACTTCCCTCTGAGATAAAACACTCAGCGCTTGTGTTCCCTGCTTTAGATAGTGCTCCGTACTTGTTTCTTCTTTTACTTTTGAACAAAGACAAAAATAATGTGTGGGGGGGTAAAGATCCAAAAATATGGGCACATTTTAAATACTGCTGTTAGAACTCTTAGAAACTTAGAATGTTGCTAGAATAAAAAGATACGGTGTTACTATACGTTTTCTGAAGGATATGTTGTCTGAAACTCAAATGCTTGTCATTATTTAGTAAGTTCAATCTTTACTGATTTGCCCACCCAAAAAAATTACAAAACCCGAAATTCTCTGAGGAACACACCAAAATGTGAGACAAAAAACTGGAGATTTGAGGGCATGATATCTCAACTTGCAAAAGCCAATCTCAGTGTTTACGGTGAGACTAGATGCTCCAAACCTCCGTATAATGTTGTTTTTTTCTTCATACATTTTATGTGTTTCTCCTGCCTCTGTCAGTAGTGTAGCTGGAGTAGTTTGACAAGGAAGAAGACAATGATCATGATTACTGTTTAAGGCAATACCGGCTTTTAAAAGCCGTTATTACTTTTGCGGTTAAACCTGAGTGCTGCTGCGCTCCGTGTGTGGTCTAAACTGTTAAATCTGCTTGTTACATTGTAGCAGGCAGTTTGCTACATTTTAAAGTACAAAAAAAGAAAAAAAATGTTTCTTTAATAAATAACAGCTTCATCCATTTTCTGATGTGATGCTAGGCAATTGCACAGTTCTGTCAGTTTTTAAAACAGCAATAAATCTACATCTAACCCAACAGAAACGTGAGAGGGAAATCTGGACAGTTGAGAGGCATGAACTTGCAAGAGCCAATCCCTGTGCTTACTCAGTGAGATAAGATGCTCCCTTTTTCATAAATTTTATAATTTTTTTCCCTGCCTGTGTCACTAGTGTAGCTGGATGGTTTGGCAGGGAAAAACACAATCTTCTATCTGATCACGATCTGGTACTTTTCCATTATCAGCAGCACTTGTAATGACCGCTGAGAATGTTAGCATGCACCGCCAATAACAAGAAGCCTTAGTGGAGTTTGACGATAGGAGAGGATCACTCTTGACAATGGATCATTACATTCATTTCAAGATCATTTCAAGAGAAAATTTGAAATGTAATAGCTGTATGATAAGTTCTTGTTACAGAGAACAGTAATGCAGGATTGTTTAGCCAAGTGTGCTACTTTTACACCAGATAGTTTTAAGGCATTTTTTGAATGTCGGACATTTAAAAGATTAATTAGTTTCACAATTGTATTTTTGTGTGCATGTATGTGTGTGGTAAGTGGGAGATGTAGATTTAAACTGCTTCCCAGGAGTGCTTATGAAGGACAGTTAGTAACCATCCTGCTAGTGATATGAGTAATTACTTCAGCTGGTGTGCCGGCTAATTTGGAAACACCTGTTGTGCGCCTAGTTCTGTGTGAATTTTCATAGTCCTTCAACAGCCAGTGGTGTGCCAGTTCGAATAAAAGGTCAACATTTTGTGAAGTTGGGTTTGCATATTTAGCATTGAAAGTTCAGGATCCCCTATGCGTTTGGCTTGGAAAATAAAGGTTGCAGCTGTTTATTGTCAGAAGAACTGTGTGTGTTTTCGTTTTCTGGGGCGGTAGGCTGTAATCTTATAAAGGAATGTTTCTGGGAGAAAGTAGATGTATTAGTGGCATTGTGGAGAAGGCAAAGTGATATGGACATATAGACTTCTAAGTATAAAAGGGTATCTTAGTGAAACATGAGAACCACTTTACCCGAAAGTTAATTCATAAAGTTATAAATAATTGTTTTCCCGCCGTACGTTTCTGAAGTTGGTAAACACACATGCATAGATATTATAGGCATACCTCTCAACTATTCTGAATTTTACATAAGTGTCTTTTTTGCCTGATATTGTTGGTCTTTTCCTTTAGGACAATTTAGGACTATGATTATATAAAAAGATTTATAAAGTCTAGGAAATCAGAAATGACAGTAAATAGTAACCGAAAGCAGCATACATTAGAACTAATGTTCCGATAACGGAAAAGTACGCACGATCTTTATTCAATGCAATGCCGGCTTTTAAAAGCTGATATTACATTTGCGGTTAAACGGTTTGTGGTTAAACAGTACAAAAGCACTACAAAGGTAAGCAGCATTGCATTATAAACTTAATAGACATATGTGCATCAGATGTGCTGTGACATGTCAGTGAACTGACTGCATGGATACAGGGAAGTTTATTTTGTCAGCTTTATAGGTAGATGATTATCAAGGCAATTGCAGGGTTCCAGCACTTTGGAAGGACGTAGATGTGCAGTAGATTCTAGGTTTACAGTCACATGTGCATCTGGGGTTCTGTAAGTACAACAGCATTGCATCAGGGTTACATACATGTTCATTAGACTGCAGCATACTAAGTAGGAGTGCACTGAGGCTGCAGTTGGATATTCAGCCATGCAGGGCAGTAGTAAAATCATTGTTCATCTATTGGTATAGAAGGGGGGTATATAGTGTAAAAAGGTAGCATAATAATTATAGGTCAATTGTAATGTATGCAGCAATGAAGGAAACACATTGTTTATGTTAAATTAAGTTTTGCTATAAATAATACATGTTATACTGTGTGTGTGTGTGTGTGTGTGTATGTATGTGTATATATATACACACACACACACACACACACACACACACAGTATAGTACAGTATGGCTAGACTTGCATAGGCCCTAGGGCTGATAGCCTAGTACCAACCTATGAACTAGGCAGGAAAAGAGCTGCAATATATAAGCTGTTTTAGGAGGGTCTCCTTGTTAACTTGATTCTTTACTTTAGATTTTTTTTATTGTTGTTTTTAGTACTTTTATCTTGTCTGCATTTTGAGTTACAATATTTAGTGTGTTAATGATACATGTTTGCTAGATATGTGCAATTGTACATTTATGACTTATGACTGGAAAGAAACTGTTTGATTTGATGAATGCAGCATATATACAGTGGCAAGGCTTCAAGATTTAGGAGGCCTTGTTGTGATATTCATTACCTTCAAAGAGACCCAGTTGTGAATGTTATCCTTTTGGAGGATCCATGTATCTATGCTGTAAATGGCAATGATGGGATTGCAGGCTGTAATGATGTGCTAATGGGTTGGGCTTGTGTTGTACAGAAACCTATTCACACGTATTCAAAGATCAGCACTTAGGATTGCTATTTGCCATTTAATGGGATTGATTTAGCACACCAGTAGTCCCCTGATGAGACAACTTAGGGTGTGAAGATATTTTGTGCTTAATATTTAAATCTCTGTTGGCTTGTTTAGAAGCTTAAATGATGGGTTGTTTTAAATGTCTTTATTGATTCAATGCATTTTTTATTTATTTGACTTTATTTACATGGTAATGCATTCATCACAAAATACTAAATTTAGGCATTTCCTGGAAACATCCTGTGGGAAAATGGTTAATTTTCTTTTTTTTTTTCCTCAGGGGTGTGGTGGTGGGGTGAAATGTAGTTGGGTATTTCTTTTAAGTAAGTGATGATTTTTAGTGTCTACTGAATTCAGCTCAGTTGGCAACTCATGGTCACAATAAAACATTACAAGAGAGTCTACTACATTTATTATTATTAGTAGTAGTAGTAGCAGTAGTAGTAGTAGAAGTATTGTTATTTAAAATTTATTTTTGCTGGTGACAGTAGCTTTATAAATAAGACTCAAAAGGCTTCATAGAAGGTGGGCATAGAAGCACTGGTCCTGTTGTGGCAAGTGTAAGAGATGATGGCTGTGGATGGTCAGGTTGTATGTAGAGTTTAAGGTCATCTGGAGATTAAATCAACTGTAGAGAGTGGATTTCACATAACCTACTTATACCACACAACTGGACATACAGGTAAGTGTACATTTTTGTATATGGGACTAATTAAAACTTTTATTATGATATTTTATGCTTTAAGTAGTGTTTGTTTTATTTATTACATGTTACACGTTTTACCACACTTTTGTGTATTTATTTCAGTAAATACTTGCAATTTTCTCCCATTTTATCCTATTTTCTTTAGTTTTATTTATTGGCTATGTTATGGTTGTTTATTTCATTCTGCTAGTGTGTATGTGTATATGATGCAAGTGTGACTACATCTGTCTGTGTGCTCAGTGTGTATGTACATATGTCCATGTATATGTGTGTGTGTGTGTGTGTGTATATTATATGTAAGAGACGCACATTTATGTAATACACTTGCAAATGCACATATACACACGTGTGTGTGTGTGTGTGTGTGTGTGTGTGTGTGTGTGTATTTGTGTGTCTGTGTGTGCGTGGGTGTGAGCCAACTGGCTAACCACCAGGTGACATAAAGATTTACACGTAACCTCTTGAGTTTGTCAACTATGCTCAAGTGGGGTATTGGGTCAAATGCATTGGCCAGGTCAAGGTAAGCAGTGTATGAAACAGAATAAAGTGACAGTAGTTTAAGCTGATCCTCATAGGACAGCTGCTGAAGACCTTGAATTTTGCTTGTGAGGAACCTTTGTGGTCTCCAGTTGCTTCAGGTGCTTTGAAAGGTACATACTAAAAGGGTCATTAAACTCAATTATTGGCCTAATGAGTGAAGAGTACAGGCAGGTGATAACTTCACTTTTTCTAGAAGCAATGCTCTTGTGAGATTACCCATATAGAATGTCCTTCTTACCACTGTGGAGATGTGGTGATCAAAGCCAAGGATGCTGTCAACTTGAGGACCCAGATCTCTCACCGCTGAGTACATACTTAGGGTATTGCCATTGATGTGATAATTTGCAGGAGCATTGTTCTTACCGAAAGGGATGATAATACATGTTTTTGCATTGAGTTTGAGGCCATGACTTTGACACCGATCATTTGTTTGTGTAAGACGTTCTTGAAGGATGTTGACATCATTTGGAAATTCTATGACAGCACCCAGTTTGCAGTCGTCAGCAAACTTTGACAGCCACAGTCCCTTGGTTTTAGCTTGTACTTCGGAGAAATAGATTCTGAACAGTAGAGGTCCCAGGACCAATCCCTGTGGAACTCCACTGGTTACAGGTCTGCTGTTGGAGGTGGATTTCCTTATTTTGACTGTATGGGTTATATCAGTGAGCCAGTTCGCAACCCATCTTATGATACAAGGTTTGATGTCCAGCTGGGAGAGTTTGTCATTGATGCTTGAGTGCGGGATAGTGTGAATGCCTTGGCTAGGTCTACATAGGCAGTATGCATAGATTTTCCCTCATCTAGGACATTTGTGTCTGTCTCAAAGAAGTTTAACAGACATGATCTCCCTTGAAAAATCCAAATAGGGTCGGATTTAGTGTTTGGAGATTACTTACATCTTTGTTGATAAGGTCCATGATGTTTCTCTCCATGGCCTTACAGATAAGGCTAGTCAGGCTAATAGGTCTGTGGTTCCTGGGGTCAGTAGAAGCACCAGCTTTGTGCAGGGGGACAACTGTGGCTGTTCTCCATTCAGCTGGGATGAAGCCTATGCTTAGACTGTGTTTGAATAGAGTAACCAATGGTGATGCTAATTCTTGTTTGAGCCCATGTAAGATGCAGCCTGGGATATTATCAGATCCCATTGATGCTGTGTTTTGTTCTTAGAGAGGGCGTTTACGAGCTGCTCTTTATAGATGCAAGTTTGGGGACAGGTGATAGGGATGTCATGAAGTACTTCACTGAACCTGTTAGCTAGCAGGTTAGTTATGTCCAGTATATGTGTTACCATTAACTACAAGTTCGGCAAAAATCTGGGCCTTACCTTTTAGGTTATGGATGTAACTAAAGAATGCCTTATGGTTGTTCTTATTTGTTGGAGCTAACTTGGATTTGTAGTTTGACTTGGGGGACTTCACAAGAAGCCTTATTTGCTTATTTAAGCTGAGGAGGGCATGTCTCCAGTTTACAGCCCACTGATTCTTCTCTTGGATAGCAGTTTCGTCCTTTTATTGTAAAGCCTGTTAATGGCGGTTATCTACCAAGCAGTGTTTCTCTTCCTTTAAGAGCTTGTTTTGGTCCTAGCAGGTACTTCTGAGTCAATGCAGTTATGCAGGTGCTTGTATAGGGCACTGGTGTAGAGATCGGCATGGTTACTGGCTCTGTCTACGAGGGTAGGTGCAGTGAAGCCATTTATATCATCCAATAGGAGGTTATAATCTGCTTTGAAGAAGTTTTTTGGTCATGTTGCTGCTGGGGGGGGGGGGGGGGGCAGGTGTGATAGTTACCTCAAATGAGACTGATTTATGGTCAGATCTCACCAGGGATGAACTCAAAGTGGGAGTGCAACAGTGGTCTCCCATATTTCTAAGCACCAGATTCAGGATATTGGCTCCCCTAGTGGGGCTGTCAACCAGCTGGTCTAGGGCACTGGAGTTGACAAAGTCAAGGAACCATGGGGCAGGTGAGTTTGAGCACAAGTAATTCACCCAGTCAATGATCGGGTATTAAAGTCACCCAAAGTCATGGTGTTCAAATGTATCTTGATAGACTCAAGTTGATCCAAATAGGCAGAGTAGGTGTCCTGATTCATGGAGGAGATTCTGTAGCTTGCAATAACTTAAATAGGTGTCCTACCAACATTTAATTGCACCTGAAGTATCTCTAGGGTGTGATATTGTTTAACCAGTCTAGAGGTGTATTTATCTTTGATGAATATCGATACACAGCCTCCTTTAGTAATCTTGCCTTCAGTTTGTGGTCTGAATGAGTGAAGGAGGTGTAACCCATTATGGCTGTGGTGCTCTCCATGCCCTTGAACCAGGTCTCCTTGACTGTACAAATGCTTCATCATACAGGATAAGGATGGATTCCACTGACTGCAGTTTCGTGTTAAGACTCCTAGCATTTAGCAGCATGACCTTGAGGTTATTTTTGGTTGGTATTTTTACGTCAGGAGTTCTGCCCTTGTAACACTGTGTTTAAAAAAAGGCACTATGAGGGTGACAAAAGCCTTATCCAGTAGCCGGAATCCCAGGGTTGACAGATCTGGTTCCCTTACAATGACCCCAAAAACAAAGCCAATTATTGAATTTAATCATTTTCTGTTTATATTGAGGCATCATTCTAGGTGAAGGTAACATGCTGCTTAAGGCTAGGGACATATGTGCCTGAGACACATAGTCCGAGAGGTCAGTCATGTTTCTCTTCTTGTAGTCCAGAGATGTACGTCTCAAGTTATTCACACCAACATGGACTATGACAGACTCATAACAGTAT
Organism: Protopterus annectens; assembly: GCF_019279795.1. Taxonomy (NCBI): domain Eukaryota; kingdom Metazoa; phylum Chordata; order Ceratodontiformes; family Protopteridae; genus Protopterus; species Protopterus annectens. The sequence goes on along the minus strand of NC_056745.1, from coordinate 1,205,577,323 downwards.
TTTCTGTTGAGCGACGTGAGTGCATGATTGATATGGTGGATCCTAGGACTTGACACACAGCTGACTGTAACATTTTCCTTATCCAGCCTGGTGAAAGGGACATCTGTGTGCCTCACGATGGACTCACCTGTGACTTTTGTTAGGTTTAGTGTTTAGCCTTATGGGCTTGATAGGTGAGACAGTGGTGCATGAGCTAGTGTGTATTGTGTTATGCAGAGGGAGTATTATGTATAGCGTGCTTGTGTTTGGGAGGTCTACGGTGTTTAGGTAAGTTTCTGGCGAGGACCTCCACATATGTAGGTATATGTGATGTGGGTTTGATGGAGTAGGTGGTAAGGTGTGCGTGCTGACAACCCACTCAGTGTCAGATGTATTGACTGGAATGTGAGATAGCATGGATTGAAGGTTTTTAATATAGTTGCATCTATCACATGTTGAATTTCTATGGACTTCCTTTTGTTATACAGCCTAATGATGTTGTGATTCCACCATGGTGGCTTGTTTTTTGAGCTAGTTCTGTACTTATTCCTGGTGAGTACAGCTGCCACTATGCAACTATTAGCATACTTGTATAGATTTTTTGTGAACAGTTGTGCACAGACAGCAGCATTCTCAGGGTTTACGGGGGCTTGAAATTCTGTCAAGTTATCACTTATTAGTAGTAAGTTAGCCTTAGAGTAGTTCCTGTGCATTCTAGGATTAGCTGGAGTTCTGGATTTTATTTTTACTTTGAAGGAGACCATTTTGTGGTCTGACCTTTCCAGAGTGAACATTACCCTAGGTGATTTGCAGCAGTCTGCCATATTAGCAAGGGCAAGATCCGGCTTATTTGTGCCTCTGGTCAGCGTAATGACAATCTGGTCCAGGAAGTTTGTGTTTAAAAAATCTAATAGTCTCTGTACCAGCACATTTGGTGTCATATGATTCCCATTTAATACTGGAGTAATTTAAGTCACCCTTGAATATGGCATTGGGTTGGAAGGTGAGTATTTTCAGTAAGCTTAAATAAATGTTATAGGTCTCCTAGGTCATAAGAGGGGGCCTACAGCTTGCAAGAAAATGGTATGGGATTTTGCCTTGGGTGATCTGAACATGGAGAGACTCAAGTACATCATGATGTTTACCAGCCTTGAGGTATATTTATTATGTAAATCAAGACCCCTCCACCTTCATTCCCTGTCTGTGTAGTAACTTTTCTGTATCTGTGGCTTTAAACAGTGACCACACAGACATCTGCATTCTTTAAGGTAAAGAGAGCTTCTAGGCAGTGAGGTTTTTGTTTATACTCCTAGCACTGAGTAGTAACACCTTTAGATTTTCTTGTTTTTTTTCAGTCTGGCACTGCCTCAAAAAGCCACTATGGGGAAACACAATGTTTTAGCTAATATTAAAAAGCCTAGAGGGGAGAGGTACAGACCATCCTTGGCCATCTCTTTCCATGCTGACAAATACTGCACCCCCTTAGAATGACACCAGGAAGTAAGACAATTTTTAATTTAGCCATCTTTTTTTCATATTGTAGTATAATCCTCAGAGAAGGTAAAATGTTGGTCAATGCTAGGCTCCTACTAGCTTGGGACACATATTCTAAGAGCTCCATGATGTCTGTCTTTATATACTCTATGGAAGTATGTTTCAGGTCATTTACACTCACATGGGCTGTGACTGAGTCATACTGCTACTTGTGATGCAATGACCTGAGTACATGCGTAATATGATGGAGCTTGGCTCCTGATAAGCAACTGACTGTGACTTTCTTCTTATTCGGCCTGGTAAGAGGGACATCAGTGTGTCTCGATGGAGTCTCCAATGGCTAGAATTTTGCATTCTGTGGTGGCTTGCCTTATGAGCTTAGAAGTAGAGGCTCTGTGACATATAGCTGTATGTGTTGATGTGGATGTTATTTTGAAAAAGTGTGTTCAGGGTTGCTGAGGGGGTATGTTATGTGTACTTTGTCTTGGAGGTCTTTAGGGTTTAGGTAGTTTACATTTAATTGCCTCAGCATATGTGGGTCTATGTGTCTGCTTTGAACTGTGTGTAATGGGTGTAGCGTATGTACTACTGACAACCTAGGAGTCCTTTTATGTGACAGCTTTGCCTCCAGTAGCATTGTGTAAATACATCTCTCTCATACCATTTCAGTTTGTTTGAGAATTAACTGGCCATCACTAGACATGAGGCAATTGCTGCATTGCTTCAGGATGCCTGTATCCACCACAGTGGTAACAGAGTTAGTGGGAAAGTTCATATCTATGTCAACAGACTTATTTTTATTGATTAGACAGTTGGAGACATTTTGTTATGTTGAATATACTCATTTTTTTAATTCTAAACAGTTTTTACAAAGGGCTGTAATAAACACAATTTTTGTTCTATAACAAGTTTGTGCCTGAGTAAGTATTAATTTTCGAGTCATATGGACTCTGTCTTCTGCTTGTACTTTCTTGCTCTTGTGTAACACTTTTGAGAAAAGTTACTGCGGTACTGTCTGCTGATTTAAACCATGTCTAGTTAACTTCCTAGATGTCTATATTCTTGAGTGTGAGGATGGCTTGGAAGGAGTGTAATTTTTATTTAGGCTTCTGGCATTGACCATTAACACCTTGAAGTTCAGATGAGTTGATTTTGCTATGTTGGTAATGCTCATCCTTACTCAACGTAATCCCTTCCCTTTTTTCACTTCCATTTTCTTCTGTTTATTTAGCTGCTACTTGCCAGTATTCTTTAAGTGTACCTCATTACAATGTCTTGGACATATTGCATATGACATCAGGGAGGTACTGTGTACTCTCACTGCTTTGTTCTTCTCACCTCAGGTGGCTCAACCTCTATCTTATAATAAACCAGAAGGCTACCAAACACTGAAATTAATCCAGATGCAAAAAACAAAGCCAGTCCAAAGAGCAAACGAAATTGTATCTGGAACACACGGCAGGCAAACAAATGGCAAGAACACTGTATTCACTGTTCCTTTATTAAAGGAATAAGCACTTTCATGGTTAATCCCAACACCGCTTCATCAGATAAATGAAAAGGTAAAAACAGTTCCATTAAGTAGCATCAAATACCAATCTAGAAGTACGTTTTTTCCTGCCTACCCCTACCAATACGGTCGGGAAACAATTTGTCCCCACACCAAATACAACAGCAAGGGACAAGGAAAAGGAAGCAACCCTTGGAGACAGGGGGCAACAGGACAATAAAAAAGATGTGGCAGAATGTGAACAGTCCCTAGTCTATAATTTATCTAGTAGAACTTTGACTGTTTTTGAAATGGTGCTGGGAAAAGGCCTTTCCTTTATTCCTGCTAGCAGAGTGGAGGAAGCGAATACACTAATTGACTTGACTCTTTAGTATAAATCTGATGTTAAAACTTATTTTTCCTGACAACGGTGTGAGTCAGGACTATGTCTTCAAAAAGCCAAATACCTTTATACCACAAAATCACCCTCTGGTGGAAGCCTTTTTTAGGCTTTGTGAGGATGATTTCAGAGCTGTCTTTGATGACAATAGGAGATGTAACTTTAATAACCTATCTGCTGTTTGAAAGGGATGCATTAAATGCATTATGAAATGAAGTTAGCATTGTGATTCGCCCTGCTGATAAAGGTGGGGAGATTGTAGTAATTGATAAGATTTATTATTTTGAGTGTATTAAGTCTATGTTAACTGATATGTCTACTTATGTTGGGATGGATGCAGAGGAGATTAAATGTATGATTTAGCATGTATATGATATTGTATAAGAATATTGGTTGAGTGATTGTATTAATATTGATATGGTGGAGTACTTAACTGTTGAGTTGCCATGTATTCCCACTTTTCATGGTTTACCAATGATCTGTAATGATCCTGTGACACCCACTTTTAGACCTATAGTGGCGGGTGCATTGTGGGTAATGGAACCTTGTTCTACATTTGTTGAAAAGAAGTTGAGACTGGATCTGAACGCATCTGAGGTGGTCTTGCAAGATTCAAAACTTTTTTTTACAAAACTTGTATAAGCATGTACACTCAGTAGATATACCATTTGATTGTTTGATGGTAACAATGGACGTCCACCCATTATTCACTGTCATAGTGAATAATGTAGGAATTGATTACGTGAGCAAGTATTTGCACTCCCATAGTGAATATCATGAAAAACACATAGATTTGATCTGCCTCTTGATTGAGGTCATTCGTAAAAATAATGTGTTTTTATTTGATAAAAGTTATTATGCTCAGACCTCTGGCATAACTATGGGCACCTTGTGTGCCAATAGCTACGCCAATATGGTTATGGCACAATGGGAGAATATGTTCATTTTTAGTGAACATTGTTTCTCCAGTTACATTAGTTTTTATAATAGATTTGTGGATGACATCTATATGCTCTGGACAGGGAGTGTTAATGATTTGACTGGATTTGTAGAATATTTACATGCTACTACCTCATTTTTGAGGTTTTAGGTTACCCACTCATCATCCACTATTGAGTTTTTAGATATCAGAGTGGATAGATCAACAGATAGGTCTTTTAATACATGTATATTTAGGAAGGAGTGTCATAGGAATTTTTTTTTACATCGAACGAGTATGCACCCACCCCATGTCTTTTGTAATATCATTAAGGTGTAAGGGATGCGAGCCTCCACACTTAATGCAAAGGATGTGGTATTTAACAAGGAGATAGACAATTTGAAAGTACAATTTAATAGAAGGGGGTATAGAAGGAGAGAGGTTGACCTAGGAATACATGTCAGTACACAACTGAGATCTACTAAGGCTAGACCATACTTTGGGGAGAATTATGACTCCCAAGAATATTCAAGGGTCAATACCTATCCACTGGCTATCTCAGTAGAATATAGTAATGATGTAGATGCCATTACTGATTTTTTTTGTAAACATTGGCCTATCCTACTTACAGATGATAAAATTAAGCAAGTAATGGGTGATAGACCCAGGTTTAGATATAGAAACAAGAAGAATCTTAAGAAATTACCATGCTACCCAAATAGGCATAGTGGTACCGATGGGAACTATACTTCCAGAGGTTCCACTCCATGTGGTGGCTGTCGCTATTGTACTTATATTGACATTGATGCCAGTTTTATCAGCCCTAATGATGGGCAGAGGTTTTATTTTAAAGTATAGGCAGAGTGCACTATTAAGGGCGTGGTCTATCTAGCCCACTGTGTTGAGTGCTCAGCATTCTACATAGGGAAGTGTAACCATAAAATCAAAGATAGAATAAGGGAACATCTTTACTCTATAAAGATAAAGTATGAGAATAGTGCACTAGCCAAGGATGTTATGGCTGAAGGGAAGCATCGTTGATTTAAATTCTTGGTTATTGATAGGATATATGAATTGTTAAAAATGGGCGATATTAGAAATCACACTGAAAATGTTGACCTTCAGTGAATTCTGAGGATGCAAGCCCATAAAGGCAAAGGCCTGAATTGTTAGGTCCTGATTTAACCCATTCCAAAGTCACGGTGGCTCAGTCAATGGCTAATTCTAGGTTTATTTTTATTCTGTTTTTATTGGGTATATTTTTGTGCAATTAAATATATATTTTTAATTGTTTTTATATGTTTGTAGTTTATGAACTATGACTATGGGCAGTACTTGTCTTTGTGTCAGTTGTAATTATGGGTGGGGTAATTGTTTTTGATTGGTATTTGATGCTATTTGATGGAGTTGTTTTTACCTTTTCATTATCTGATGAAGCGGTGTTGGGATTAAGCATGAAAGCGCTTATTCCTACAATAAAATAACAGTGAATACAGTGTTCTTGCCTTTTGTTTGCCTGTCAAGTGTTCCAGATACAAGTTTGTTTGCTCTTTTAACCTCTATCTCACTTGCGACGAAAATATTCATACCATCTTTTCAGCTTTCATTACCAAGCCATACTACTTCCCATTGAACCTGCTCTCTCCTGGCAGTGTTGCAGTGCAGTTTCCCCATTTCTCACAGGCTTTTTCTATTTTGCCTATTTTCTTTCTGATTCCTAATTCTTTTTTCCCTTACTCTGTTTTAGCTTTTGATTGTCCTAGTCTCCATTTCTTGTGTTACTTCCTTATCATGTCCCTTCAACCTCATCTTTTGATCCCTTTCCCCTGTATTTTATATTATTTGATGCTCCTAACACACTTGTCACCAGTTGTGTCACTAGGGCTGCAGTGTGTAATGATTGTGCTACACCTTGAGATATTCTGTCCAGTTGTACCTTTGGTTTTCCACATGGGGGGGGGGGGGCATCCTGCTTTTCATCCTTTTTCCAAAGTCTTGCAATGACTTCCTTTTTTTACCCAACTTTTTAGTCATAATAATGGGGTTTTGTGACACTGTCTCTCTGCTTTATTACCCCTGCTGCGCCGTCCCCTTTCCCATGAGCCATACACATGTGAAAGGGACATCCTCACTTCCACAAGCCCTTCAGAGGTTAATTTCTTAATCTTGTAGTGACTCGCTAGAGAGCTTCTTTGCTACTATATTCAATGCTTCTAATACAGTAGGTTTAGACTTTTTGGCAGCCACCATAATTAGACTCAGCAAGGCCTTACTATCTCTAGGCAATTCCACTTCTGTATCATAGCTCAGAAAAATAATTTCCCTAGTTACATCAATTTGCTCACCCAGCATTGCTGATAGAGTTGTCTTCAGGGAATATTTAAAGTCTGTTAACTCATTATACTCCCAGAAACTATGTTTCCAAGTATCGCTTTCTTCCCAGTCACACCTCCAACATTTGTTGTCTGCCTAAACAGAAATGCTCTGGAGTCTACTTGGGGGTATAAAAATATTTAACATTTACAAGCAAAAATCCTAAACTTCTAGATTTTGTTGCATATTTGGGAGACAACCATATATCCCCTCATTGTTTCTTTGTGAATCACTTATCCAATCTCTCTTCCCAATCCTTTCTAACCTCCTATGACTGATTCTTATAGTTATCCTGCAATGCTATGTGTGGTCTACTAATTATTCCTTTTTTAACAGCAGTGTCTGTTCTAGATTCTACAAAAAACTCTACCAGTGCTGGTCTTTTATTTAGAACCTCCCTATTTCTTTCTTTTTGCCTATACTCTATCAGTCTGTGATAGGGAAGGTAATCTGTGACCTGCAGTCCAAATAAATTCTTGGCCTGTTCCCATTCTGTTAGCTTTCTTTCTCTTGTTAGTTGCTCCCAATACCTTGGCTCCTTTGCCAGTTTTCTCCAATAAATTCCAGCCTCATCTTGCCTATTGTCTATATGCCTAATTGCAGTCACCCCTCTTGGCAGACTCTCATTTCTCTAATCTGGTGTTGACTTGGTTCTTAGAATACATTTTGCCACTTTATGGATGTAATATTCTGTTTGATTATCGTTATTCTTCTTAAAGTTATGCATCCAAAGTCCTAGTGTTTTCTTGTTTCTTGACCTTCCCCCATTTCATCATCATCACTTTCCACTTTGAATTACAGGTTTTTGCTTGTGCTGTGTATAGGAGCCATAACTGTGTAGCTCTGCAATATCCCTTCAGATTGGGCAATCACAATCTACCTTGTTCTATTGGAATAATCAGCTTATCCCACTTATCTCTGGCTATCTTCTCCTCCCAGACAAAATCCTTCAACTCTTTATTAATAGTAGTCCACAACTTCTCTGGTTGATAAAAGTATGCCTGACCTGTGTATAAGACTAAAGGGACTAAAAACAAGGGTGCATTTTATACATTTTAAGGGCTGTTTTATCCATGAGTGTGGGATGCTGACAAATGTTTTTTTGTGTTCTATCCATGCCATACTTGATCCTTCCCCTTTTTAGAGTTCTTCGTTATGACTTGAACAACAAATGATCCTTAGTTCCATATTACTTTCTTTTTTTATCCTTTTGTTCCATTGCCATGATAGAGTTTTCTTCTAAATGACTATAAACACTATCGGCATCAGTTTCAGTGTATAATTTATACATCGCCAGAAGACAAGTTATACCAATATAGTTTTTAGGATAGCTTGCATGTTCGCTCTTAAGGAGGAGTATTCTTTTTTCCTTTTGTTAACCAGGTTGGTGTCTGTTCAGGGTCTGCAAATAAATTGTTCTTACTCATGGCTAAATCATCCATGTAAACATGCTAATTTTTAACCAGAATGTATGTACTGCATCTGGGCCTGGGGTTTTCCAGGAGCTTTTCTTAATTTTGTTTCAATTTCTTTGGCTTTTACTTCATCCCATTTCATATCCTGTACTTTTTAAGTTATTCTTTCTTTAATTACTTTTATCCATTCCACATCTTTGTTATGTTCCACAGACTCTTCATAGATATTTCTCCAAAATATATGATGTAGTGTGATCCTATCTCGCCTATATTAGTAATTGATGGGCTTGGAGCCAAGAAACTGCTCCGACTTGGCTGATAAACTAGCATGAAGTCTCTGATTGGCTGGGCCAACCCCTCTATGTCAGCATGCACCACACCCAAGGCCCCCAGATTTCGTTTGCCACTTCTAGAGATTAGACGTGGTCTTGAGTTGGCTGTGGCTAAGTACCCTATTTTTTTAGTCAAACTTTTGGCTTTTGGTGGGATTTTCTCAAGAATTAACCAAAAACAGCTATTTTCATAGCTATCTTGTTGTCTGACTGTGTATTGATTGTTTTAGCTTAAAGTTTGTTTTCTGTGGTAAATTCCAGGTGCTTGGTGGGCTATGTCTGTTTAACTTAGAGGGCCTTAGCCCTGCCTTTAGAGTGTTTAACTTAGAGCTACCCCCATTCCTTTCCTCCTTCTGTGTGTGTTTTGTAAGAATGTCTAGGAAAGGACATAAGCCTTCTGGCTTCAAGAAATGTACCAAATGCGGATACAAAATGTCCATCACAGATGGCCATGACATCTGTGTTTACTGTCTAGGGGCTAAGCACTTGCAAGAGTCTTGCAGTGTTTTCCATGCCTTCTTCTCGAGGGTCCTCCAGGAGAGGAAAAATAAACTGATTTTAAGAGAATTAATCAGACCTTCCTTTGAAGAGGTTCTTCTATCCTCAGAGCCTCGTGGTAAGAAGAAGAGGTCGTCGGCTATGACCAGTCCGTTGGATCCGCCGGCCAAAAGAGGAAAATCTATGTCTTCATCTTCGGCGCCATTGCCCTCAGAGCCGACAGATGAGAGACCAAGTTCTGCTTCCCCTTCCTCGGTTCCACGGGATTCGGAGCCGATGGAAAGGGGTTTGGAATTGGGATATCTCCCCTCGGCTCCTATGGCTTCGGAGACGATATACAGAGGGTCGGCTCCGGGATTGGTTTCTTCGGCTCCTACTTCATTGGCTCCGAAGGAAGTTTTGGTGTTTCTTGAGTCTGCCTCGGCTCCGATGCTGTTGGAGCCGATTCAGAGCTGAACTCCTACGGTGATTTTGGAGCCTATGGAGACAGTTTGTCGAGCCCCTTCGGTTTCCTCCAAATCCTCTAGGCTCTCTGATTTGGATCTGGACAGGGTCGTCCAGAGGCTCCTACAGTCACCGGTCTTTTCCAAATTGCTGTCGGCTCCAGCCCAGTCGGCTACAGAGCCAGCCTTGCCTGTATCATTGCTTCCTCCTTCGACAACCTTAGGGTCATTGGAGCCGGAGTTTACAGGAGCTGGGGAAGTTGTTGGGTTGGTTCTGAGACCCACTGCTAGCCCATTGGCACCAGTTTCTGCTCCGACCTTCTCAATACTTTCGACAAGTCCGGGTACTCGTGGTTCTTCAGTCGGGCCTGATGGGGAGTCATCAGGGCCTCTGGTTTTGGCTCCGAGTCTCCCTCTTGGTGCTTCGGTGAGGGGAGCTCCGACTATGGTCAGGGTCTCGGAGGTGGGTCTTTCAGCAGACTCTGGTGGACCTGCCCTCGAGGCCATGAGGAGTGCACTGGCAAAGCCCCTAGTTACTTCTCCGGAATCTGTAGCTCCTTCCCTGGCGATGACTGGAGCCTCTGTTGCACCCCTGTCCTCGGACAGCGGGGCTCCCAAGCCAGAGGATACCTCCTTCTGTGGTCCCCCAGTTTCCGAAGGGCCGTCAGAGTCCTTGCCTGAGGAGACCCCTAGGAAAAAGATGTGTAAGAGGAAGCATGTGGACTCCCCAGACGAGTCCGTCACCTCAGACACTGATCTGGATGATGCGGAAGGATCCCCTAAGTCGTCCTCTGACGATGTATCGTTTTTGGGCATACTAGAGATCTTGAGACAGAGGGGTGACTGGCCTTCCAAGACCCCTTCCGCGGACGAGTCGGTGTTCCTCAAGGCCTTCGTAGCCCAGCCCTCCGCCTCCTGGGTATCTCCACCCTTCGACGAGTTACTGGACATTATTTGTTGAAGGGTGTGGAAACCCCCTGACTCTGTGGAGCCCGTCCCCACTCGCCCCCAAAAATTCTTGGCTGCACCCCCCAATAAGCAATTTCTCACTAAGGGAGTTCCGGTAGAGGCTATGGTGGTGGCATCTGCCACTCAACAGGATGTGGCAGAGGCTTCGACGTCAATCCATCCGCCTAACAAGGAATCTAGGAGCATGGATAGGTATGGGAAGCGTACCCTATCTTCAGCGACCTTTACCCTGCGGCCACTGAATTATTTGTGCCATTTCACAAGACTACAAAGGGATCTCGTGAAGGAGTTGGGAGATACCCTGTCGGAACATGTGCCTGAGGCGTTGCCTCAGTCTGTCAACACCCAGCTGTCGACCCTGTCATCCGTCATTAATTCGTCCATGAGGCTCATTTCATATGCAGCCGAGGGGGCGCGTAGAGCAGCGAGTTTGGGCGTAGCCCTAAGGAGGCAGGCTTGGATGTGTTTGTGTCACCTTGCGGAGGCATTCAAGTCTTCTTTCACAGGCGCCCCCTTTGATGGGTCCTCCCTCTTTGGACCCAAGGTGAAGGACACCCTCACTAGATGCGAGCAGGAGGGCAAGACCTTGTCTGCCGTCGGGGCCCATTTTTCACTTCCCACGAGACCTTATACCAAGGCTCAGAGGGGAGGAAAGATATGGTTCAAGAAATCGCAAAGGTCTTTCCCGGCTCATCAAGGTGAGCCCCCCCTTCAAAAGACAATCATAAGGCCTTCTTTAGCTATGTTAGAAACCTAGGAGGAAACTCCCAGATATGCTCAGAATTAGTTCAAAATGATGTGAAGATTACTGAACCTACACACATTGCCAACATACTGGCTGACAGGTTCAGTGCAAACTCCCCCCCCTCCCCCCCAAAAGGAGAGATATCTATACCAGAGGATTGTAGCCCCCCAAACATCTCCAATGCCCAGGTGAGAACTGCTCTCTCCAAGGCAAAAAAACGCAGCATCCATGGGACCGGATGGTGTCCCTGGCTGTGTGCTCCACGAACTCAATGAGGAATTAAACCCACAGTTAGGACAGCTGTTTAATCTTAGCCTCACCTCAGGATACATACCCAAGGAGTGGCGCACGGTGACTGTGGTCCCACTTCATAAGGGCGGTGCCTCCACCGACCCTGGAAATTACCGTCCCATTAGCTTGACAAGCCTTATCTGCAAAGTCATGGAGAGGATCCTAATGGAACTCATATATAAAGACATAAGGAACTTGCAGACCTTGGATCCAACCCAGTTTGGCTATGTCAAAGGCAGATCATGCCTTTTAAACTTGGTTGACTTTTTCGAGACAGTCACCAAGGCCATTGATGAGGGAAAGGCAGTCCATACAGCCTACCTCGACCTGGCAAAGGCCTTCGACACAATACCCCACTCAGGTATCATCGAAAAACTCATCAGCTTGAATGTAAACCCATACATCACAAGATGGGTTGCAAACTGGCTAAGTGACAGAACCCACAGGGTCAGAGTTGCTGGAGCCATGTCAGACTCAAAGCCTGTCACAAGTGGTGTCCCACAGGGCTCAGTCCTGGGTCCACTCTTGTTCGGCATCTACTTTTCTGAAGTACAACCAAACACAGGAGGGTTATGGCTGACAAAGTTTGCAGATGACTGCAAACTGGGCGCCATAGTCGAAAACACATCTGACACAGATATCCTTCAGAAGGGCCTCACAGAAACGAATAACTGGTGCCAGAGCCATGGCCTAAAGTTAAACGCCAAGAAATGCATAGTCATACCCTTCGGGAAAAACAAGGTTACCCCTAGCTACCATATAGGTGGCAATCCACTGAGCACAGAAGAAGTCATCAGGGATCTGGGGACCCAGGTTGACAGTAGCCTTTCATTTGACACTCATGTTGCTAAAGTAGTTAGGAAAACCTTCTACATTGCCCACCTGATCATGAAGGGATTCACATCTAGATCAAGGAGGTCATCGTCCCCTGTACTCATCACTCATTAGACCTATGATTGAGTACAATGCCCCATTCGGAATGTATCTGACCCGACACCTGCAGCAGCTGGAAAGGCCCCAAAAGTTCCTCACCAAAAGGATAAAGGGTCTCAAAAATATGTCTTATGCTGCCAGACTGAAAGAACTCCAGCTCTATTCAGTCTCATACCGCTTGCTCAGAGGTGACCTGTGCCAGACATATAAGGCCATGTCAAACCCAGATTTGATGAATATGCTTCACCTCAAAAAATCTAGATCCCTCAGAACCACAAGGGCGGGAGACTTAAACCTTGACACGGTTATTAATAGAACGTGCTGGAGGGACAGATTCATCACCCAGAGACTCCCTATGCTGTGGAACAAAATCCCAGTACATGTGAGGCAGAGCACCTCGCTGGCCTTGTTGAAGAGGAATCTTAACCAATGGATGGGAGATCGCAGATATACCCCAGGGATTACTTCAGTGTCACTGCTTGACAGAGGCACAGCAAAATAATAGGCATAGTTTTATTCAAACTAAAGGGGTGGCGAAAGCCACATAACTATGGGCTAGGCTTATAAATGCCCTTGGGCAGATAGCCTAGTATGAACCTATGAACCTATGAACTTATTCTTAGCAAATATGGCTAAATAAGAAGTATACCAACTTCTAGTGCCTAGGCTTTTCAGAAATCTAGTGATAAAATAAGCACCTAATCATGCACTAGTATAACACATAAGAGGAGATAAATTTAGTGTGTGTGTGTGTGTGTGTGTGTGTGTGTGTGTGTGTGTGTGTGTGTGTCACCACGTGCACTTATGTGATGAGAGTCCCAAATGTCTTCTGTAGTGGTAGCATTATGGGAACAGCTTTTTTTTTGTTTAAGATACAGGTTACAGTTAGGGGCATGGTTATCATTTGACCATAGATGTAAATCCACTCCAACAAATAAATGCACATGGTGGAGGTATAGATTTATAACACAGTGCTTACCCACCTCTCTAGAACAAAGTAACTCTCCAAGTTAAACAGTGTGACACACTGTCTGCCTTTTAAAAAGGATAACTGCTTGGGTATTCATAAATGAATCCCTAGTATGAATGGCCAGGCTATTCTTGAAAAGGGGGGAAAGGCTTAAGGGTGGGTACTGGTGAAGTAGAAATGTCCTTGCAGCTCAATTAATTTGCAACTCCTATGAACTTATGACATATAACTAAGCCTCATCCTTGTGTGGAAGCAGAGTTAGTGGGCATAACATACGTAGGCTGGCATTCATGGTAACTCTTGGGTAACCTGCATGAGTTTCAGTAAGTGGTTGTGGAGAAGGTTATGTGCTGTCTTGTCTGCACTGAAGGCTGAGATCATTTGTAGTGTGTCAAGAAGACTTGGACAAAAGGTATATGCGTAATATTTTTACCGACAGTATGTGCACTGGTGAGTGCATTTCAAGATCATAACCTGTTTACATGACTATAACAAAAAAGCTGATCAGTCAAAAT